>NC_048222.1:18529564-18829564 GCF_002007445.2 Ailuropoda melanoleuca | reverse complement strand
GAGCATGACCACCCACATGCCTTGGAGTTCTTGAGAAAGGACTGTGCCAATGTCAACGGTGAGTGGAAATTGGATTTCCTGTGAGCTTGTTTGTGTCTATTGGGTCTGCACTTTGCTAAGCTGTTGATATCAAATCGTGGCACTAAATCATTTGATGTCGTGATACCTCTGCCATTTGCTGGGAGATGGTATATTTTTATTCACATCTTTGTTTCTCCATAAAGTAGTTGGAGTAACAACCTTTTTCCTCCTAAAGGTGTACTGCGTTTTCCTTCCAACAGATTTCTTTTTGAAGCACGGTGTTGCTGTGATGACTGTGCGGGAACTCTTTGAATTTGTCACAGATCCGTCCATTACACATGAGAACTTGGACGCTTACCTCTCAAAGGTGAGATGAGGCGAGGAAAAGAACAGAAAATAGTGGTAATTCGCACTTTCATGGCACTTCTCAGGGACTCCAGTTGCTCAGTGTATGTTCATTTCGACAGCTTCCTGAGACCTTTTCCTTCTGATTTCACACATCGGGAATCAAAAGTACAGTAAAAAGCCAACGGGAAAGCCAGGTTTCTTGACTTGAAGCATTGGGCAAGATTACATAGACCGCCAAAATTCGTGAATGTTTAGTGAGAGGCTTGTTCGGCTTCTGGTCTCCCTTGTTTCTCAGAGACCTTTTGGAATCATAGAATTCTTGGAAGTGTGGTGAAATGCACATAGCATGAAACTTAACCATTGTAACCACGTGTAAGTGTATGGCTCGGTGGCGTTTCGTACATTCACACTGTGGTGCAACCATCACTGTCCATCTCCAGAACTTTTTCATCCTGTAAAATACAAACTCTGTAGCCATTAAACATTAACTCCCCCTTTCTCCCTCCCCCCTCAGCCCGTTCTGCTTTCTGTCTGTGATGTTGCCTACTCTCGGTACCTCACATAAGTGGGGTCATGCGGTTTTTTTCTTTTTCTGGCTACTTGTTTCCCTTAGCGTAATGTCCTCAAGATTCAGTCAGGGTGTACAAACACATCCCGTGCATCCGTTCATCTGTGAATGGACGCTTGGGGTTCTTAACCACCTTTTGGGTATTGCGAATAGTGCTGCCGTGAACATGGGTGCACAAATATCTCTTCAAGACCCTGGTTTCAGTTCCTTTGGGTGTATTCCCCACAGTGGAATTGCTGCATTATATGGTAATTGTGCTTTTAATTTTTTGAGGTACTACCGTACTGTATTCCTTAGTAGTGAAACCGTTTTACATTCCCACCCAACAACGTGCCAGGGCTGCCAGTTTCTCCACATACTTCCTCACCGTTTTCTGGTTTTGTTCCTGTGTTGGTTTTTTCTTTTTTTAGAGAAGCTATGCTGACGATGTGAGGTGGTACCTCATAGTTTTGATTTGCATTTCCCGTGTATGCATAGGTTTATTTCTGGGCTCTGATGATGGGTGATGTTGAACATCTTTTCGTGTGCTTGTTGGCCACGTTAGAGCTCCATTCAGAAAACTTTCTCAAGGAGAAATCAGGCAGAAATCATTGTTTCCACAGGTGTATTTCCCAGATCCTGTGAGCCTGTAGTGGAAGTGGTCGTTTTACCTCACTTGTCATTAAGGTCTTTTTTTTTTCTTTTTTTTTTTTTTTTGTTAAAGTAGGCTCCACACTGAATGGGGCTTGAACTCACGACCCTGAGATCAAGACCTGAGCTGAGAAGAGTCAGACGTTTAACCGACTGAGCCACCCAGGCACTCCTGTTATTAAGTGCTTTGTAATGTTGTCAGCCTCTACTAGACCATGAGCCGGCAAGGGACAGGAATACTTCATCAGTGCCTGGCACATACTAAGCAGTTTCATATATTAATGGGATAAATATGTATCGTTTTTGTTCCTAGATTCTTTGGCACTAATTTTAGTGTCTGAATGTAAAACAAAAAACCCTAGTGTCACTATTCTTTCCTTTTTTCTATGTATTCTAAGTAGAGAACAAATTTCCAGTTTTCCAGCCAAAAAACTGTTGTAGAATCTTTGTCACCTTAGTTGCAATCACTGCTCAAAGACATTTCTTTGGTGGTTTATTTTTCTGCAGTGTTGGAGACACATGCTCAAAATTAGAGGACAGTCCACTTTTCCTCTTTGATTCCCTTCCTTGACTGCTGAAGCATTAAAGGGTGGTTCTTCCCTTCTTTGGGTCTCATTTTTATTTTAGTAAATATTTTTGCTAATCATGTAAAAATTAGGAGAAGTGGAGTCTTGAGTTCAAGCTCTCCATGGGGCTCTGCACTGGGTGTGGAGCCTATTTTAAAAAAAAAAATTAGGGAAAGTAGTTTTACTCTTTTGAGGAAATGGCCAGGGATCGCCTGAGGCTAGATATTTTGATTTTGCTGTTACTTTTGAGCTGAAAGCAGCCTTTTTGGTGAGGTCTGAGAGAGAGCTAACCTGTGTCACTAGAGGCCTCGGAGTCCATCCTTTCAGAAGTGTAGAGGTGATACTGATAAAGATGAGAGCAGGTTTATACTAAAATTGAGAAATGGATGCATCTTCTGTAGGTTGAATATAAAGGAAAGTAACGTTTGATTTCTTTCCAAGGCCATGGAAATAGCATCTCAAAGGACCAAGGAAGAAAGGTCCAGCCAAGATCATGTGGACGAAGAGGTAAGACGTATTCTCTCTATCCACAGCCATAGGAAACACTTCGTTTTGAGTTTCTGTTTTTTAAGGGCATACTAGGTCACAAACTTGATTTTAAGAGGGAAGCAGTTTTCAGATGATGAGAATATTTGCTTGTACATAATTTAACTGAGCCAGATTGGGTAAATTACGTTTCATTACATCATTCCACTAACAACCTATTAGCCCATTGTCCTAGATGGAGAGCTTTACTTATTTATTTGAAGAATAGCTGATGCCCAGGATCATATTACTTTCCGATGGGCAGCACAGTGATTCCGCATTTGTGTGCATTCCTGAATGGTCCCCACGTAAGTCTAGTTACCATCTGTCACCATACGTAGTTATTATAATGTTATTGACTATATTTCCTATGCTGTATTTTATATACCTGTGATTTATTTATTTTAAAACCAAAAGTTTATACCTCTGATCTTCTCCTTAGGAAGTTTTACCTCTTAATCTTCTCCCTCCCCCATCCTCTCCCCATCTGACAACCACCAGTTTGTTCTCTATATTTATGAGTCTGTTTCTGTTTTGTTTGTTCATTTGTTTTGTTTTTTTTTAGAGTCCTCATATAAGTGAAATCATGTAGTCGGTCTTATTTCACTAAGCATAATACCCTTGAGGTCCATCCATGTTGTCACAAATGGCAAGATTTCACTCTTTTTTAAGGCTGAGTAATATTTTGTGTGTGTGTGTATATATATATATATATTTCTAAATTAATGGGCACTTATGCTTCTTCCTTATATTGGCTATTGGAAATTACACTGCAGTGAACATAGGGGTGTATGTATCTCTTCGAATTAGTATTTTTGTTTTCTTTGGATAAATACCCAGAAGTAGAATTGCTGAATTTTGTGGTAGTTCTATTTTTAATTTTTTGAGGAGCCTCCATACAGTTTTCCCTAGTGGCTGCACCAGTTTGTATTCCCACCAGCAGTTCATGGGAGTTCTCTTCTCTCTACATGTTTACCAACACTTATTTCTTTCTGATACTAGCCATTCTGACTGGTGTGAGGTGATGTGTCATTGTGGTTTAGATTTGTATCTCTACACTGAGGCTCAGCATGTTTTCGTGGGTATGTTGACCATCTGTATGTCTTTGGAAAAATCTCTCTTCGGGTCCTCTGCCCATTTTTTAAATCAGATTGTTTTTTGTTGGTGAGCTTTATGAGTTCCTTATATTTTTTGTATATTAACCCCCTGTCAGATACATCATTTGTAAATATCTTCTCCCACTCAGTAGACTCTCTTCATTTTGTTGATGGTTTCGTTTGCTGTGAAAAGGTTTTTAGTTTGATGTCCCATTTGCTTATTTTTTCTTTTGTTGCCCTTGCCTGAGGAGAAAGATCCAAAAAAATACTGCTATGACTGTATTTAAGTTTACTGCCTTTGTTTTCTTTTAGGAATTTTTTAAGTTTTAGGTCTTACATTTAGGTTTTTGCTCTGTTGTGAGTTAATTTTTGTGTATGGTAAGGTAGTCGTCCGGTTTCATTCTTTTGCACGTGGTGTCCAGTTTTCCCAGCACCATTTATTGAAGAGACTGTCCTTTCCCCATTATATATTCGTATCTCCTTTGTTGTAAATTAATTGACCGTGTATGCATAGGTTTATTTCTGGGCTCTTTATTCTGTTCCGTTGATCTATATGTCTGTTTTTGTGCTAGTGCTGTACTGTTTCGATTGTTATAGCTTTGTAGTGTAGTTTGAAATTAGGGCATACAATGCTTTAGATAAAGAACATTTTTAAGGAACCTATTGAAACATGATTCAAGAAGGAAAAGCCCATTTCAATTCACAAATATGAATTTTTAAATGATTTAAATGTTGATTTTGGTACCATCGTAGACTTTAAATATTTGTGTCATGAAAAAGAAAATTATGTTAACCTTGGAGATCAGTGTACTTTTCAAAGATTTATTTATTTGAGAGAGGGAGAGAACGAGTGGGAGGGACAGAGGGAGAGGGAGAGAATCTCAAGCAGACTCCACACTAAGCACAGAGCCCAACGTGGGGCTCGATCTCATGACCCTGAGATCATGACCTGAACTGAAACCAAGAGTCGGTCGCTCAACTGACTGCACCCAGGCACCTCCGTAGTAGACTTTTCATCAAAAATCCCAGAGCTGCTAGTGTGATGGGTGAATACAGGGCACCCCATATTTATCAGCAGTTCTAAATCCTTTTCACCATAGCACAGGGTAGATAATGTTTCCATATAAGATTATGTTCCTTTGTAAGGCATAGCCAGGGGCAGTACTTGCTAATTGGAGCTCCATTCCTTTCTTTCCCAATCTGAAAAGCTTTCGGGAATGTAAACAAGGGGAAAGAAGGGACTTCCAATCATTTCCTGTTTTATTGTTCAGTAACGAAGTCCTTTTGGGATGCCGCACAGCAACACCAGTGTGTGCAGAGAGCCTGGCTGAGAATCAGTGCTGTAGGTGATGACAGATTCCTCTGACGTGATGGGTGTGGGATGCTCAGGGAATGAGAGAAGCATGTAAATAACACTTTTGATTTTCCTCTTCTCTGTGTCTGTTAGGTGTTTAAGCGAGCATATATTCCTAGAACCTTGAATGAAGTAAAAAATTATGAAAGGGATATGGATATAATGATGAAATTGAAGGAAGAGGACATGGCCATGAATGCCCAACAAGACAATGTGAGTAGCTTGGTTTGTATATAGCAAGCAAGTTTATAGAGGAAGCTACTGTCCCACACCCACCATCTTGAATGTTGACTTCTAATCTCCTGAGATGGCTGATACCCTTTGCATTAATAGGTCCTCTGTGCATATTGGATATAAAGGGAATTCACTGGTATTTATGAAAGAAAATGGCACATTTGAGTCCAACAGACTGTAGTTGCGGAAAATGGAAGATTTGTGTAAAGTCTGGGCTGTAAATGGTTATTACACAAGGTCCACTAACATACATATTTCAAGGTCTGGAACGTTTCTTCCTGTGAAAAGGCCAGATAGTAAATGTTTTAGACTTTGCAGGCTAAGAAGCAAAATTGACCTATCATGTAAGTCATTATAAAATAAGAAGAAAAGAATTTCCCCAAGTTTTTATTGATGAAATTAAAAGTCCTTTAATAATTAAATACAGCTTTTCATGATTCCTAATCATGAGGGAAGAATGGAGTTATTTTGGGGAGGAGAATACATTCCATTTAATTGAGAATCAAAGTTAGAGTTTTCTGTTACAAAATTGGTAGCAAAGGTTCATTTGTAAAAACCATCAGGCTGTGGGTGGATGGTGGGCCAGAGTTTGCTAATATGTATGCTTGGTGGGCAAGAATAATACCCACGCTATAAACTTTCTGTATTAACCAGGGGATAAATTTTAGGCACCTTTTAATAATCACAGAAGATTATTAGCCCACTGTGTTCTTTGGTAATATGACAATATGTGTTTTTCACTGCCTAGCTTTATGTTGATTCTTCTTTTTCTTTTTGGCTATAAGATTCTGTACCAGACTGTTACAGGATTGAAGAAAGATCTATCTGGAGTTCAGAAGGTATGAGAACACGTGTTACTCTTCATTTACATGAATACTCTTTTGAAGCGTATAAAACCTACTGTATACTAGAATTAGACTAACAATCATATTACGAGTATAGATATTTTCAAAGTTTATGGGAGTCTTCAGAAATGCCCCGTTTGTGTTCACTTTTTTTAACTGTAAGACTGAAATATAAGCATTTGTGATTTATTTCTGCCTCTCAGTTGTTCTGTTGTTGCTGAGGCATTGATACTTTTTATATCCTGGTCTTCATTTATGAAGTTTTAATGATAACCATGTGTTTCTTGGTGTTTTTACAGTTAAAAAAACAACAACAACAAGGGAATCTGGCCTCATACTGGTATAAAACCTGTTTGCAGAGCAGTCTCAAGGGTTTAGCAGTCTTAGGGTTCTGGATTCCTGTAGTGTTTTTTCTTGAAACAACCTTGTTTTGTTTTGTTTTACATTTTTAGAATGGTGTGGATTCTAATGTAAGCAAAAATAAAGGCAGTTCTTGTTTATTTTATTGTTTTGTTTTGTTTTTGAAGTAGGCTTCACGCTGGACGCCTGGGTGGCTGAGTCAGTTAAGCATCTGCCTTCAGCTCAGGTCGTGATCTCAGGGTCCTGGGATCCAGCCCTGCTTTGGGCTCCCTGCTCAGCAGGGATTCTGATTTTCCCTCTCCCTCTGCCTCTTGCCTCCGCTCATGCTCTCTCTCACTCTTTCTCTCTCGCTGTCTCCCCCAAATAAATAAATAAAATCTTAAAAAAAAAAATAAAGTTGGCTCCACACCCAGCGTGGAGCCCAACTTGGGACTTGAACTGATCTGAGATCCAGATCCGGACATTTAACTGACTCAGCCACCTAGGCGTCCCTATTTGTATGTTCTTAATTAAAGGCTTAAATGTGAAGGATCATAGTTTGCTTTTTGAAAATTTACTGTGTCTTTGTTTTTGGAAGAATTGAATTAGGAAAACTCACATGTTCAGTACGTGTTCCGTATAGTAAGTGTTTTAGGGCAGTTGTGCCTTGAGTTCCAGCGCATGAAGATTTTGTGAAAACGGGCTAGAAAACCTTTTTGTACAATTGCCTTTTAAAGATTATTTTTTCTTATAAAAAGAAAACCTCTTATTTTTAAGAAATGCTCCCTGCTGCTTTAAAAACTGCTAAACTTCAGGGGGACAAAAAGGGCAAATTTCTCTTGTTTAAATGTTGTTTTCCCTCTTGATTGGATTCATAGTTAAGTGTTGCTTGAAATCTGATTCATAGGAAAACAGTTGTGAAGTTATCCAAATCAATCTTTATTTTTGACTTCTGTCTGTATTTCTCATCCTTCCAAATCCCAGCTCAGTTCTGTCGGTGATCCAGGTCACCCAGTGAAGCCCCAGTTCCTTCATTTGGGTGTGTTCTCGAGCCTCACTCGACGCGCTGCTCCCACGTTCCGTCCCTGATGTTGATTCTGTTCTCGAAGTTTCAGTACAGGATGTGGCTATTCACTGTATACCTGCAAGGCTGAAACATCTGAATTCTGGCATTGACACATTTAACAATAGATAACTAAGTGGTTTAGAATAATGTGGTTTTGTAATATTTTCAAGGTCCCTGCACTTCTAGAAGATCAGGCTAAGGAAAGGGCTTGTTCTGATTCAGAAGATGCTGGAAGCTCTGAGTGTTCTGACACAGACTCTGAAGAGCAGGAAGACCAGGCCTGCTCCCGGAAACCCACTGCTGACACTGAAGTTGATAAAAAGGTTAGCCGAGGACTCAATTTCCCTTTTTCTTCAGCATGGCAGCAAAGCCAGTCTCATTTCTCTTTGCTCAAGAATTAGATTATTAGATTACTAGATTATGGTGGCTGAAAACATTATTGATCAGTAAGTACTTCTAGTTGTAGTGCCAGTTTCTAAGTGTGAACTTTGCCTTTGGAAGTCACATCATGTAGAGATTGGGCTTCTGTTAGGAGCTCCCTGGGCACTGCCTTGAGAGAGGACACACTGAATTCATCGATTAGAAATGGTTGTCATTCACCTGAAACACAAATGATGTTGGAGTTGTTCCATGGTGAAATACTGAAGGGCCGTCTCACAGGGGATTTGCAGCTCAGCCAATGTTTCCAGAATCTAAGAGACTTATTCCACTCCTAGCTATCAGCATAAGAGACGCTACTGATTGAATGATACACGACTGCTGTGTAAATGTTACTCTTCTTTCTTCGCTTAAGCCTTTAAACCTCAAAACTTTTGGGGCCGTAAGACTTCTGAGAGACATACCCAAGCTGACGCACACATTTTCTTTCCTTGTTTACTGCAAATACTTTGTCTTTTCCCAATCTTTGTTTCTGTTAGAATATGAAACTTGTGAAGAAAAGTAGTCGCAAACATTTAATAGTCCTCCCAAATATTTCTTTTTGGCGCTCTTCAAACTTCTGTTAAGAAACCCTAAAGACAAATTTGGAACCACATTGCACTGCCACATCGTAATCATTTTCATCTTTTCCTCTTATACTCACTTTTATCCTTTCTTAGATCTTCTTACTTAGTTCTAATAGTAAGATGAATCCTCTGAGTGAAATCTGCAGGTTCCTTTATTTTTGTTTTTATTTTACAGGAAAGAAAAAAGATGGTTAAAGAAGCCCAGAGAGAGAAAAGAAAAAACAAAATTCCGAAGCATGTGAAAAAAAGAAAGGAGAAGACAGCCAAGATGAAAAAGGGCAAATAGAACCAGAACTCAAGACATAGCATAATCTTCCGTCAGTCGCTTTTCCCGCCTGCATGCGTGGTGAGCTGCGTCTGGAAGGGGTTCTCATGGCAGCGTTACGAAGGTGGAGTCACGTGTTCTCGTGTAATTACGTAACAAGCTCTAAGCTCTCCAGTCTAGATCCGCCTCTGGGTGGTGGTATTGACAGAGGATTTATTAAACTACTATTTTAATGAAGAACTTTATACAATTTTAATTTTATGTATATTTTTTCTCCTTTAATGTGTTTTTTGAAGCATCATAAATTTTAAATGTGACCAACATCCATAGTCTTTGTGTAAGTGTAAAGGCGCTTTGGACAGACTTGGGCAGATTGGTTTTGCTTTGCTCCTACATGCCAGGGACCCATCTGAAATGATTTGATCCTAGGGCCACAGTTTCTGTAGAAGAGAATTTCACAGGTGGCTGTGGATGTGATCGTGTACTATGACTCTTCCGTGTGCATTGCTGCTCATTTGGGATGCACTTACTCTTCATCCTTGTTACTCTTTTGAGTTAAGACATCCCAGTTCATAAGCTATTTCGCTGTTCATTCATTCATCGAATATTTGAGTGTTTTAGGTGCCAGGGACATAGCAGTAAACGAAACTGAAAAATTACTACCTTCAGGTAGTTTACATTTTGAAAGCCAGCCATTAAACAATAAAAAACAGTATCAGTTAGGTGGTAAATTCTATGGTGTGAAATAAGGCAGAACAGAGAGAATGCCTGGGGAGGTGGGAGTTGGCAGTTGTAAAACAGGCCACACCGAGCAGCTATATTTGAGCAAATACTTGAAGAACGTGAGTCATGTGTGTATCAGGAGAGAAGAGTATTCCAGGCAAAGCAAATGGCAAGTGTGAAGGCAGAAACCCTGGGGCAGAAGTGTGCCTGAAATGTTCCAGAAACAAGAGGCTCCCATAACCGAGAAAGAGATCAGATGGTGCTAGGCTATTAGAGGGTTTTGAGCAGAGGAATGATATAATCTGACTTGTGTTTTGGAAGGATCTCACTCACTCTGGCCTCCGTGGAGACCTGAGTAGGAAGCAAGGGTGGGAGACCAGAGGGGCGGTTACGTAGTAACCCATGTGAGAGCTGGTGATGGCTCCATCTAGCATGGTAGCAGCGGACATGGAGAGGTGGGATTCTAGGTCTAACACAAAGTGGAGCGAACTGGATATGCTAAGGGAATATGTGGGGCATATGACAAAGCGAGGGATGACTTCAGGGTTTATGCCCCAAGCAACTGAGAGAGAGTTGCAGTTGCCACTTCCCGTGTTGGGAAGGAATGTGGCTGGGGCAGGGTTGGGGTAAGCTTCCATTGCAACAAAGGTCAAAAGAAATGATCAATTTTTAATTTTTCTTCCCATGTATTTTTTATTGGAAATGCCTATTTTAGCCCTTGCATCAGAAACAGTTGCTGTAGGTGGCTCAGTCGTTAAGCGTCTGCCTTCGGCTCACGGCATGATCCCCAAGTCCTGGGATCCAGCCCCATATCGGACTCCTCCACTGGGAGCCTGCTTCTTCCTCTCCCACTCTGCCTGCTTGTGTTCCCTTTCTCGCTGGCTGTCTCTCTGTCAAATAAATAAAATCTTTAAAAAAAAAAAGAAAAGAAAAGAAAAAAGAAGCAGTTGCTATAAACTTAGTTTCCCTGAAAGTGAAGCTTGCATCTGGTCGTTTGAAGGTTGGTGAGCTACTGGGGGTGGGGGGCGGTCAGCTGAACTTTTAAAATATTAGGTCGCATTTATTATGTTCATACTGTCCTCTCCTCCTGACTTTAAAAAGGTTCAAAATCCAAAATGTAATTTCAATGAAATACAACAATAGCCCCTCTAAAATATTCTCCAGTTAGCCAAAGAGAAACAGAAACAGCCTTAGCAATCCTGTACACATGTGGGGGTTTTATCTTCAGGATCTTCCCTTTCTTGTATATGTTTGGTCTTACTCTCCTACAAGGTGTGTTTGGGGCGGGGGGCGTTACGCTCCTCAGTGCTCTCTTTTGCTGAATCTAACGCAGTTACAAAGTTCGGAATCAGTTTCTCTTGGGCAGAAGTAGTGTCAGCAAAATAACAGGGAAAATACATTCTCATTGGCGTTGCTGCCGGGAGGAAGTGGTTCCTACAATTTGGAACTGTCAGGGGATTCTAATTTGAGGAACATTCTTCTGATAACTGTCTTGCTGATAATCTGTTTCCTTGTTTGGATTCAGGGCTGCAGGCTGTACCAACTAGTAACCACTTCTAATATGTCTGGCAAACTTGTCTGAAACCATATTTCCCCGTTCCTGTCTTTCTCACCGGAAGGCTTGGAAGAAGGAGCCTATTCTTAGGCGAACTTATAGGGCTACTTGCTGACTTTGGTTGCAACTGAATTTTGAGTGCTTGACAGGTTTGAAGTACCCATGGATTCATTATTGGTTGTACAGTTACTTTCCATTTGGGGACGTAGAGTTTGGGTCTTGACTCAAAGTCGGGGACGTAACTTTCTCAGTTGTATCTGATTTCCTGTCCTATTTTGTTTATATTCAATCCTTCCGAATAACATGTTTCTGTTTACTGTGAGAAATTGGCATCATTTCTTTGAAGCACAAAATCACAGCTCTGTCCTATGCCACTCCAGTCATCCTTCCTTTGACAAAGCCGTTGGGGAACAGAACTTCCCCTGGGCCAGGCGCTCCAGCGTTAGAGCATGTCCTTGCAGCGAAGAGGCAGGGACTGTGGCAGCTGTTTGTCTCAGTCTGACCAAATAGGAACCCGGGGTTCTGGGCTGGCATCAGGTCTTCAGCTTTATCTCTGCTTGATGAAGGTGGACTCCAGAGATTAGAAAACTCTATGGTTTGGTACTAAGTTGTTTGAGAAGATCTCTTCTTTTCGTGAATATTCTAATGAATTCAGTGCAAGCAGCTTGCTGTTTCTTGGTAGCAGGCCTATCCTGTTTTGTGGCTATGACTTCATTAATCTTTTGGCTCAGAAAATCAAGAGTTGAAAAAAAAAACCTTCTTCTAGAAGCTGGTAAAAATTCAGTTTAAGGACATCTCAGATGTCATGGGCTCCATGAGGACATGAAAATCCTTTCATTTTCAAAAGCTTGACAAATTTTCTAATTTTTAGTTGTCTGTACATATAGGAAGTAGAGACCATGCCCATTCAGAGCCCTACCTTGATTTCTGGGGGTTACTTTTGATGATGAAATAGTTGCACGGATCAGCAGCTCCTCAAAGTTTAGTTTCTTGGGAAGATGCTTTGTGACCACATCAGATGGACACGGTTTTCAACCACGGGTGATCATAAAGCAAGAGCTCTTTATGATTTGTCTCTCGAATCGGATTAAGTTATCACACCTCCTACATTTTGTTTGCAGTTTTTCACTTCCATAGCCTTTGGATTTGCGTTGCCTTGGATAGAAAGGCTTTTATAAATGTCCCAGGGGAGGGATGCCTGGGTGTCTCAGTCAGTTAAGCATCTGCCTTCAGCTCAGGTCATGATCCCAGGGTCCTGGGATGGAGCCCCGCATCAGGCTCCCCACTCGATGGAAAGTCTGCTTCTCCCTCTCCCTCTGCCTGTCATTCCCCCTACTTGTGCTCTCTCTCTCTGACAAATAAATAAAATCTTTAAAAAAATAATAAAAATAAATTGTCCCAGGGGAAATTGTAGTACAGGGTATCAAATCATTTAAGCTAGTTTCCGAAAGAGAAGACACCTTTCTTGGATCTGTGTCTTCCAGAGATCTCAGTCCCAGTTGATCGTGTTGTGGAAACCTCTGGACTTGAATTTGGAGAACCAAGGCTTGACTTGGTGGAATTCTTGACTGGCTTTTGGCTTCCCTTCATTTTCTGTGTCACTCCACATCCTGCTTTGAGTGCTGGCAGGCCATGATTATGAGGAGGTGGCTGTCCTCCAGCTGGACTAACCACACAGCCATAAAATCCTTGTCTTCGGGTTTTTGTTTGGTTTTGTTTTCCAGAATAGTAAAGGGGTCATTTAATGTGTGGGCAGAGCTATCTCTAGCTCCCTTGAGAGGTTTCCATGTCTCATTAGGCTACTTTGTAGTTTTGTTTAAAGGCTGATCAACTTCATCATCTTTGGGTGAAATTTTAGCCTTTACAAATCCTCTTTGTGAATGTCCTGGGGTTCTAGATTTGTCAGTGAAAAAGTGGTAGGTCTTTGGGGCCAAAGACTTGTTGGAGTCAGGATGCTGGAGTGCAGAAGCTAGAAAGACAGAGGAGGTGAGAGAATGGGATATTTAAGGTCATACTTGTGGAGGGTTGCCCTTGGTGTCATATCTGAGCTGCAGCCGCGGGTGTGAGTGGCTGCAGGAAGGGAGCAGATGAAAGCACTGAAGGCTGGAAGGTCTAGGAACTGAGGCCAGGGCTTGGCAGGGCCGTCTGTGTTAGGACAGGCCTCGTTTTAGAGTGTCCGTAAGGGCCCTGCTTAGATCCTCAGGGAGAGAAGGGAAGTGGGCCAGGGAGGGGATGACATCGATGCCTGCCACCTGGAGGGGAAGTGAGTGGTGTCCGATGACATGAGATTAAGGGCGGCCGGGCAAGCAGTGCCCTCAGGAGAGCCAGGGTTTAAATGGGCTAAGGAAAAGGGAACCGTCAGAGGAGGCTCCGAGGGCACAAGGCTTTTTACTGGTGTCTGACCAGGAGTTCTGAAAGGCCCTGTGGGGGTGTTTCAGGACTTAGAAAGGTGGGAAGGGGTCTGTTTGAGCTCAGGTGCAGGCCCCTTGGTGGCGCTGGTGGCTTCATGTTCTTAGAACCTGATGCCATTAAGAAGGCCAATGCCGTGACTACGATGGGGATAGTAGCAGTGCTCACCTCACAGAGTTTGTGTGAAGGATGCTGAGGCTAGCCACAGGCAGCTTGGTAAGGGGCAGAGCCCACTGCTCAGTCACTGAGAGGGGACAGCCAGACATGTGGGTGCTTCTGTTGCGACGTAGGGAGAAGCACACAGAGCCACTTTGCTTCCTGCAAAAGCCACTGAACCCGACTCCACGTAGCCTCCAGATGTGAGCAGCAGTGACAGAACATACTCAGCTCACAGGGACGGGGTAATTGAGGCTGGGAGGAATCGGTCAGCCAAATCTGGGTCGGAAGGTCTGTTAGGGAAAAAGGAAGAACTATTACAAAACGTGAAAGAAATCTTAAGAGACATGCATCCCAGTGCTGGGGACTTCGTTTGGATCCTGGTCAACCAAAGCAGTTGTAAAAAGATGGACTTTTTTTTCTCTGTTAGACGAACAGAAAAAAATTAAAATGGTGTAGATATTAGATGATAGGAAGGCACTGTAATTGTATTGGATACGAGAGTGGTATTGTTCCATTTTAAAAATTGTGTTCCGTATGGACTGAAGTCTTTATGCATCTAACAAATAGGATATCTGGGATTGCTTGAACATACTCCCAGTTACAGTAGATGAAACAAGATCAAGAGAACGTTAATAATGGCTAAAGCTGGGTAATGGGTCTATAAGGATTCATTGTATTACTCTATTTCAATGTATAAAAGTTTCCATAAGAAAAAGGGTTTTTTTTTAATGAGTTTAAGTATATCAAAATACAGTTTGTCACATAGTGGTAGTGTCTCTATATTTGTCTTGTTATTATTTTTAAGTAACTTTTTTTTTTTTTTACCCGGGCATCAAGGTTTAATCACATGGGCCAAAAAGGTAGATCTAAGCAGAATGCCTACTGATTGATGCTGGTCTCACTTGGTGTCACTTGAAATGACCTTTTGGCTCTGAAATTCAGGTGCTACTAGTAGGTTGCCGTTAGAGAACCTGTATATTGAACAAAGGCTGATGGAAGTTTTAGTTCTACCAAACCCAGTCCTTGTTTTAAAATGTGATGCCATCTTCTGAGTGCCCTGTCCTAACCACTTTATTTGGAATTGCAGTTTGCCCCCTTCCCTGGGGCCCCTGCACACCTGTATTACCTTTACTGTAAATTATTTTCCTAGAGCTCTTTTAAGTAACTTATTTACATATTGAATTTACTTATGTATATATCATGTGTCTTCGCTCACCTCCCAAACTCTGACTAGAATGTAACCTCCATGAGGGCAAGGATTTTTACCTTTGTTCAGTTTTGTGTCCCAGCACCTAGCACGCTGTCTGAAGCATAGTAAGTGCTCAATAAATATGTAGTGATTAATAGGTTGTGTTTCTTAAAAAAAAAAAAAAAATGAGGGTATTACATCAATACGCACCCCTCGTGTTTGTAACAGTGAAAAGTAGGAGTTGATGTGGAGTTATTTGTACCCTCTCTAGCCCTACCCTGACCAGTGGTGTCCATTTTAAGGTGGCTGACCTGAGCTTTGTCTGTAGGCCACAGCACTGCCCCTGCGGCACTCAAGCCAATGGAACTGATGGGTTTTAAACTAGATTGTTATTTTGATTTTGACCATTATCTAAAGTGTCAGCCAAAATTGGACTAACGAATTATTCAACCCCAAATCACCACAATATATGACAATGGGAGTCTTTGAAACTAAGGCTTAGAATTCACAGTTTGCCATCTTTTCCCAAATACAGACTGAGCGTTTTTAAGATAAATTTATCTTATTAAAGATTTTTATTTATTTATTTTTGAGAGAGAGACCACGAGAGCACGAGCAGTGGGGAGGGTCAGAGGGAGCCTGATGCGGGACTCGATCCCAGGACCCCGCGATCATGACCCGAGCCAAAGGGAGATGCCTAACTGACTGAGCCACCCAGATGCCTGATAAATTTATCTTAAAAGGTGGTTCTGAGTGTAAACAAGAACTCTGCTTACCTGAGAGGCTGACAGACTACCACAGTGAGGCACCGGCCCGATCCTTCTCTTCACCAGGGCATAGAATAGTATGCGAGCTGCGGGGCATTGGCGTGATCCTTAACCACGTATTTGGTCTTACCCAGCCTGGTTTATCCTTAAATGATACCAGTACTGGCAGTAGTGTTGGGAGTTTGTCTCCTGTTGCCCCACCATGTAAGCATCATCGGGGCTTGCTTGAGGGGAACCCTCTCTTGGCTGGGGAAAGGGTGAGTCACTTTCCTTTGGGGGGAAATGTTTTCATCTGTAGATTCAGAGGGTCAGACCAGGTAGTAGTCATAAGATTTCTTCTTTATAATTCCATTATTGAAAAAAGTGTAGCAGATCAGTGATTGAGAGAAGAACTTCCAAAGGCAAGGAACCAGGCTAGAATTACATCTCTTAAAAGAGTTTGTTTATTAAAGATACAATCGATGGGTGTAAGGTGCCAGTTACGCCACAAGGCAGGTTTGCTTTTTATATGAATCACAATCTCAAGGCAACTTTTTCTTACTGTGTGCCGTTTTCTTTCATGATGGGAATTGTTCATTGTCCCTGCAATGACGTTTGCTCCTCTAGAGGGAGATGTGCCCTTGAGTTCTGATTATTAACGTGTCCTATAAGCTGCATGGCCATCACGCTGCTGATTGCCAGAACTTTCAGACTGCACAGGACTAGTCAAGTTCCTCTCTACGTTCCCCTTTAAGAAGGATTAAATGAACCTATCTTGTTGATAGCAGGTGCACGTTGGGGGGCTGAGTTTTGAATCCGTCCTCTTAAAGAACTCTAAGGAAGTAAGTCCTCAGTGACATTTTCCCAGAAGTTGTAGCTCCTTTAATCCGGAGTTGCTTTACTTTAAAACAGCACACACGCTTCAAGAAAAGAATAACAATCACACAAAAGCAGACTTCCTGAAGAGCCTTAGACTGGGAGTCTGGCATGCTGTGAACTTGCTAGGAACTCGCTTTCTCTTTCTGGGCCTCAGTTTTCCCACCTATAAAATGAAGATATTGGAGTGATGAGGACCCTGAGTTCTAGGGCTGCCGTCCACGGTCGCCATTGGCCATGTATGACGGTTGAGCCCTTGCAGTGTGGCCGGGTGGGATTGTAAGTGCCAAATACACACTGAATCTTGAAGACTAAGTAGGGGGAAAGAAAAAAAAGAATGTACAGTAACTTAGTAACTTTTTAATATTGATTACATGCTGAAATGCTAATATTTTGCATACAGTAGCCGCCCAGCCACATATCCGTGGTTCCAGTTACCTGTGGTCAACCACGGTCCAGAAGCAGATGGCACCCCCCCTGACGCATCCTCAGAAGGTCAGTAGTAGCCTAGCATTGGGTCACAGTGCCTGAGTCATTCACCTCCCTTCCTCTCCTCACGTGACAGTTTATCATCAAACATTATCCCAATAAGAAGGCTAATACAGTACAGTAAGATACTTTGTAACGTCTATTATAGCATGTTATCATTGTTCTATATTATTAGTCACTGTTAATCTTTTACTGTGTCTAAATTAAACTATCATGCATGTATGTGTAGGAAAAAAGCATACATACAGGGTTTGATACTATCCGTGGTTTCAGGCATCCACTGGGGTCTCGGAACGTCTTCCCCATGGATGCGGGGCGGGGGGACTACGGTATATTGGGTCAAAGAAAATATATCAAAATTAATTTCACCTATATTTTGTGGGGTAGAAAGTTTTAAATTGTGGATGTGAATATGTGGTGTGTAGGACAGAGCAACCCACAAAGGAAGGAATGAGCAAGGGACTCCCCCAAATCTGTCGAAATCAGTGTTCTAGGAAATATTTTGAAAATTCCATATTCAGGAATATTTAGTATTTGTGAAGAAAAAATTGCCATTCCATTTGGTTTAAATATAGATAATAATAAAATGCGTGAGGGGAAAATGGCACTTCTTATGAATACATGAGTACAAGGAGGTATTAAATACCTGTTTTTTCCTCACAGTATCTTGCTAGCTTGTTTGTTTGCTCCTCGAACTTTCCTACTGCAGGTAGTCACTGGGACAGAAGAACGTGGCCCCAAGCTGCTTTCCGCGCCACCGCCAGGCACGGCTTTTTGAAATCTCTTGTTTTAGCTTAAAAAAAAAAAAAATCCATGTGAATTTTGCATTCTACTTCATACTGAATTCCTGCTAAAAACTTTTTTGAAAGTTTTTAAATGACCCTCAAGTAATATTAATGCTCCAGGAAGTCATGCCGCATGTTTCACCTGAGGTTTCCTTGCGGACCATCATTATCGTATTTTAAAGTCTTAGGACAGTGTGGTAGGATCTTCGCTTGAAAATGGTCGGATCATCGCATCCATTATATTGCAGTAAGGGTTAAATGAGATAAAATGCAGGTGAGTCCTTTAGCACACAATAAATATTTATTAAGAAAAAATAAGTATTGGTTACATTTCTCGTTTGGTTCCTAAAAGGTGCCCATTCCATATAAAATGAAGGATTAGAGGGGCGCCTGGGTGGCACAGCGGTTAAGCGTCTGCCTTCGGCTCAGGGCGTGATCCCGGCATTCTGGGATCGAGCCCCACATCAGGCTCTTCCGCTATGAGCCTGCTTCTTCCTCTCCCACTCCCCTGCTGTGTTCCCTCTCTCGCTGGCTGTCTCTATCTCTGTCGAATAAATAAATCTTTAAAAAAAAAAAATGAAGGATTAGAGGCTAAAGGGTTTTTCTCAAAAAACGGAGGCCACGCTAGGGGAGCACACGTGAAGTTCTAACGCCACATCAGGACTCCTCACGGGTAGGATGCTGCTTCAGGCTTAGTTTTGTTCATCTTTTGCAGGTGTTGGTAGATGGCCACATGCTGTAACTGAGAAAGTCCCAGATTTGAATTAAGAAACTGAATTCTAGTCCAGGACCTAATATTCCTTTTTATTTTATTTATAATTTATACCCCGTCTATGAAGAATTTCTAAATGGTTTCGGTAAGGAGCATATGCAGTAGTAACAATAAAAAGAGGAAAGCCATTCGGAGGAAGGGAGAAGTTAATACAGCAAAAACCTATGGGCAGATAGATACTTGTTGCCCAGGCTGAATTTCCTGAGCTGTTGGGCAAAAGGATCCGCGGGCTTGGGGAAGTCATTTGACATAAGCTCTTGTCTTCCTCAGCTCCAGGATGAGGAAGACCGGGTGGGCCAGGTGGTTGCTACGGCTCTTGCATTCCTCAGCACAGCACTTGCAAAGTCAGGCAAATTCTGACGGGTTCAAAAGCCACCACCAGTGTTCATCAGCAAGATGGACAAACCGAACTTTCCGAGCTTGTTCCTTCATCTGAAATGAAGATGGTGTGAAAATCAAATGTGGTGTCAGGGAAAGTCCAACACTTGACTCCTAGGCAGTGAGCACTGCTGGTTTCCTGGAAGAACTCTAGGAAGTTCGAATGCAAGTTGACTTGCGGTGCCACAGTTTTGCTCTGGTACCCTCTTCCAAAATGAATATCTTATTTTACGAACAGGGTAATCTGAAACTTCAAAACCAAGCACTCCAGAGCCTGTGGTTATGGCACAGCCCTTGAAGGAAGGGGGATCACCGAGGAAATGGTCTTCCCCACCAACACTGCCTCTGGGAATATGCTTCTCAGAGTGGGTGAGGGATTTTATTTCAATTGGAGACCAATTCTCACCAAACTATAAAAGGCTCATTTCTGTTGGGCAGATTTTAATGAGGTGGAAGGCAGTGGAATGCCCGAAGGGGTGTGGTGGGAAGTGAGAAATGTGCGGAGCAGGGAGGGTGGAGAAGTCCAAGAGCCAAACTTACTGACTTCACAGTTTCTCTGGGGGTCGGCCCTGCCCTCCCTTAAAACAGTGGGAGGAGTCGGTCCGCTTCCTCGACCCGCTCATCCTGTTAGGAAGCCGCTCCCTGTGTGGGGCATGGGATCGCAGCGTGCCCTGCTCCTGGGCGAGGGCAGAGGGTAGAGCTGCTTCAGGGAGCGTGCGCCCACACCTTGCGCCTCGGGGAAGCTGGCCTTCCCAGCGAGGTGGAGGAGCTGTGCGCATCCCAGAGGGTGGGCTGTGGGGCTGAGGCCGTGACGTCAGCTGAGCGGTGGACGTCCCCACCTCGGGACCGCAGCGTTTCTCTGCGCACACGGCCAGGTTGTAATGAGGATTCTCCAGCAGAACTGTGGGTTGGGTTCTTTTGGGTGGTTTTCATTTCTGGTGTTTGGCTGTTCGGTTTGGGTCATGGCAGCTTTATGGCACATCTAGTTACTCAGCTTAGTGAAAGGTAGAAGGCCGCTAGCTCTCCCTTCTGTTGGAAAGCCCTCTACCGGCTAGGATTCTACCTTCCATCCTGCTTCTGCAGTTTAGGAGTGAGTACATTCCTCACCAAAAAAGCAGTGAGCAGTCCTGGTCATTGGCCGGATTCACCCTCCCAGCAGCTCTCAGAGATACTTTAGACCTTGGGGAGTGCGTCTGAATCCCCGGGATGGGCTAGGGTGGGCTTAAATGTTCCTGTCTCTGAACTCCGGGAATGGGCCACAAAGAGCAGGTTCTCTGGGGACAGCTCTCCAGAGTGAAGCAGTTTCTACAGGTGTCACAGAGATGGCAGTCGGGCCCTCTGACTAGACAGGCCTGCTGCAGACAAGGCAGTCTGGAGGAAGAGGAACAAAAAAATCCAGCAATCTTAACAATGGGAAAACATTTTTATAAAAAGAAAGAGCAAGTCCCTACAAGAAGGCAAGTGCAGAAAAGATCTCTGGTTGTATGTCGGGTTTGAGATTCCAGCTGCTTCTATCTTCAAGCCCAGGGGAGGCCCCGCCCAGCCTCCTGGGCTCTCTCTGGTCCCGCTGCCTCCACAAGAGCCCCGGGCACCTCATGGTGGGCCATGTGCCAGCCAGTATCAGCAGCCCTGCAAGTGCAAGAATCTGATTTCCAGAACCAAGTGTTTTGAGAGGGGGTAGAATAGAGTAGATGGAGCAGGGGCGCTTCGGATGCTGCAGCGGGAGGCTGGACGTGGGTGGGGCCAGCCGTGCTGCCTGGGCTCGTGCTGCGGTCACGTTGAGGCAGCACGTGCACGGCTCTGCACGATGGAACCCCACGTGTCTCCAGACAACAAGACAGTGAAGAAGGCCAGCCAGTTGTGAACGGCTGGTGCGGGATCCATCCGGACTCCGTGGCCTGTAGGAACCTGCCCAGCCAGTGCTGGTGGACGTCCACGGGAGGGGAGAGTGCAGAGGCCAGCCTCACACAAGCTTGGCAGTCTTGGCTTTGGTGGTCTGGCCCCCGGGTCCCTCTTGGTATTGGTGCTCCCCGCCATCAGGTCACCTTCTTGAAGCAGGCCAGGAAGGTCCAGAGATCCAGGCCCTGGAAGGAGCCTTGAAGCACCTCCTGGCCATGGCTATTGTCCCCAGCTCAGGGGAGGGCTGTCACAGAATCTGTGTCACGGCTGGGGAAACAGGGTCCACTTTCCAATGACCTGTTAGAAGCTTCTTGAAGGGAATTGAGATGCTCTCTGTCATTCACACTTCCAGGAAGTCCGGGGGAAAGTGGAAAGTTGTAGATGTGATTGTCAGCACTCTGCTCTAGTTCTGAGGGCAACAGCTATAGTGGCCTGACTGCCCCCCCACCCCCAACAACGGCCAGGCTGCCCCGCAGCTGGTTCCCTGACTCCTTGACAAGCCTCTTAGCCATCCTGAGTCTGTTCTGGGTTTTGTGGTGGTGGGTTTTTTGAAGTAGAAAATGTGGACAGCAGAATGTAATGCCATCCAGAGCCTTCCTTGGGCTCTGGTTTATGTACCTTTCATGTCGCATTCTTAGGCTTTGGCCACATGAAGTGTGCTCTGAGGTCACAAGGGAGGCTTGAGAGCTTGGATTCCATTTTTACCACAAACATACACTTACATACTTAAAGTTTATTTTTCCAACACCCATTCTCCCACCAAAAAACAAAATAAAAACAAATCCCCCTGCAAACAAATAGAAAGTTAATGAAAATCAACAGTAGCCTTATTATTCACTTGCTCATTTTGTGTGTGTGTGTGTGTGTTTTCTGAATTGAATATCATTCTAAGCCTACGGATGATATGCTATTGGGGGATAGACCAGGGTTATACTTCTGCTCCTGCCCTCATTATTACTGTTTCCTTATGGAATAAAACACACACACACACACACACACATATGTGTGTGTACATGTGCGCTTACACACAGAACAATTGGGAAATAAGGCAAGACGCTTTAAGTGCCCAATTGTGTGGCACAGGCAATGTGTGGTCCAGAGTAGGGAGCGAACTAGCTGGGTGGGGCTGGAGCTAGATCAAGGGATGGGTTCGCTTGGTTGGGAGGAGGGTGAAAAGCTAAGCTACGTGGCAAAGAGCCATCCTCGAAAGACTACTCTGATTGGTTGGAAAGGGTCAATTAGCGTGCTTTTGGTTGCAAGTAACAGTGAACCCTGACCCATGTGGCTTAAACAGTAAAGACAAAATTATTATTTTTTAAATGTTACACCTGTTTGAACATGCTTTTTAATGCTATAACCAACCAGAATGGCCTCTGGCAACGGTGATGGTATAGGGTTCTGGAGGCCTCTGCTATGGCCAGTGTTTATCCATTGTGGAGGAATAAGGGAAAGCCTAGCAAATTCCAGGGGAGGAATGAGGGGCTGGGGTGCTAATGAGACACTCAGGAGGCTCAGGACAGCAGCTGTTAACAAAGCAGCACAGACCTGTTTCAGTATGCTGGGACAACCAGTATGACCAGTGTGTCCGTGCTGAGAAGGAGTCCTGATCAGGGCTAGTGCATTATCTCACACGTGCATTTAGAGGCAGGCCCATCCTGGGTGCTTCGCTCAGCCATCCAAGGTCTTCGTCCAGGACCTGGTTCTTTATGGTATTCTCTTCTGCCATCAGCAGTGTATCACATGGCTCGTGACAACATCCAGAGGTAGAAAGGACTTTTCCCCCCTGTTCTTTTTATCAGCTAAGAATATGTCCACCAGAGGTCTCCTTGCAGATTTCCATGTGAATTGCATCGCACTGCAAGTCACTGGGCCAGGAGAGGGCCAGGACTCATTGTGGTTGTCCCCTTGGGATTAGGGATGAGCCACTTCCCCAAATCACATGGCCACTCCATCCCCCCAGGGGAGGCTGTGTTACTGGATGTACTTGGGGTTCTTTTGGGGTTCTTGCAAGGGGAAAGAGGAAATGGCCTGGGTTGGCAGTCAACAGTGTGTGCCTAGCAACGTTACATGAAGTAAGACGGACCCATGTTATAGAAGGCCTTCTCTGAGTGGAGAAACGTTGACTTAATCAGCAAAGCCATTTAAGTAATGTTGGCGACCAGTTAGTGAGCCCTTACTGGGTGTGCTGCTCAAAGATGTCATGTGCATTACTGCACAAAGAATGTGCAGACTGTGAAATGAAATTTTGAGCACCGATTAAGTGTGAAGCACTTCACCAGGCAGGTTATCTCGTTTAATTGCTTCAGTCTCACAAGGATCCCATGGGATAATTTTTCATTGTGGTAAAAAAAAAAAAAAGACAAAACACCTGACATGAAATTTATCATCTTAACTACCTTTAAGTGTGCCATTCAGTAGTGTTAAGTGTATTTACATTGTTGTGCAACAGATCTCTGGAATGTTTTCATCTTGCAAAACTGAAACTCTATACTCACTAAACACAAATGCCCCTTTTCCCTTTCCCCAGCCCTAGAAAACCATCTTTTAATTTTTTGTTTCTATGATCTTGAGTACTTTAGATACTTCATATGAATAGAATCATACAGCATTTATCCTTTCCTGTCTGGCTTATTTTGTTGAGCATAATGTCCTCAAGTTCTAATATGTGCCAGGTTTTCCTTTAAAATGTCTGCATGAGGGCTGCCTGCGTGGCTCAGTCTGTTAAGTGTCCGACTCTTGATTTCGCCTCAGGTCATGATCTCAGGGTCGTGAGATCAAGCCCTGCATCAGGCTCTGTGCTCAGTGGGCAGTCGGCTTGAGATTGTCTCCCTCTGCCCCGCCCCCCACTTGTGTGCATGTGTGTTTGTGCATGTGTGCACTCTGTCAAATAAAAATAAATAAATCTCTAAATAAATAAAATGCCTGTAAAATTTCCATTGTGTGTACATACTACATAGTCTTTATCCATTCTTCCATGATGGACGCTGGAGTTGCTTCTGCCTTTGTGTTATTACAAATAGTGCTGCCATCAACATGGGGTGTGAATACCTCTTTGAGATCTTGCTTTCAGTTCTTAAGGCTGTATATCCAGAAGTGGGCCTGCTGGATCATACAGCAATTACAATTTTAATTTTTGGAAGACCCTTCATATCGTCTTCCATTGTAACGGTATCATTTCACATTCCCACCCACTTACACGAGGATGCCAATTTCTCTGCACCCTTGCCAACATTTGTTAGTAGCCGTCCTGATGTGTGTGAGGTATGATCTCTTTGTGGTTTCATTTTGCACTTCTCTCATGAGTCGTTTTGAGTATCTTTTCATAGGTGTACTAGCCATTCGTGTGTCTTCTTTGGAAAATTGTTCAAATCTTTTGTCCATTTTAAAATCAGGTTATTATGAGAGACTATGGACTATGAGAAACAAACTGAAGACTTCAGAGGGGAGGGGGGTGGGGGAATGGGATAGTCTGGTGATGGGTAGTAAAGAGGGCACGTATTGCATGGTGCACTGGGTGTTATACGCAACTAATGAAGCATCGAACTTTACATCGCAATCCGGGGATGTACTGTATGGTGATTAACATAATATAATAAAAAAAATCATTAAAAAAATTAAATAAATAAAAAAATAAAATCAGGTTATTGGTATTTTTGTCGTTGAGTTGTAGAAATTCCTTATATATTATGGATATTAACCCCTTCTTAGAGATATTTTTTGCAAATGCTTTCTACCATTCTATTTGGTTTTCTTTTCACTTACTGATTGTTTCTTAGGGCTAGATTTTTTATTCTCATTACTGCAATTGAACACATTGATAATGGAATAAATACTTCATACGGCTCTCTCCTCAAATACACAGTGTGATACTTGAGAGACTTTGTATCCCTCGCAGCTCCCAAATGCCCGCCCATGAATGAGAGGAGAGACCGAGCCTCAGAAGCTACATGGCTTTCTCAAAGCTGCGTCACTACCGAGAGGCAGCATCAGAATTAGAATTCAGGCTCTTGGATCCAACATGGGTTTCCTTTCTGCTATCCTGATGATTGTCAGTTCACTTTCAGATGCTTCCTAACCCAAAAACCTGAATCCGGTCTTTGATTTCATGGGCAAATGATGTACAATTCCAAGACTGTCATTGTTCTCTATGGCGAAGTCCCCTCACTAGTAACCGGCTAAAGGAGTTAGCAAATGTCACTAAAACACGATATTCATAAACCAACATTAGCATATCACTTGAGGTTCCTGCAGACTCAACATCCATGTTTTTCCGAAGAGGTCTGACTGCCACTTGGGGCTTGGTGATTGCACCACATTTCTTCTGCATACACATGTAGATAGCCAGACCAGGAGCTTTGGAAACAGTTTGAAATTATCTAGAAGAGTCGAAGTTGCCATACCGTTGACTCACCAATCCCTCCATTAGGTACAGTCTTGGACTTGAGCTGCCCAACGTGGCTGCCTCTAGGTTGCACGTGACTACTTAACTTTAAATGAAGTAAAATTAAATAAATAAAAATTAAGTTCTTCAGTTGCATTGGCCATATTTCAAATGCCCAGTACTGGTGGCCACTGAGTTGGCCAACACAGATACAGAACATTTCCATCATTGCAGAAAGTTTGACCAGACAGTACTGCTCTAGAGGACCTTGTGCGCATGTGCCCCAGAGCCATACACAACAATGTTCCGGGCCCCGTTGCTTGTAATAACCCCAGACTGGAAGCAGCTTCATATCTACCAGCAGTAGAATGGGGAAGGAGGCTCCTTCGTATGATGAAATACAATGCAAATGAAAATGAATAAAGAGGGGTGCATACAACAAACAAAAGGACTGAGCAAAAGGAATAAGGCAAGGAAGACACACACAGATGGATCATAATACAGTACAGTTGTATGAAGTTTAAAATGATGCAAGACTCCAGTGTTTAGTACACTATGGTAAATTAATAAAGAAAAGCAAGAAGATCATTCTCCCAAATATTGGTACAATGTTAGGATAGTGGTCCCTTCCTATTTGGTCTTCATAGAGAACTCTGCCAGTGGTTTGGTGAAGGAAATGTTTCTATTCTCTTAGACTACGGAGAGGAAGAGAGTTAGGCAGTGAGTATCTCAGTGAATTAATCCTGTAAGAATCTGTTAAGAAAGTGCTGTAGACATAATGTTCGTGTCTCCCCAAAGTTGTGTGTTGAAACCTAACCCCCAAGGTGATGGTGTTCCAAGGTGGGGGCTTTAGGAGATGGTTAGGTCACAGAGCCCTCATGAATGGGGTTAGTGCTCTTACAAAAGACTGCTTCCTGGTCCCTTCCACCATGTGAGGACACAGTGAGAACACGGCGCTCTGTGACCAGGAAGCAGGTCCTCAGCAGATACTGAATCTGTTGGCACCTTGATCTTGGACTTTCCAGCCTCCAGACCGTGAGAAGTACATTTCTGTTGCGCATAAGCCACACCCTCTCTATGGTATTCTGTTATAGCAGCCCGAAAGGAGTAAGACAGGTAGCTATTAGGGTTGGGATTTATTTGACTTATTATCTTAAAGTGAGGGTAATATAATTTACCATTTCCTCCCAGATGGGATGACTTTAAAAAGTTTACAGGGATTATAACCATTTTATATTCCATTGAAAATAAAACCACATTTATTCCTACACAAAAAGTTTTGCCTCACTTCCTACTGCTAGTCATTTGGGGCACAAAGAGGAGGAAGGGTAAGAGGTTGGTGTGAGGTTCGACAGAGTTTTTGACAGAGGAGCAATACTAAAGATGACCGTCAGTGTTTCCACCGCCTGACACTATGCTGTCCACGCTGCACACATTTCTGTGGGGATGAATGCATTGCTCTGCACTCTGAAGGGGTTCCTGTCCCCAGCCGGCAGCAGCTGGAGACATGGCTCTGGACTCCAGTGCCTAGATCAGGCTTGAGGAAGTGAGCAAGCCTTGGTGCTGGGATGCTTCAAAATTTGCAGACGACCCAGTTCAGCCCAGCAGGATTCTAGGATAGACGATTTTGTTGTTCGTTAGTATTCAGTTTCTAAACAAAAATCATTTCTATGCTCTTGTCAGCTGTGCCCTGTCCGTAACTCTTACATAGACCGAAATGTTGGTCCGTGTGTGACTTGGTCATCTTGGGAAGGAAAAGCTCTGGGTTGCCTTCAGGAACACACTTAGCTCACCATTCCTAAGAAACCTACAGGCTGGTCAGTGCTGTCAAGCAGGGGATTCTTCCTCACCCCATCCCCTTTGAATTCTTGGAGATGCCTTGGTTTGACTGAGTGCACGATTCATCCACTCCAGAACACAGCAGAAGCCAGCCAGGCCCTGTGGGCTGACTCAGAGGGCACCCACCTTATCCTCATCTTCGCTTCCACTTCTGACAGCCAGGAAGAAGTCCATTTGCAAGACTCCAGGAGTTTGGACTGAGAGTAACTTCTATCTCTCCCCCTCTGCCCTCCACATGGTCTCCAGTCTCTTTTCTAAAGTGCAAACTCCCCAAGAATCAAGCAGCGTTCTTGGTAGCTTTCCCCACACTGCAGCCATCACTTCTTCAGACACTTTCTGTTGTAAAGAAATGGAGTTCTTTGGTTATTTTTTCCCCTGTATCTCTTGGGTATTCCCTAAGAATGTATCGCTTACGTAGGCATGTAGGGAACACAGATCTTATACCAAAAGATGAAACTTCCCCAAAAACACAAGAACGCTTGGCCCTTGGGCTCACACGTGGAATGCTGATCGTTAGAGACTTAAGGAACCTTCTGAATTTGTGGAAGGGGCTTTAAGTCTTAAGAAATTAGAAAGTTAGGGCACCTGGGTGTCTTATTCGGTTAAGCGTCTGCTTTCGGCTCAGGTCATGATCCTGGGGTCCTGGGATGGAGCCCCACGTTGGACTCCCTGCTCTGCTCCTCGGGGAGGCTGCTTGTCCTTCTCCCTTTGCGCCCCACCCCACTCGTGTTCTCTCTCTCCCTCTGTCTCTCTCTCAAATAAAGAAATAAAATCTTTAAAATATAAAAAAAGAAATTAGAAAGTTGTCAGGTCTGGATACGCAGAAGCACATGAACCCCAGAACTGGCACTGTGTTCCTAGAGTCCTGGAGGTAGCCTTGGAAGGAAGGAGATCAGCCTACAGAGATTCTCAGTCTTGCTCCATGAGCAACTGGTTTGAGAATTAGTCCCAGGTGCCAGGTGTGTGTTTGTGGGTTGTGGGGGTGGGGAGTCACATGGGGACGGGAAGGAGAGAGGCCATTCAGAGGAGAGAATGTGTACAGAGAGGACAGGGTGTAACAATATGGTGGGTGGGGGTAGATTTGACCATATCTCTGAACTAAAAGGAATGAACGCAGGGTGTGAGGAAGGAAGACCATCAATCCAAAACCCGGTTTCACATGTGAGTCTTGAGAATAACTTTATCCAAAGGTGAAAAAGAAAAGCTTTAGTTTCATCTACTTTGGGGCATGGCTGGTATACCATGCTTGCTCTGAGGTTCTTCAAAGAAAACTTGGTCAAGGATGTAACATCCCAAATCCTGGCTGGGAGACTCATAGTTCAAAGAGTCTGGCCCTTCTAACTCTATGAGTCTGAAAGTCAGTTTTTACCTCTGTTGGGACAAGAGATCTGGGGAGAAGTTTTCTTTCCAGGTTGAAAACTTCTAAGAACTATCTTATTTTATGTATATACTGAAATATAGAAAATTGGCTTTTACGAAGATGTTTTTTAGTTTTGTAAAAAGCATTGGTAGAAAGTATGCTTCCTTTATGCACAGCTTGTATTTTCTACAGATAGTTCATGTAATTATTAACATTCTTTCAAAAATGTGTCGTGACTTTCCTACAGAATTGAATAATTCCAGGGGCACCTGGGTGGCTCAGTCAGTTAAGGGTCTGACTCTTGACTTTGGCTCAGGTCATGATCTTGGGGTCATGAGATTGAGCCCCATGGTTAGTCTGTTGGTTGGTTGGTTGGTTGGTTGGTCTCAACATTCAGCAGACAGTCTGCTTCTCTCTGTCTCCCTGTGCCCTTCCCTCTGCTCACGTGTGCTCTCTCTCTCTCTGAAATAAATAAATAAATAAATAAATAAATAAATAAATAAATAAATCTTTTTTTAAAAAAGAATTGAATAATTCCACCTGTTTAAGGTGAGGAATTTGACTCACTTTGGTGTTAGCCAGAGGATTCTTTCTTTACTTAAAAAAAGTCTAAACTTTATATTAATCAGTTGCTTTGGTTTAAACATATTTACTTCTTGCAAATAAACCTCATATTTCTTTGTTTTACCTTTTGTCAAATGTATGTAGTATTTATTTTGGAAAGTCAGCTAAATTGTCAAGTTACACAGAAAATAGTCGTAGACCACTTTCCCCATTCTTCCCCTCTTCCCCAATTATTCCTCCCTTGGTGTCTGCTATGTTTTTTTAGTTGATTCTTAGGTATTTGCCCCTATTTCTCCAGTTAACAAGCTTATATTTCTATAGCTTTATTTTCAGATTAAGGCATTAGTTATTTTCCTTCTTGTACGAAAGGTGAGAATTCGGTCTTGCTCCTTCCTGAGCCCCAGCTCCTCCCTGGCCCACACACTTACACTTCCTTTCTTCTCCCCATCGCCAGTACAGTTATATTTCACATGAGTTCTGGTATTTGTGCTAGTGGGGCTATCTGCTGTTCAGAGCAGAACTTGAACCATTTTTCTTTCCCTCCTAGCTATTAGTTCTTCCCCAAATTAATGTGGGGGAGCAAAACTTGCCAGCCTCAAATGTGTCTCTTTGGCATGTGGATTGTTTTAGGTTCATTATTTTTAGGAAACAGAAGTCTCGGGAAGAACCCTTGTCCTTTCTCCTAACTGCGTGGAAGAATTTAGATAGAGGACCTGCTCCAGCAAGGGAATTGTCACCAAGATAACTACAGTATAATATAAACTAGGTGAAGTAGACAGGAAGGAACTTAGCCAAGGCTGTTAAAATTCCACCTTACGTCCCAATGTTTCTGAGTGGTCCAGCAAACATTTGTTTACCAAGCGTGTATTCTTTTTCATCTTCCTGTGAATTGTCTTCCTTCTCTTTGAACTCCCAGACCCCTTCCAGCTTCTCCTCAGTTCAGGATGATCTATACTCATTTTGACCGTCTTTGGAATCTCCTGTGTTTATACGGATTCTCTTTACATGTGTAATTACATTTGGCCTCACACCAGTTTAACTCTTAGACCAGCCAAAAGAATCTTAAAGGGTGCAGAAAAATTTTTCCTCCCCAATATTAACAGCTATCTTTTATTTTTTTAATTTTTTAATTTTTATTTTTTTAAACCTCTTTAAATATTAGTGTTTATTTTTTTTAAAATATTTTTTATTATATTATGTTAGTCACCATACAGTACATCCCTGGTTTTTGATGCAAAGTTCGATGATTCATTAGTTGCATATAACACCCAGTGCACCATGCAATACGTGCCCTCCTTACTACAGCTATCTTTTAAAAATTTTTTCCTTACTTTTCTGTATGGCTATGACTAATTCAATCCCAAACTCTCTACTAATTGTCTAGATCCCTTCCCAAAATGTTCCTTTACATCAAACTTCCTATCAATTTCATTTTCACAAAAGCTCTCTGGGCTGGTTGCCACTGTGCGGGTGCACACCTGTCATCCTGGGGTCTCTTCATTGTCTCACAGGGTTCCCATCACCTCTCTTCTACCTTGGATCTCCAGTTCCCTGTCTTATTTTTCATCTCTTTGTTTTTTTTGTTCTGCGAGGTTTCCAATCTTAAATTGAATTTTCATTTCTGAAAAGACTTGATTTCCAATATCTTTTAAAAAATTCTCTCAATGCAGGTTTTTAATATGATCCTATTCTTCGTTCATGAATATACTTTCTTCTGTATCTCTGCAATACAGTTTACAAAAGGATGTTGTCTTGAAAATTCTACCTTGATCCCCCCCCCACAGAACACTCCAGCATCCTGCTTGGAGGTGAGAGCCTAGCACAGGAAACTTTCATTGCTTCATTCACCACTGTGTAAACATTCACACCATCTTCCCTCCTTCAGTAGGGTCTCCCCCACCTCACTGTGCCCAGTGTTCCCAAGTCCAGAGAACCTCTCTTTACCTTCCCCTGAGACCAGAACTCCCATATTTTTCTGTCATGGGGGAGGAGCAGTCATGGAGTAGGGGAGGGGATCCATGGGTTTAACAGTTTCCTAAACAGCTTTCACCTAGTCCTCCCTAGGAAGGAAGTAATACCTCCTTCACCCCTGGTTTCAATTGCTGACATTTCCTGGGTATTTTAAGGATTCTTGGGGTGTATACCAAACTGTTCTCATTTTTCCCGTTTGTTCAGTGTTCAGCTTTTCAGGTCAGCTAAGTCACTTGCCAATGGTCCATTTCCAGCTTCCAAAGTTCTATTTTATTTCCTCTCTCGGTCTCCTTGTCCCTGGGCAGGTTTTGTTTGCTTTGTTTTTAACATTTCAGGAGGGAACAAAATTGGACGCATGCACGCACGTGTGTGTGTGCGCTTATCACATACCTTTATCCAGAACTACGTTGCAAATTCTAACAGAATTGTTTAGTTAAGGATACACAAACACTGCAGAAAATGGCAGTGTGAGCCCCTAAGAAAAGGAAATAAAAATATTGTATTTAGATGAATGCCTAATTCTTTTACCTTCATGACCTCTTAAGCATCTTTTTAAGCAGGCCAGGGAAGACAAAAGAGAGGTAGCACTGAATCATCCATCAACAGCTTTTTCTGGTCTCTCTTTTTAATTGAGAAGGCTTTAAAGATCATGCATATCTTCACTTATGTTGGTGAAAAAAAGAAGAATCACAAGAGGACAGGGTTACTTGGTGGGTCGGAGTTCCAGAAGAATAGAGGGAAGATGGAGGAGACTGGAAAACTGGCAAGAAGGAGCAGTCAGAGAGACGGGAGGAAAACGAAGGGCATAGTATCCCCCAAACTCATGCCGTTTTGAATTGCCGGCACAGGGAATTTTGTAGTAACTGCAAAAACTATCTGAGCTCTTCATTTTATTCCATCTCTATAAAATTCCATACGTGGAAAGGAAGTGTCTCCTCCTATTCATCTCCAGGTAGTCAGGCCTTTAATACACATTTATTGAGAACCACTGATGTGCTAGCCCTGTGCTGGGAGCTGAGGGATGCGAAGCTCGTTAAGACTTTCCCCAGGGAGTTAGTCTGTAGTCTAACTGGAGAGAGAGAGACATCTTTTTAAAAATGCAATATAGGGGGCGTCTGGATGGCTCAGTCGGTTAAGCGTCTGCCTTCAGCTCAGGTTATGATCTCAGGGTCCTGGGATCAAACCCCACCTCGGGGCTTAGATGGAGTCTGCTTCTCCCTCTCCCTTTGCCTGCCCCCCACCCCTGCTCATGTTCTCTCTCTCTCAAATAAAGAAAATCTTTAAAAAATTTTTTTTCAATGCAATATAGGTATAACATGACAAGTGACGCAGTAGGGGTTTTCCTTTCTTTTTTTAAAGGTTTTTATTTATTTGAGAGAGAGAGAGAACAAGTGGGGAGAGGGATGGAAGGAGAGGGAGAAGCAGACTCCCCACTGAGCAGGGAGCCCAACGTGGGACTCCATCCCAGGACCCTGGGATCATGACCTGAGCTAAAGGCAGCTGCATAACCCACTGAGCCACCCAGGCGTCCCACACAGTAGGGGTTTTCTTGACTTTGGGTCCAGAGGAGGCCCATAGGCGGATGGAATTGATCTTGTCTGGGGCATAAGGAAGCCTTCAGTTGGGGAGGGCATCTGGATAGTGGAAAAGCAGGGCAGAGAATGGGTGCACCTGCAGGGAAATGAAATCATTAAAGATGGCTGAAAAGTGGATGGATGACCATTGGAGCCAAGTCTTTTGAAGGAATTTGAAATTGGTTCTTCAGGCAAGTGATCTTCAATATCAGCTCCCTGGCAGGGTTCATTGCCTACGAATCCTTAGAAATCCTGACACAGACTTTCTTGGGTCCTCTCAATCTCTATCTTTTAAAAGCTCTTGGGTTTAGAAACAACTGTTTTAGGCAGTACAATTTCCACTGAAGGAATTTAGGTAGGGCGAGACCATAATCGGATTAGCATTTTAGAAATATCCCTTTGGCCAAAATGTGGAAGTTGGACCGAGGGAGAGCTTGGACACAGAGAAGCCAGTCTGGAGGCCAGTGAGACTGGCACCTGCCCTAAGGCTGTGGCTATCCGGATGGGAGAGCTAAGACCTGGCAGCCTGTGGGGGCTGTGTGGCTTAGAGAAAGGAGAGGAGTGTCTGGGTTTCTGGCTCCCAGGGGAGCAGGGTAGACAGTGGCCCAACCGATCAAGATGGAAATCAGGAGAGGATCAGGTTTGGGGCAAAAGAACGAGATACTTTGGGGGCCCAATGAGCTGGTGCTTTCAGGGGGCAAGGGTGCAAATGGATGCTGCCACATGAGGGGGGGTGGTATTTGACCCCAGAAACAAGTGAGTTGCACAGAGTGTGAGTGAAACCAGTAAATAAAGAATTAACAGGGCAGATAAGCGAAGCTGCAAGTCTTTCCCCGTGTCTGCCTCTTCTCAGAATGCTGTCTGCCTGTAAAGAATCTTGCTTGATGCTGGCGATACCCAAGTGTTCATTTAGTGGTTTTGCGGGAACTCAAGGTTTCATCAAGAAGCAGGCTGGAACCAGTTGGGACCACTCTCCTTCTCTTAGAGACCGAAAAAAGGAGACGAACCCTCCTTTACTTAGTAACTTCCCTTATCTGATTTTGAGTCACTAGCTCCTCTCCCCCTCATGTCGACCTCCTGCCTCTAAAAAAATCCCCAACTCTTCCCTTCTGGAGGCAGATCTGAGGTTCTTGCCCCCATTCGCTCCTTTGGTGGCCTTTCAGATGAACTCCTTCCTTGCTACATACTGGACGTTTCACTGATGGGCTTTGCTGTGCAACTGGGGATGGGGGTAGACTAGGGTTCTGTTACCCGAGGAGGGGACAAGGGAAGAGAACTTTGCTTTCAACCTTGAGGGCAGGTAGGACAGTGAGCATGGAGTGGGAGAAAGCAGGGGAGACTGGCAAATGGGCAAGGAGGAGCTGAGAGATGGAAGAAATCGAAGGCGTGGAGTCCTCCACGCAGAGAGCACAGCCTTAAAGCAGGGTGTGGCAACCGAGCGGGTGTCTCCCCAGAAGGTCTCCCTCCCACTCTGCAGAGGCACCCTGGGAGGGTGGAGCCACCCACCCTGAGGGGAAGGTGGGGAGCACAAAGCCAGAGACCTCCCTCAATTACTTGTAATCTCTTCGCAGGTTCCATCAGTGCTCAGCAGCGTTTTCTCCCAGGGACAAAAGCTGGAGGGTGCTTGGGGCCTGGGTGGAGCTCCAGCAGCCCTAATTGCTGAGTGAGAAGCTGCTCCCGAGCTTGGTGACCCAGCCTTGGGGGAGGTGGGCCACCCACTCTTCAGGAAGAGGCCAGCTCTGAGCCGTGCACTGCTGCGGAACTTTCTTCTGATTTGGGCAGCAGATGCCCAGCGCTCAGAAATCCTTCTAGAGGCTGCAAAAAAGAGGCAGGACAATAAAGAAGAAAATGAAACTTTCCCCTCTATTCTCTGCTCTCCACTCTCTTTGCTTTAATTTGAGTTGAAATGAGATGTTATGCTTCATAAAGGAGGCTCATCAAGGCCCCGGTTGTGAAGTGACATTGAATTTCTTTTATAAGCTTTTTTTTTCCTCTTTCATCCAGCAAGATTTAGTCTTTTTTCATCGGAAGATCTCAAGTCTCATCAGGGACACCGATGACTTCATCCGTGCAGTACTCCCCGTGAAGTAGGAAAGAGCAGTTTCTGTTCCGTAGAGAACCTGGGGGCGCAATGACTTGGATAGATAACCAGGTGCTATGAGAACCTTCATTCGCTTCTTCATTCAGAAGGTATTTATGGGCTGCCTACTCAGTGCAAAAGAGCGTGCAGCAAACTATGCCCTGCCCACAGGGACACAGCCCGCTGGGGAGACAAGACACGACATGCATGCGAAGCTTAGAAACACTGCAAAGAACAAGGGCCCGTGCCATCGCTTGCCAAGTGAAATGCAGAAGGGAAGAGCTCCTGTTTGCCAGGAGTGGTCCCTTAGCTCTGTCTGATCTGGGGGCGCTGGTGGTGGAGGTGGGGCTCCCAGTGACACGCCGCAGGGCGGCCAGGGGCGCACAGACCCCTGCCCCTTGCAGGCTCTCAGCCTCCTCCCCTCCACGATGGGGGTAACTAAAGCTAATCCAAAGTTATTGAAAGCACTCAATAAGTATGGCTGACGTCATTCTTCCCCTTCCATCCCACACGGCCCCCACTGGCTTGCGCTGCCCCCCCAGAACCTAGCTCCCCACCTCCATTCCACTTCTCACACTGTCAGGACTGTCCGACTCCTTCTCTGCTACCCTCCCTAGCCACGTCATGTGAAGTCTCCCCTCTTGGCACATAGTCGGGGCTTTGGAAACGTATGTGGAATCGGGGAACAAAGAGCCTTATAGGACGGAGAGTAGAAGTGTGCTCTGAGCTAAGGCTGGAATGTGCTTGGGTGATTCAGAAGACAGTGAATCAACCTGTTCCGTTGGGAGTTGAGGGTGGGTGGGGGAGAAACCGTGGAAGATAGACAGGGACCCAATTGTGGCAAGTCCTGTATGTCCCTGCAGCAGGCTGAGGCTCGGGGCTTGGTCCTGCTGGTACAGGGAGATGCTGAGCGGTTTAGAACAGGGGGCTGACTGACAGGGAAACGTAGGAGGAACCTCAACGTGTGTCACTGTGGGATGGCGGGACGGGCAAGTGTTTACGCAAGACACGGTGCTGGCTATTCTCAGAGTGGGAATATAAAGGCAAAGATACAGTAAACAAAACAAAACAAAAAACCCATATATATATATATATATATTCCACTAAAGAGCATTTTAGCCCCTGGTAGGACAATGACATTTATAATTTAAAAATCCAGACAAGTTTCATTCAAGCTATAACAGAATGACCTCAGCCTCTGAGCAAGGATTGATCTGAAACTCTGATCTTTCACTCCTAAGGATGCTAGCCTTGTGAATAAGGCCAGTTCTCCGCCCATGGATGGGATTCTCTCTAGACACTGGCTCGACTGGGACGGCAGTGAAGAGTCCGAGCTCCTTCCCATCTTTTGTGGTTACTATGACTCTTAGAAGACTCCTGGAAAAGAGGTTTTTCTGGAGGGAATGTGAGTGTGAGTGTGCGTGTATGTGTGTGTGCACACACACCCCCAACCCCCTACCACCGCCTGGCGCCTGTGGGTGTGATTTCCCTCCTCCTTCTCCAGATCTTATCTGGAGCAAAACACTGTCTGGTTGCTGCTGATCCTAAACTCTGTTAAGAGAGTCTCGGGAGCTCAGTAAACCTGGGCTTGAAAAATACCACAGATCCACACTTGTGGGAGAAGGGGTACAGGGCAGGTTTCAACAAACCTCTTGGCCCACAGGCAAAGAGCTCATGGCAAAAATGACTATTCGAAGAAAGCTTGGGTGTGCCGGCTTTTAAATTTTTTCCAGGACGAATTAATTTGGCAATGATGATTACTCATGTTGGCAAATAGAGGAGAATGGAAAATGCACGGTAAAGGAGGAGGTAGAGCGAGAAAGGTGTGTGGGGAAGGGGGCACGACTGGGAATGCATGGAAGGAAAGGACAGCTGAGTGGAGCCGCAGACAGAGGAGAGAGGACACAAGGAAGGTGGCCGAGAAGTGCATGGGGTGAGAGAGGAAGGATTTACTCTTTGTTGGGCTTGCCCGCTCTCTCCAACTCCAACTCCCTTTGGGAGTCTTATCTAGAATTGCAGGTGGTCTGCTAAGGGGCACAAAGGCATCTGGTCTTTGACTACTTCTTTCTGAAAGGTCACTTTTGCTCATTTGAAACAAAAAATAACTATACTGCCCTCCTGTACTGAGGGGTTTCTACCTGGAGGGGCATTGCACGTTTCATGCTGATTACAGGTCTCCAAGCGATGTGCCATTCTTCCCACCTCCACTTAAATCTGAAGCCCAAGCACTTCACACAGTGAATCAGTGACAGAGCTCAGAATTTGAACCCTGCCGGGCTGGCTCCAGAGCTCCCCAGCTTAACCAGCATCTCATCTGTACCGTGTGCTCATCTCCCTGTTCCCGTTCGTAGTCTATTAACAAGTCCATTGAGGATTGTGTACAATAGGCTTTTCTTAGATTTCAAAGGAAAAACACTTTTGGCTACAGCAGAATCCCTAGTACGTGCCAGGAGCTGGGCTTGACACTTATTTCCTCGAATACTTTCCATCCTCATACGTAGCCATTACCGTGTCACTTACAGATTGAGGAATTCTAGAGAGAGAAGTAATTTGCCACAGGTGACAGAGCTAATAGGTCTCAGAGCTGGGATCCAAACCCAGGTCTGTCTGACCTCAGAGCTCTTCCCAACCTTTCCTTCCCAGACTTGTCCACATGTCCTCGGAGGCTTTCTCAAACTCAGAGGCACTGATGGATGGAAGTTGCACAGGTGACTTCTGGGGCGGAGCAGGTAGGTTTCCTGTCATGTCCCTTCCCTTCCCCTCCTGCTTTCTTCTCAACATCTCAGTAGTGTATTCCAGTGTCTTCCTACTCAAATAGGGTTCCCAGGGCAGCAGAATGAGATCACCAGGGAGGGAGCTTGCTGGAAAGCAGAATTGCAAGCCCCACCCACCTACACAAGCTGAATCTGCCTTTTCCCAGGACCCCCAGGAGACTCTAGTTCTATCAACGTTTGAGAACCACTGGTCTAGTCACAACTGCAAACCCTCCCACCCAGAAACTGGCAGTGCAGCTCTTACAAATACAGTTATTGTATAATTTCTATCTTTTGGGGGGGGTGTCTCACTCAATCTAGAGTATGAATCCAATTCCCAGGGGACCCAGCTTCAGTAGAGGAAGTCAGGTGGGACAGGAGTTATTGAATCATTAACCCTATCTAGTCTACCATGGACTTCTCCCTTCCAGCTTCAGAAATAAAGATTTAATTTATTTAATGAATGAATACTAGCCTTATATCACAAATTAATGGATTTCCCATTAGCTTCTCTAGCTCAACCAGTTTAAATCTGAACTGCTCAGCTCCCCTCAGAGATATTTCTCTCCTTGAACTTCATCTTCCTGTTGGAGCTATCACTGCCCTGCCCTCAACCCGGGCATTCCTTTCAGCTCCACCTTCCTTCTGGATCTCTCCCATCATCTATTTGTTAGGGCCTGGCCATGGCCTTTCTCACTATGCTCTCTTCCACTGCCAGCTCACCTGGACAATGGTGTTAGCTCTCAAACTTTGTTGTTACCCTTCACAATGAAAGGTTTTTTTAACCTGCAAAAATGAGTTTATTTGGAAACAGAAGTAAATTGCCACTTGAGATGCGCAAGCCACTGCAAAGCCATAGACACGCGAGAACGCCCTCTTTTATAGAGGAAAGGCAGGGTGGAGTTGGGAGTTGTTATAAACGAAAAGCCCATTGGAGTAAACTGGGAGTTCCAAGTGTAGTGGCTTCTCATTGGCTGAGTGCTGACTGCCTCGCATTGGCTGGGCTGTTGCCGGGGAAGGAAGAAAACTTTCTTCCTCCTGCTGGGGTAGTTCAGTAGTATTCTTGCCAGATACTCCCTTCTTGTTGGGAGGTCTGCAACGGAGTGTGGTTGGGTGTGAGAGCGCCCCCTCTTGGCCTCCTGACCCAATTTTAGCGAGATTTCAACCTCCCCAGCCTCTGTGGTCCCTAGCCCGCTGGCATTCTCTGCCTTCTCTATGATTTTAGATCACTCCCTTTCCCACTTAAAAACCATTAGTGACTCCCCTTGGCCCAGAGAGCAAAAACAAGATCTTTTCTGATTTGATTCTCTGCTACTTTTCAAAATTTCCTTCTGGTAGATCTTTCAAACTGAACCTTTCCAATTCCAGCCCTGAAGAAGCACTTCTGTCGCGTGAACATTCCTTCGCTTTCTCACCTCGTAGCTTAGGCTCAGGCATTCATTGGCCTGGAATGCTCTTCTTCTGCCTTCACACGTCCTTGTGGCTGCATCCCTGATTTCTGTCCCTCTCCCCACCCTGCCACTAGAGGGATCTTTCCCTTCTCTACACACCTTTGTCCCTTTTCTGTACCTCAAATATGACATTTTCATGATCTTACTCAGGCCTCATATTTCTTCTGCTGGAAGGCAAGCTCTTTGAATAAAAGCCCCCTGTGTACTTTTTTTTTTTTAATAAGCTTTTTCCCACGATGACTTTTTAATTTAGTTGAACTCTTCCTGTGGTAAAATACACATAACATAAAATTACCGTTTTATCCATGTGTAAGTGTACAGCCGTCAAAGCTAAACACAGCTGGATGATTTTTATTCATGGATTCTATTCAGTACTGACTGTGGTTGGAGGAACAGCTGAGTCCCCCGCCCTGGATGTGGAAAGAGAGACCTTTGTTCTCCAAAGTCAACAAATCCACTCTGGGGTGAGGAGAGGAAGGTCTCTGTGTGTTTACAACCATTTGGAATGTAAACAACTCGTTCTGGGTTTATCACCTTTGGAAAATGAAGAGAATATGGGTCTGGGGAGAAAGAGGGCATTCTCTGTTTTTGTAGCAGGTCAATATCTGTTTCTCAGAAAGGTCTAGACAGTGCGGGAACACTGAGAAATCCAGGGAGGATTGCCTCCCAGCAATATCCATAACATATGTAACCAAAAAAGGATTCCTATACAGAATTTTTTTTTTTAAGATTTTATTTATTTATTTGACAGAGATAGAGACAGCCAGCGAGAGAGGGAACACAAGCAGGGGGAGTGGGAGAGGAAGAAGCAGGCTCATAGCGGAGGAGCCTGACGTGGGGCTCGATCCCATAACGCCGGGATCACGCCCTGAGCCGAAGGCAGACGCTTAACCACTGTGCCACCCAGGCGCCCCTCTATACAGAATTTTTAACTAACTCCTACAAATGAATAAGGAGAAGACAGACAATCCCATTTAGAAACAGATGAAAGAATATAAGATGGTAATTTCCAGAAGAAAAATTCCAATTGGCCAATAAGCATATGAAAACCTCATGAGACTTACTAATAATTAGGGAAATTCAAATTAAAATGGGCACCAACCACATATTGAAATATTTCAAAATTTAAAGGCATGAAGCAAAGTGTTATGTTGTCAGGTTGTAGGAATCCGTGAGAAGAATGCAAGTGTGATTCATCTTATACGAAATGTCCAGAATAGACAGACAAATCTAGAGGGTCAGAAAGTTTGTTCTGGGCGAGATGGGGAGGGTTAGGAATGGGAGTGATGGCTGAGAGAAGCCAAAGTTCCTTCTGGGATAATGAAAATATTCCACAATTGATTGTGGTGATGGATATGCAACTCTGAAGATAGTTCTAAAAGTCATCAAATTATACACTTTATTTTTTTTTAAAGATTTTATTTTTTTGAGAAAGAGAGAGATCACAAGCAGGGGGAGGGGCAGAAGGAGAGGGAGAGGGAGAGCAGACTCCCAATTTGGGGCTCAATCCCAGGACCCTGGGATCATGATTTGAGCCGAACGCAGACGCTTAACTGACGGAGCCACCCAGGCACCCCGAATTATACACTTTAAATGGGTGAATTGTCTGGTATATGAATTCTATTTCAATAAGGCTGTTTTTTGTTGTTGTCTTTGTTTTAAAGATTTTATGTATTTGAGAGAGACAGAGATAATGAGAGAAAGCACTAGCAGGGAGGAGAGGGAGAAGCAGACTCACCGCTGAGCCAGGAGGCCAAGGACATGGGGCTCAATCCCAGGACCCAGGGATCATGATCTGAGCCAAAGGCAGACGCTTAACTGACTGAGCCACCCAGAGGCCCCTCGATAAGGCTGCTTTTAAAAGGGGATGGGGATAGCATTTCCTTCCTACCAGATTACCAGAAAGTAAAGTCTGACTATTCTGTGCATTGACGAAGACGTGGATGGAGAGATAGGAGCTGGCCCCACTGCTTTGGGACATGTCAGCAGGGACACTTAGGAAGACCGCACTGGCTGCTTTTAGCAAAGTTAAAGGTACACCTACTCGGTGTCCCAACAATTCCACTCCTAGGTAAAGAATCCGGGACGTAGGCACAAAGAGCCTTTACAAGTATGATCGTGGCAACCTTATCTGTAAGAGTGAAAATTTTAAGTGACTTCAGTGCCCACAAACAGAACATATAAATAGGATTAAATCCATATCAGGGAGTATTATACACAAATTTAATATGAATCAACTGCATGTATCACCATGGATACCTCTCCCAAACATAACGTTGGGTGAAAAAACACGTTTTCAAGAAGATGCCTTCGGTGGGATGCCAGTGATATAAAGCCACGCCAAAACAATGACATACTTTATTATCACGCAGCACATGCCGTGAGCGTATAACGTACGCACGAAACGACAAACAGCCAAGTCATTATGATGGTCAGCTCCGGAAAGAGAAAGACAAAGAGGGCCAGGGAGGAGCACACAGTGAACAGTCACTGTACCTGTACTTCTTTCAAAATATTTATCGGCGATATTTGAGAAAGCCGGCATATGCATCTTTGCAATATTATCTGCACTTTTCAGGACATTTGAAATATCTGCCAGGATGAGAGAGAAAGATGAAGTGACGTTTTATGTTGTCAGGCTTTGGGAATTTGTGACGGGAAGGAAAATCTGTAGGGCGGGAGCTATAGCCGGAGGGGCTGCTCCATCCCCCGCCCGGCCAGCCCCTCCCCCCCCACCCCCACCTCCGGGGAAGGACACGGGGTGGGCTGTCAGCGCTCCCCCCACCATCCTCCCCACACGGGGGCAGCGGGGGAGGTGCTGGCGGGCAGTGGACGTTGCCAGACGCGCACTCTGTCCCGGTCCTTGACGTCTGGCTCGCAGGAGCAGGGGCAAGGCTCCTCCCGCCCGCCGCTGTCTTCCGCGCTGCGCTGGCTCCGATTGAAGTCCGCCGTCTGCGAAGACCCGGGACTTTGCGATACCCCTTGCCCTTTAGAAATTGTGCCCCGGAGCCTCAGCTGCCTCTCCGTCTACAGGGTGACCGGCTGGAAGACCTAAAAACAGTCTGCCCGGAGGACTCCCGCGTTCCGTAGGTGTGGAGAAGCCTCAGCAGGTTATCAGCGTTACCATGACAACGGTGGGGGCCGGGAACAACACGGCAGAGGTGAAAGGTCAAGTCAAACAATGATAAATACCCGCCCGCAAAACTTCTCTTGCGCCTGGACTATGTACCTGAGACGCCGGGGATAGTTGGTTTGAAAATAATTTTTCTTTTCACCCCCAAGTGACCTCCTATTAATGTCACTCCTTTTTTCAGTCTCTTGTGTTGTAAGGCTGCTTAGCAGACAATTCTATTTGGTACCACTCTTTCAAGGGATCTTGTCTACTGACTATGGTAAGTATGATCAGAGATGATTCCATCTCTCTAGTTTGTGTAAGCTTTAAACAACCCCACTTTTCTCACCTCCTTCCAGTGCCGAGATGTGCTAACCTTAGCATGGTTCGAAAATTAGGCTCTACAGAGTCGGAAAAATTAAGCTCAGAATAATTAAAGACTCAGAATAATTAAGTTCCCAGAAAGCTGGTGCTGGGGGGGAGGAATGGATAGGCTCCAAATGTGTTTTCAAGAAGGGCATTGTCTGCAAGTGGCTTGCCCTGTCTAGCTCCTTGTTACTCAAAGTGTGGTCCTTGGACCAAGAATCTGAGGCCCCACCCAGACTACTGGATGGGATTCTGCATTTTAATAGGTCCCCCACGTGATTCCTCTGTACACCAAGTTCGGGGAAATACTCAGTCTTACAGCCTGAGGTGACTGCCTTCCAAAAGATCGCTGGCATCGTAAGAAATAAGGTTTTCCAAAAGGACAGACACTCCCAGGGAAGTTCAGCAAGAAAAGCTTTTTTAAAAGCAACGCAAACACAGATTCTCTGAGATGTCCTAGATTACTGGGTTATTTGTGGATTATATTTTGTACAAAGTTGTTATTCCTTTTCCACTGCCCACCGATAATGTGAGTTCCCGATTCCAAAAAATAGGCAGGAGGGAGGTTGGTGGTTAAAAATAACATGGAAGTCCTGAGTTCTCGTTGGACCATCATCTTGTGCGAAACTAAGTGTGATCGTGACCCCCGTTGTGCCTTAGTTTCTCCAACTTGAAATAGCCCAGATCATTTCCCAAGGCCTGCACCAGATTCATAAGCTCATGCTTTTAAGGACTTTGAGGTCCTTGGATGAAAGGCATGGCTTGGGCGTTATTGGGGCCATGCTGCAAGGGCTGGACCGGCTCCTGATTCAGCAGCCTCCTTGCACTTGGGGTGAAGTGTGCGGACTTTTATCTCGGTCCCTGACTTCTCCGGAGGAAAGTATGGGGAGGGCAGGTAGGTGGGGCAAGGGAGAAAAAGCAGCTTCATGTAAGGATGAGTCAGAGGAAGCCTCATTTGCGGCTGGCGGATCCATTACTCACCCAACCCAGCACTCCCTACTGACAGCTGAGAGGGGCAGGAGTTTCTCACTTCACTTTTCTGATGTGGGGGGGGGGCGTATATCCATGTCCCCTTGTCTCCTGTGGTGGGGGCAATAACAGAAAGACGTTATTAAGTCGCGGTTTGCTCGTCACACAACACGTAGCAGTGAGAGTGAGTAAGCGGCCATGACTGTCAAAGTAATTTTTTAGAGACAAGTATTAAATCAAATGTTTGTATATGAATGGCTCTCACGGACTCTCCTTGGAGAAGTGACTGCAGACGGGCAGCTCGCAGAGCAAAGCGTGTCTCAGGTGTGACTGGCTTTAGGTTTATATCAAACCTGAATTTCCAAAACAGATGAGTTAGGAGGAAAAGGTGTGATTCCTCACCTTACACAGGACACTTTGGTTTTACAAAGGGACTCATTGAGGGGCCCCTGGGTGGCTCAGTCGGGTTAGTGTCGGACTCTTGATTGCAGCTCAGGTCATGATCTCAGGGTTGTGAGATCGAGCCCCTCATTGGGCTCTGCGCTCAGCGGGGAATCTGCTTGAAATTCTCTCTCTCTCCCTCTTCCTCTGCCCCCCCCCCATAATAAATAAATAAATCTTTTTAAAAAAAACCCAAAAAACAAAGGAACTCATTCATGGGCTCCTTTTTTTTTGTAATTGCGGGAAATACAGGTAGCATAAAACATACCAGTCTTCCCCACTTTTAAGTGTGCAGTTCAGTGGCATTAAGCACATTGACATTGTTGAAAAACCATCACCACCATCTGTCTCCAGAGCTTCGCCTTACAAAATGGAAACCCTGCACCCATTAAAATAACCGCCTCCCAGCAGCCACCATTTTACTTTCTGTCTCCACGAATCTGACTGCTCTAGGGACCTCATAGAGTATTTGTCCCTTTGTGATTGGCTTATTTCACGGAGTATCCCGTCCTCAAGATTCATCCATGTTGTAGTGTGTGTCGGTTTCCCTTTTTTTTTCTTTTAGAATTTCCTTTCTTTTTAAGGCTAAATAATATTATAGTCCAATGTATGAGTGCCCCACATTTTGTTTATCCATTCATCTGTGGATGGACACGTTGGTTATTTCCATCCTTTTGGGCATTGAGAATAATGCTGCTATGAACATGGGTGCACAAATATCTCTTTGAGTCCCTGCTTTCAGTTTTTTGGGGGTAAATGCCCAGCAGTGGGACCACAGTATCTTGAGGTAATTCTGTTTCATTTTTGAGAAATCAGTATACTGTTTTGGTTCCAGTTTCTCCACATCCTCATCAACATGTTCTTTTCTTTCCTTTTTTCTTTTCTTTCTTTTTTTTTTTAATGGGTCGCCTTAAGGGGTGTGAGATGTCTGGGTTCTTTTAAGCAACAATATTTTAAAATGGGATTCTGTTAATCAAAAACAATTTGTGCCCCAAATTTAAATGACTGGATAAATAAAAGAATATGGTAGAATCTCTAGGCTCTCTTGGTGATTCTTTAAAGGTGGGATGAAGCTTAGGTGCAGAAGGTGAAGTTAATATTTGCCTCAGTTCGTAGTCAGTCTCATTTTGAGTCTTGCAAGGCCCCTCTTCTATTTTTCCCCTTCCCCGTCCCTGTCCCCCTTGCAGGTCTGTCCTCTCCCACCACAGACAAGGTGGTGTGGCTGCTGAATTATTTTTGTTGTTGTTGTTTTCAGTATTTGAAAAAAAAAATTTTTTTTTAGTAGGCTCCATGCCCGTTGTGGGGCTGGAACTCATGACGTCGAGATCAAGAGTTGCATGCTCTACTGACTAGCCAACCAGATGCCTCATGACTGCTGAGTTCTTAACATAAAATTGTCATCAGGGGTCACAGTTGTCTTCGAAATTTTTGAACATAGCTTCTGTTAATGACCTCATTGTTCACCTGCTACTTTTCTCACTGTGCGAGGATCGAAAGGCTTTGCTCTTAGCTCTCCTGGATCGTGTGGAATAACATGGCGGACACCTACAGACTGAGGAATGCTGTCACTAAAGGCTGATTGAGGGCAATGAGAACTACATTAGGGTACCTCATTCTACTTGCCAGGGAACTGAGGGCTCAGACAGTTTCCTAAGAAGTGACTCCTAAGCTGGGTCCTGAGACGGAAGAGGCATGGGCGGGGCAAACAGGAAAAGGAGGAGGAGCATGTGTAAAGGCCCAGAACCGAGAGAGCCTGGTCTGTGGAAAAAGCCCAGAGTGGGCCAGAGGGACTGGACATCAGTGTTTCAACAGGAGAGGGGCTGGAGTGAGGAAGGAAATAGGAGCTAAGTCCTAAAGGGCCTTAAAACCAGGCTAAAGTCTGCACTTTATCTTGTGAGAAATGCACAGCCATTGATTTTAAAACAGGGCATGACATGATTTTCTTTTTAGAATGATCATTTGTACCCAAATGTGGAACATAAATTGGGCGGGAGAGGGAGGAGGTCTGTTAGGAAACTCTGCTTCATCCTGGCAAGAGATGAAAAGGACAGTGACAAGAGAGAACATTCATTTACATTCCTTCCTTCATTCTCTAACTTGACATTCACTCAGTGTTTTACTGAGCATCTGCTACGTGCTGGCATCATACGGTGTTGCTTGCAGGGAAGAGAAGGCTGGTGTCTGCCTCTCAGCACAATGAACATTTGCTTGGCTGCCGAGGCAGGTGTGAAGGCAACCACAGTTAGTGTGTAAGTGCTAAGATGGTACGGAGAATTTTTGGAGCATGTATATCAAGAGATATTGATATATTCTAAGAGATTTGGAGCTTCAGAAAGACTTCCTAAGAAAGTTCGCTACCAACCCTGTCTACACTAAGACTTGAAGGAAGAGCAAGGGATGGCCAGGTGAAGGAAGAGGTAGAGAGGCCTCCAGATCAATGGAAAGTAGATGCAACCACCTGTGGATGAAAGACACTGGGGCTTTCTGAATGAATTAAAAGGTTGGGCCTGACTAGGCCACAGGAACTGTTAAGGGATGAGACTAGCGAGATAAGCACAGAACAAATTCCAAAGGGCCTGCCAACCCCATGAAGGGGGCTGGGCCCTATTAGTATAAGAGGAAAGGATGTTACCTAGAGGAAGGTCAGATGGACTTCTTGGAAAGATCCCAGGCTGGAGGATAATTGGACAAACAATTAAATGGTAGCATGGACAGGACTTGGTGAACCATTTGATCTAATGGGACTGTGGAAGAGCATGGGAACTCTCAAGTTTCAGACTTGAGTGCCATGAAAAACTTAGAGAAAGGCAGGTTTTGGGTGGAAGATGTAAGTTCCACTGGGACACGTTGATTTGGAAAGACATTCGGGTGAAATTGTCTAGTAGGCGCCCCTGTGATATTCCACTCCACGGGCCATGCAGGATCCTTGGATGGTGCCGAAATCATGGAAGTCGGGGAGATCAGAGAGGCGAATCTGAGGGGTGAGAGCAGAGAACTGAGGAGGGACATGTGGGGAATGCCAACATTTACAGCTCAGACAGGAGGGCTCTGCAGAAGAGGCTGGGAAGGGGCAGCCAGGGGTACAAGGAGAACTTACAGGAAGGAAGTGCGCATTCCAAAGACAGAGTTTTAAGGAGGTTGAGGACAAGGGTGTCAAATGCTTTGGAGAGGTCAGGTAAGACAAAGATGAAAGGTGGTCATACAGCTTGTCAAGAACAGGGGTGACTGCAGTAGGTGGGGTGGTGGGAGGTGAGAAAAGGGGCTGCAAGTCAGTGAGGGGGAGGCCAACGCTGTCCTTGGTGGGGAAGCCAAGTCTCAGTCCATCTGGAGAGGTGGGATGTGATGGGGGGGGGGATAAGCAGGCATGAAGGTGGCAGGAAGAGGAGGAGGCCAGTGGCCAGAAGACCCTGCCTGGGGGAATAGAGATGTTTAAGTGATTATAAACCAGTCATTCTGGCTAATAAAGGATGCAGAGCCACCGACCACATTCATTACTGTTGCTATTGTTAACCCCCAGCTTTGACTATATTCCCCCAGACAGGAAGCAAGAGTTCAATCAATGTCATTTGAGTATTCAGTGGACATTTCTTGAGTACCGACTATGGGCCGTGTGCTGGAGTTATAAAAATAATAGGCATGGAGACTGCTCTCTAGCAGCTCATGTCTTTGGAAATGCCAGCCTTTAAAAAAGGCAAAGTAAAACTCTAAGTTAGTTTTCAAAGCATCAGAAAAAAAATGAAAAAAGGTAGATTTTCATGATTTTTGTTATATGGGGTACAGAGTCGCATGAAGTTTTTGCTTTTAGAATTCACTTTCCAGGGGCGCCTGGGTGGCACAGCGGTTAAGCGTCTGCCTTCAGCTCAGGGCGTGATCCCGGCGTTGTGGGATCAAGCCCCACGTCAGGCTCCTCTGCTATGAGCCTGCTTCTTCCTCTCCCACTCCCCCTGCTTGTGTTCCCTCTCTGGCTGGCTGTCTCTATCTCTGTCTAATAAATAAATAAAAAATCTTTAAAAAAAAAAAAAAGAATTCACTTTCCAAAAGGTCCAAGGGGTCAAACAGCATTGAAGGCAAATAGTCAAAACCCAAACCTGGAGTCCAGTGTGAGTGGGGCCACAACCGAGGAACTTGGGGTCAGGGTGGATGGAGAAACAGACCACAAGGCAGAGGCTGGAAGATCCAGGCTGGTGGTACTTTGGGACAAGCTCAAGACCAAATGTAAGTGGTCTTATCCCAAATGGATGTGAATTAAGAATGGGAAAATTGCCTCTGATTTATTGGCTATGTAATTTTGGGGGGAAAAGGCATACATAAAATATGAAAGCGAACTACACCAAAAATGTGAAGAGTAATTATCTCTTGGTGGAGGGGTTATGGGTAGCTTGATCTACTTCTTCATAATTTTTCATATTTTAAAATTTTGTAATGAATAGTATTAATTTTATAGTGTGAAAAACATGTTATTTTTAAAACGTGAAAGGAAATACCAGAAAAAGTCCAGATGATGTGAACAATGTTTCTTTTTTAAAAAAAATGGTAGGAAATAGAATATTGGTAGGAGAAATATCCAGAAATAACACTGGAGAAGCAGGGATTGAATGCCAGGCTTAACTTTGTCACAAACTGAAATGGTCCTATCATTTTCTAGAATCTATTTATTATAAAATCGAGGAATAGATTTGAAAGAGACAGTGTGGTTGTGTGTCACATTGGAAAATTGGAAAATGACTTGTCCTAATGTGAGAAGTCATTTCGTCTTGAAACTCAGGTAGAAAGTATAGTATGAGGGCAAACAAATATTAAGAGTTATAATTCTTAATTGTGACCTTTTTAAAAAAGATTTACTTATTTATATATTTGAGAGACAGAGAGAGCGCACATGAGCATGAGGGAGAGAGAATCTCAAGCAGACTCCATGCAGGGTGAAGAGGCTGGGGGCTCGATCTCACAACCTTGAGATCATGACCCAAGCTGCAACCAAGTCAGATGCTTACCTGACTGGACCACCCCGATGCCCTTTAACTGTGACATTTTTATTCATGAAAAGAAAAAGATTTGGTGTCTCCGATGAGAGAGTGACATATTCTAAAATGAAGAAAGGTCACTATTAACTGGAATAGAGTTTTTAAGGTTAATTTGCTAAGAGGGGAGTTTTATCTTTTAAAAGACATGAATAGCTATTCTTAAATTGAGTTTTAATGAGTATTTGTGGGGAGGGAGGGAGATAGATGGAAATTGTGTTTGAGGCATAGATCCTTGTTTTAAATACAAATTCTCCTTTATTAGCCTCATGGGAAGGGGACCTGCTTTGCTTTGTACCAAATCTCCAAACAAAAGAAGCAAGGTGTTGGTCCTACAAGTCACTGCTTGTGTCGGCAGGTGAACACACATCCTGCCGCTGGTAGAGAAGAGGAGCTCGCTGCTTTCCACACCCATTCCAGACTTGCAAGAAAGAAAACCTACCCAGAAGCTGGAAGGAATCCAGAAAACATGGACAAACCCGCAGCTCTCCCTTGAGAGAGAGGTGTGTTCTTTCATTTCTCAGGTCTATTGAAGCCTTGAGAAGATTAATTGAGGGATTGCTTGCCTGGGAGGCATTTCACTGAGACAGGCGCAGTCCTGGATCAGCAATGTTCCAGGCTCTCGGGAGAGACACACACTTGGGCACCTCATGCGTAAAATCCCCCAAACCACAGCTGCTGACTTAGGACTTTGTGGACCCTCTCAACACTTCAGGGCCTAAGAAACCCAGTCGCCAAAGCCCTGGGTAGGCCTTCCTTTCCTTGTGATGTCTTCAAAATAAATTGGGGTGAACAATTACAGCTAAGTTTGAGAATATACTGGTATAACTCTAATTAAATTCTCTCAGTGGAGGGGCGCCTGGGTGGCACAGCGGTTAAGCGTCTGCCTTCGGCTCAGGGCGTGATCCCGGCGTTATGGGATCGAGCCCCACATCAGGCTACTCTGCTATGAGCCTGCTTCTTCCTCTCCCACTCCCCCTGCTTGTATTCCCTCTCTTGCTGGCTGTCTCTATCTCTGTCAAATAAATAAATAAAATCTTAAAAAAAAAATAAAAAAAAATTCTCTCAGTGGAAAACAAATCATTCTTCTATAACACAAAATCTGAGTTTAGAACCCATTTAGGATTTTTCAGTATCTCAGGGTCAACTTCAAAATCTCACTGCCTTTCTTTTCAGGAAGAAAAGAAGCTGTCCATCAGGATGCTGGGAGGCGGTTTTCTGCCAAGGGACTCAGCTTGACAAATCTGGCCACAGAAAGAAAAATATTGGTGAGTGTGTTCAAAATAGCAGACAATGCCATTCAAGACATTTGGCCTGTTTTAGCCTCTGGTATTTGCCTGAGTGAAATAAAGCAAAAAGTGATTTAGTCAGGATTTTTTTTAAAGTAGATTTTGGCATTTGTATAGATAATTATTTAGTTCCTAAAATTTAGGTCTATTAATGAATTTTTGTGTATACTGTGAGGTAAGGATACACACACACACCCTTTTTTTTCTTTTTTTTGCCTTCATATCTTTGTTGAAAATCAGTTGATCGTTGTGGATATTCTATTCCGTTCCATTGACCCACCTGTCTATACTTAACACTAATACACGATTCTCTTAATTACTATGGCTTTAAGTTTTGAAATCAGGTAGAAGTCCTCCAACTTTGTTCTTCTTTTTCAAAATCATTTGGCTCTTCTAGATTCTTTGCATTTCTCTCTCTCTCTCTTTTTTTTTAAAGATTTATTATTTATTTTAGAGCTAGAAAGACTGAGAAACAAACTGAGGGCTTCCGAGGGGACGGGGGTGGGGGAATGGGATAGGCTGGTGATGGGTAGTAAGGAGGGCACGTACTTCATGGTGCACTGGGTGTTATACCCAACTAATGAATCATCGAACTTTACATCAAAAACCAGGGATGTACTGTATGGTGACTAACATAATAAAAAAATATTTAAAAAAAAATAGAGATAGAAAGAGAGAGAGACAGAGAGCACGAATGGGGGGAGGGGCAGAGGGAGAGAGAGAGAATCCTCAAGCAGATTCCCTGCTGAGCACAGAGCCAGACATGGGGCTCGATCCCAGGACCCTGAGATTATGACCTGACCTGAAATCAAGAGTCGAATGCTTAATTGACTGATCCACCCAGGTGTCCCCGTCCTTTGCATTTCATATAACTTTTAGGGTCATGTCACCAAACTCTACCAAAAAACTGCTGAGCTTTTGATAGGGATTTCATGTAATTTCTAGATCAGTTTAGGAAGGATCACCCTCTTAACAATATTGAGACTTCTAATCTATGTACATGGTATGTCTCTCTGTTTATTCAGATCTTCAGATAAATATCTTGGCAATGTTTCGTGATTTTAGTGCACAGTTCTTGCACTTCTTTTGTTAAATTTATTCCCAAGTATTTTATTTTTTTTCAATGCTATTGTGAATGGAAGTGTTTTTAATTTTATTTTTGGATTGTTTATTGTTAGTCTATGAAATACAATTAATTTTGTGTGTTGGCTTTTTTATCCTGTGACCTTGCTGATCTAGTTTACTAATTCCAGTAAGTTGTTGGAAACTCCATAGAATTTTCTACATACCGGATCATGTCATCTGTGAATAAAGACAGTTATACTTCTTCCCTTTCCAATCTGTATACCCTTTGTTTTTGTTTTTTTTTGGTCCTTGCATTATTTGACTGGCTAGAGACTCTGGGACAAAGTTGAATAAGAGTGGTGAGAGAAAATATCCTTCCCTGTTCCAGTCTCAGTGGGAAAACATTAATTTTTTTTCTGTTTTATTTACTTATTTTTATTTTTTAACCTGTGGTGAAATAGAAAATCATAATGTAAAATGTAACATTTTAACTGTTTTTAAGTGGACGGTTCAGCGACATTAAATACATTCATCACCGTCCATCTCCAGAATTCTTTATACTCTCCCCGCGCTGAAACTCTGTCCTCATTAAACTCTAACTCCCCATCCCCCTGTCTTTCCGGCCCTGGACAACCCCCATTCTACTCTCTGCCTTGACAAATTATACTATTGTAGGTACTTCATATCAGGGGAATCATACAGTATTTATGTTTTTTGTGACTGGCTTATTTCAGTGAGTGTAATGTCCTCAAGGTTCCCCCATGTTGTAGCCTGTGTCAGAAGTGCCTTCATTTTAAGGTTGAATCTTATTCCATCGTATGTTCAGTATTTACTATTATGTATAGTGTTAACTGTCAGGGTTTTCATAGATGCCTTTTATCAAATTGAGGAAGCCTCCTTTTAGTCCTAGTTTATTGAGGGGTTACATCGTGAATATAATTGGATTTTGAGCGATGATTTTTCTGCAGCAATTGAGAACCACATGGTTTTTTTGGTCCTTTATTCTATTAATATAGTGAGTTATGTTGTTGGATTTTTGGATATTAAAACAACATTGCATTCCAGAGATAAATCCTAGTTGGTTGTGGTGTATAATCCTGTGCTTCTTTCCAAGAGTTATATAGATCTAGCTCTTTCCTGTAGGTCCACGATCCATTCTGAGTTCCTTTTTCTCTATGATGGAAGGAAGGGGGCTCAGAATCATTACTTTGCATGTGACTATCCAGTTGTCCAAGGGCCATTTGTTGAAAACACTCTTCTTTCCCTGTTGAAAGATCTTGGCAGCCTTGTTGAAAATCCATTGACTATAAAAGTAGGGTTTATTTCTGGACTCTCAACTCGGATCCATTGCTCTGTATTTCGATCCTTATGCCATACCCTGTCTTGAAATCAGCAAGTATGAGTTCTCCAACTTTGTTCTCTCCACTATTGTTTTGGATAATTTGGGTCTGGCATTTCCTAAAGTCCCTTTAACTTGACTGGAGAACTTGAGTTCTCCAACTTTGTTCTCTCCATTATTGTTTTGGATAATTTGGGTCTGGCATTTCCTAAAGTCCCTTTAACTTGACTTCACCCTTTAACTTGACTCACTGCCTTCACTGAGTTGTGATTCAGGGTTATGCACTATGCCAGTGGTTCTTCAGCTTGGCAATACACAAGAGTCACCTAGGGAGCTGCCAGTCAAGGACCCCATCCAAGACCAGTTAAATCAGAACCTCTGTAGTGTGAGGCTTGAGCTCTATCAGAAGAACTGCTCAGCTAAGCTCAGCCCAATTTGCTGATTCTCAGAAGAACGAGCACATAAAATGGTGGTTGTTTTGACCTTTGGGGTGATTTGTTACACAGCAGTAGATAACCGATATGCAATGTGTACCCCAGCTTGAGAAGCTTTCTAGAGGGTCTAACCTGGACTAGAGAGTTTTACTTTAATGCTTTGCTTTTGCTGTAGGAACGCATGATAGGGATACTGGGTACTCTATCTTGAGGTGGGGAGGGTAGAAGCGAATATGAAATCGTGCATGAGGTATATATTTTAAAACTAAATTTTCAGAAAAGCTGATCTTCCCTTGAGGGTTTCTTTTTTTCTCTAACAATTAGAACTATGTAACTGACCAGGTTTTCCTTTTCTGTTTGACTGGTAGTAAACAAAAAGTAAAAACTAAGGCTTATTTACAGCAACTATATAATTCCTTATAGCCTGCAATTTATGATTTTTCTTTTCCTCTTCTCTTATTAACTTTTATTTTAACTACTTATATTTATGGTATCTATGATTTTATTATTTTATTCTTATTTATACTTAGTCATGTTACTGTAGCTATCTTTGTGATAAATCTATTTATTTATTTATTTTATTTTATTTTAAGCAGGCTCCACACCCAACATGGGGCTCGAACTCACAACCCTGAGATCTAGCATGTCACGCTCTACTGACTGAACCAGCCAGGTGCTCCTCTTTGTGATAAATCACTTTAAACCCCTTGTGGGAAAAAGGGGGGCATTAATAAATGCATGTAAGACTTTGACTTTTCCTTTAGGGAGCCAAATATAGTGGGAAGACCTTTCTGTTCTTCATTAATATCTGTTTTGAGTGCCCAGATAAGACGTGGTAACTGGCTTGGGGTGAGAGGGCAGGGGAGGAAAACCAAGGTAAACCTTGATCAACTTGATCAGGGACAAGGATCCAGTGGAGGCCGTGTACCATTTATTAGTCATCTGCTGTGCTAGAGACTTGCCTAGACCACTGTATTAAAAAGCTGGGCTGGGTAAGGATGGCTGCTGGAGTTTGTGGACTTTGTGATTGTTTTCGCATCTATAAAATGGGTTGAACAAGCCTCCTTCACAGGAACGTTGAGAGGATTAAATGAGATAATACGTTGAGAGCACCCACCACAGAGTGGAACACAGGTTTGTTATATTATCCCCTTTCCTCATCCCTTTCTTCAATTAGATGCTGTGATAACTTGCTAAAATTTTATTTGTTGTACAAAAAGAATGTAACTTGTTGAATGTGCAATTGAACTTTGCCATGTCTCGGTCAGAGGGAATTTCTAATCTTTTTTGGTAGGGAGTAGGGGGCGGGGGGAACAGGAATGAAAGGCAGAGAACCCCTTGTGGCTCATGATAGACACCGGACAGCTTTGTGTGGAATCACCATTCTGAGGGCTTGAATAGAAGAAACATTTTTTTTTTTTTTGAGAGGGGGAGAGGGGCTGAGGAGTAGGGAAAGAGAGAATCTCAAGCAGACTCCTTGCTGAGCCCCGAGCCTGATGAGGGACTTGATCTCGTGACTCTGAGATTATGACCTGAGCCGAAGTCTAGAGTTGGCCGCTTAACCAACTCGGCCACCTAGGTACCCCGAATAGCAGAAGCATGTTGATGCTGGAAGACATTAGAAGAGAAAACAGGTCCACAGCAGGGGAAGCAAGCGGTGGGGTGTGGAATGAGAACTGCCAGCAGCAGCCTTCCCTACAGTGAATAGGCAACAGAGAGGAGAACTCTGTTGCCTAAAAACTATCCGTTCTCCAGACTGCTTTTCCTTGTGCATCAGATCCTACCTGCCACACCCCTTACTCTTCTTCCACACCTTCTCCGTCTTGACCCAGAACCCCAGCTGGCCAATAACAGGGTCACTCAGCCCATTAGGAATTGCCCCAATACCCTCTGCTTCTGATTGTCCTTGTTCTGCCAGGCTTGCTTGCGATAAACTGACAATTTTTTAAAAAAAGACTTTATGTATTGATTTGAGAGAGAGAGAGTATGTGTGTGTGTGTGTGTGTGTGTGTGTGTCGTGCATGCACACGCACGAAAAAGAGAGAGAGACAGCTAGCATGAGCAGGGGGAGAGACAGAGGGAGAAGAAGAAGGGAGCTGGATGCGGGGCTCGATCCCAGGACCCCAGGATCATGACCTGTGCCGAAGGCAGACGCTTCACCACCTGAGCCACCCAGGCGCTCCAACCCTGACAAATGTTTAAAAATGAAGATGGGGCATGGCAAGAGACATTCTTCTTTTGATGTTACTGGTCCTCTGAAGAGTATAGCTGAACTTGAAGATTTTTCGTTCGGTTGTTCCTAGGTCTGCTCATTCTACCTCAATCACTTTTTACAATCCAATAACCCAGTTTCTATTTGTATTTGCAGATGAAGATGAATTGCTCGTGTGGTGGCTGCTTTTATTACATAGTGAGGAGAAATGAGGCTTTACCTCAAGTTTTCCATTTTTGTTCTCACCTCCCATTCACAACAATGTAGATCTATAGGGAGTTCTCCCAAACCCACCACTCTTTGCATGCCTTGGTGCACGCTATTGACTCTTCCTGGAATGTTGTCCTGACTTCCGTATGCCATGAAAATGTCTCCTCCTTGTTCAATATCCACATTTCATTTTCACATGAAGGCTAGCACCACCCTCCAACCCTGCCCACTTCTGCTCTCTGTGCCTTCATCAGACTTTGTTTTAATGGTTTACTCATCTATGCCAGTCTCCCATGCTTCCCCGTGAGTTCCCTGAATACAGAATCCCTGGATTATTCAAATCTGCGTTCCCAGCACTATGCCGTCCCTTGTACATGTCGGCATGATGGACATTTCTGCAATTTTATGGTAAAAGAGAAAAAAACTCATGAGGGGAATTTCTGAACTTAATGTAACCGCCACAGGTTAACCCTCAAGAGTGGAGTTATTCCCATCTTAGTTATCGGTTACAATGAAAATGACACCCTTTTGGGGGCACTCCCCAAAAAGCTAGTAAATTTTCTCAAAGTTTTCTGTTTATCTATAGGTGGCATGATGCCGTAAAATAAATAATTATACATATGAAGTATGTAATATGCTGTGTCATTAAAGATGTGATGCTAATTGAATACACGTCCCCGTAAGACAGTCTCTGAGCAATTAGTATTTAGGGCCAGCTGTGGGGTGTAGCTGCATAGCACAATTTAAATCAGAAGGAAGCGATGAACACGAAAGAAAAGTAAGCCAACTAGCTGTCATATCAAATTTACCCAAATGTCACTTATATAGAAGTACGAATCCTTTTTTAAGGCTCTCTCTTAATTTTTCACCATATGACTGTATTGATTACTCTTTTTTTTTAATTTGTGCTTTTCAAGTGGCCTATTTCATTTATGTATTCTTTTAAAGTTTATGTATGTATGTATGTATTTATTAGTATTCTCTACACCCGTCTTGGGGCTCGAATTCAGGACCCAGAGATCCAGTCGCATGCTTTTCCCAAGGAGGTGGCCAGGCGCCCCTCAGGTGGCCTATTTGATTTAGGAGGTTTAAACATTTAAGGACATGTGCAATTTGCAGGCAGCTCATTCCTCAATTCAACGGTGGATATCCCTGAAAATCGGTTCCCAATCCAACTGAAGGTTTAAAATCATTCAGATGAAATGGCAGATATATTCAAAGAGGCTCGAAGCAAATGAAGGACCACATGTGTTCTCTTTTATTTTTTTTTTTAAAGATTTCATTCATTTATTCGACAGAGATAGAGAGAGCCAGCGAGAGAGGGAACACAGCAGGGGAGAGCGAGAGGAAGAAGCAGGGTCCCAGTGGAGGAGCCTGATACGGGGCTCGATAACAGAATGCTGGGATCACGCCCTGAGCCGAAGGCAGACGCTTAACGACTGAGCCACCCAGGTGCCCCCACATGTGTTCTCTTTTAAACATGTCCCTGTCTTAAAACTGAACTTAGACTTCATTAGTATTCCACGGAGGCCACTTTTTTTCCTCCTCACATTGCCTTCTTTCTCCAGCTCAGAGGGGACTGGGATTCTCTGTATTCCACAAACATATTTTGAGTATCTACTGCGTGCCAAGCACTGCAAAGTGCTTTATCTCAATGCTCATGCCATTCTAGGGACGGGTTGCAACACCAAGGTGCTGGGAGCCAGTCCCAGGAGGTGGAGGAGGGCACGGGCCAGCGCTACCCTGATACAGCTGGTGAACCCCTGAACACCCCTGGGCAGGATTTAAAGTCACATCCCATCTGCAGGGAGCGTGACTGTGTTGCTTTCTCTCATGGTAGCAGAGTTCGTAATGCTGTAGAAAAGGAAGCAGACGTATTTTGTCTTAAAAAGTAAATGAGAAGGGTACACAAGCCATACTGCCTCTTTTTTTTGGTACAGAAGAGGGGCTGGAAGAGTAAAAATTTTAAAAAGATTTTATTTACTTATTTGACGGAGAGAGAGAGAGAGCACAAGCATGGGGAGCGGCAGGCAGAGGGAGAGGGAGAAGCAAGCTCCCCGCTGAGCAGGGAGCCTGATGTGAAGCTCGATCCCAGGACGCTGGGATCATGACCTGAGTGGGAAGGCAGCTGCTTAACCAACTGAGCCACCCAGAGTCCTCGGGGAGGCTGGAAGAATAAACGTTTTTGAGCTAAGGAAGCTTTCAGGCATCTGTTAGCTGAGACATTTTTTTAATAACATTCCCATATTTGATACGAGATTTTAGCTTCACATGGCAGAGGAATTAAGTGCCACTGGAATGATAAACTTGGGCATAGAAAGTGACCTTAGAGTCATTACCTTGGCATCTTGGGGTGGCCAGACAGCCCGTGGGTCAGTCTCGTAACTTTAGGGGTCAATGTTCTTCTCCCATATTTGCTGGAGCAAGTCTTCTCTGCCTATGATTTTTTTTTTTTAATGTGGGCCTATTTTGGTGCCTAGCACAAAATATCTTTGGACTCAAAGGCTGGTCATCACCATACACCGTCCCAGTAACTATCCATTCTGAAGAGTGCCATATGCACGTTGCATTTCTCTTTCCTCCTTGCATCTGCCAATTCTTGTTTCATTTTGTAAGATTTGTTAATTGTGGTAAAATATAGAGAGATAATGGAATTTGCCACTTGCCGTCTTAACCCCTTTTCAGTGTACAATTCAACGACACTAAGTACATGTACAATGTTGTAGAGGATGATTTCCAAAACTTTTCACCACCTAAACAGAAACTCTATAAGCATTAAGTCATAACTCCCCATTCTCCCCGCTCCCAGCCCCTGGTAACCCCGATTATACTTTCGGTGTCTATCAGTTTGCCTATTCTAGATGTTTCATATAGGTGGAACCATACAATACTTGACCTTTTGTGTTTGGTTTATTCATTTTACATAATGTTTTCAAGGTTCCTTCATGTTGTATCAGAACTTCATTCTTCTTTTTTAAGACCAAATAATGTTTCATTGTATATTATACAATGTTTTGTTTATCCATTCATCTGCTGATGGAGGCTTGGATTGTTTCTACCTTTTGGCTATTGTGAATAATGCTGCAGTAAACACTGGTGGACAAGTATCTGAACATTTGTTTTCAGTTCTTTTAAGTATATACCTATGAGTACAATTGCTGGGGCATATGGTAATTCTGTGTTTAGTGTTTTGAGAGAAACACCAGTTTTTCACAGTGGTAGCACCATTTTACATTCCCATTCCAATTTCTCCACATCTTCACCAACACTTGTTGTTTTCTGTTTTTTTATTTGTTCATTTTTTATAATGGCCATCCTAATGGATGGGAGGTGGTAAATCACTGTGGTTTTGATTTACATTTCCCTAATGATTAATGATGTTGGACATCTTTTTATGTGCTTGATGGCCATTTGTATATCTCTTTGGAGAAAAGTCTCTTTTAGTCCTTTGCCCATTTCTTAAATTTGCTTGTTTGTCTTGTAGAGTGTTTGAAGTTGTTTATATAATCTAGATAGCAAACCTTTATCAGATATTTGATCTGAAAATATTTTCTTCCATTCTATAGGTTGTCTTTTTGTTTTCTTGATAATGTCTTTGGTGCACAAAAGTTTTTAATTTTTAATTTTTTAATGGATAGATCTGATTTATCTATTTTTCCTTTTGTTACTTGTGCTTTTGGTGTCATACAAGGCCATAAAGATTTAGTCCTGTGTTTTTTTCTAAGAGTTTTATGGTTTTAGACCTTATATTTAGGTCATTGATCCATCTGAGTTAATTTTTGTGTGTGATGTATAATAGGGGCCCAAACTTCATCCTTTTGCATGTGGAAATCCAATTTTCCCAGCATCATTTATTGATAAGAACATAAGACTGTTCTTTCCCCCATTGAACGGACTTGGCACCCTTGCTGAAAATCACTTGACCGTAGACACATGAACTTATCTTTAGACTCAATTCTATTCCGTTGGTCGATATGTCTATCCTTATGCCAGCACCACACTCATCTGATTACTGTACTTTTGTGATAAGTTTTGAAGTGTGACACACACACAGACACACACACCTCCCAATTTGTTCTTCTTCCTCAAGATTCTTTTCATTATTCATGGCTCCTTGCAGCCCCATCTGCACTTGAGGATCAGCTTTTACATTTTTCCGAAAAACCTGACAATTCTCCTTTGTTCGTTTCTCTTGAGGAGAATTCAAACAACTGCTTTCATCCCTGGAGGCCTCCCTGGCGCCAGCTTCCCTCGGGCTCTCTGCACGATCCTTATCACAGGTGCCGGTCCCACCTGCTTCCCAGGACAGGTTAATCATCTCCTTGGAAGCAGACTGCCAAGAGTCTGGTCCACTCAACCCTTTTATCAACATTATACGTGTGAGGATAAGTGAACTTCGAGTTCCCACCCATGAAGCTCCTTTTGGAGGTTTAAGAATCTCTTCTGACTTGGGGCTAATGCTTTTTTGAGCCGTATTAAGGAAGTACAGAGCAAACTGGTGGGGTTGGGACTTAGAGGCCATGTCTGTGGATTGAAATGAATGTGCTATATTCTATCTCTGCCCTTTTTACCCACTAACTTCATGTATATGGACCTTTGGGGTATTGGCTATTGTCTCAGCATGAATTTGTTGAGCACCTAATATACACTAGGTCTTTGTAGTGTAACAAATACATAAGAAGGTCCAAATTCATAACCTCAAGGACTTTAGAGTCTCATGGGGGAGTTTGCATGGCATATGAATGTTCCAAACATCTCAAGCATGGGCATGATACCTTATTTCATGTCATATGCATCTTGTAGTATAAATACGTGGGATTAGGGCTCAGCCAAGAGTGCCACATGAGCTGTAGTGCCACCAACAGCTGTGTGGACAAGGCAGTATATAAATTGGGCCTTGAAATCCAGGTAGAATTTCCAGAAGTATGGAAGAAGGGAGAGGACCTCCTGGTAGGTACAAGAGGTGTGACTAGGGGAGATAACCACAAAATCCAAGACAAGGTGGCCATGAATTTAATGCCTCTGCCAACTAATAAGAATCTGTCCCAGTGCAACCCACTCATGTTCGAATGCAAAGTAGACCCAGCTGCAGGGTGGGGACAAGTTGAGAGGGCCCTGAATCAAAAGGAATTGTTTGGAGTCATTGGTCCCAGGACCTATGAGATCATCTTACGCAGCTTTGGTAACCACTACCTTTCTAGTTTCTAGAGGACTCATTGTTCTCACGCCAGCATATGGCCCTCACAGACGTATCAGCTGGGTGCAGGTGCTTGAAACAACCCCCCAGGCACACCCATCTGTCTCCAGCTTTTACTCTGTGGCCACCACCCTGGTCAAGACTCTTGTCACCCTACACCTGGAATGACTGAAATGGTCTTTCACCTGATTTCTCTGCCCCCAGGCTCACCTCTGCTCCAAACCACAGGGCAGAACATTGCCATCTAACGTGCTTACAGCAACATCAACATCATGGCATTCCTTTGCTCAAGAGTGTCTTAGAGCTTGGATCTGGTCTTCTCTCTCCATGCTCTTTCTCACTTTATGTGTCCCACAAATGTCCTGCTGTGCCATAAACAAAGCAGTCTCATCGTGCTTCATTTATTCAGGTTTTCACCCATTTCCTGGCCATCTACCACACCTTAGGCATAGTCAGTGTGACAAGCTGAATTGCATTTCGTCAAAATTCATACATCAAAGTCCTATCCCCCAGCACCTTAGAATATGACTGTATTTGGAGACAGGTCTTTAAAGAGGCGATTAAGGTAAAACAAGGTCAGTAGGGTAGACACTAATCCATTCTAACTGGTGTCCTTAAAAGAGGAGGAGGTTAGGACACAGACACACACAGAGGGAGGACCCCACGAGGACCCAGGGGAGAAGAAGGCATCTGCAAGTCAAAGAGAGAGGCTCCAGGAGAAACCAGTCCTGCTGACACCTGGATCATGGACTTCCAGCCTCCAAAACTGAGAAAATAAATGCGTGTTGTTTAACCCCCCTATCTGTGGTGTTGTGTTGTGGCAGCCCCAGAAGCTGGACACGCGCACTTTGCCAGCCACACCTCAGTTGCAGCCCCTCTCCCTTCACAAGCCACACTTGTTCCCTCCACTTCCCTCACATGTCTGCTCCTCTGGCCTGCCCTCATCTAGCCCGACTTCCTCCTCAAGCCCAACTCAGCCCCTTCATGCCTCTTCTCTGACCACCCTAGCCAGCGGGGCTCTGTCTCCTTCAATTATAACATCTATTCCAATGTATTCTCTCATCGTCTTTTGTGCATTGTCTTCTCCCTGGAGAAGGGATAAAACTTCCCAAGGGCAATGTCCATGTGACTTTCCCCTTATCTCCTGTGAAGAGAGAGCTAAGGTGTGCAGGAAGGGAGGAACCAAGAGTGACTGATTTCTGTGCGTTTGCCTTGAGCCGTTGGGTGGATTGTGGTGCGTAGTAAGATAGTAAAGACTAAGTGAGGAAAAGATTTGGGTACTTATATATGCATACACTATTTTCTTATGAAATGATATACTATACACTAGTCCCTCCCTATCCATGGGGGATACGTTCCTAGAACTGCAGTGGATGCCTGAAGCCACCCAACCTTATATATACTATGTTTTTTCCCTATACGTGCATATCTATGATGAAATTTAATTTATAAATTAGACACAGCAAGAGACTAACAACAATAACTAAAAATAATTATGAAGATAGACTGTAATAAGAATTAGGTGAATGTGGCCTCTCTTTCAAAATATCTTACTGTACTCACCCTGCTTCCTCTTGTGATGCCGTGAGATGATAAAATATGTATGTGAAGAGATGACGTGAGGTGAGTGACGTCAGCACTGTGACGTAATGTTAGGCTCCTACTGACCTTCTGCCAATGTGTCAAAGGAGGATCATCTGCTTCCGGACTGAGGTTGACCATGGGTAGCTGAAACCACAGATAAGGGGGGACTACAGTCCATATTGTTTTCTAACTCAGTTTTCTAACCTAGCAATCCTCACAGAACATCTTCCAAGTCCCTATTTATAAATATATCATATTCTCTTTTTACAGGCTTCAATTACTTTTCTTGTATAAAACTATGTGGGGGCAATAGCCAAAATGTGGAAAGAGCCCAGATGTCCACTGATGGATGAATGGATAAGGAAGATGCGGTGTATATTCAATGGAATATTACTCAGCCATCAGAAAGAATGAAATCTTGCCATTTGTAATGACGTGGATGGAACTAGAAGGTATTATGCTGAGTGAAATGAGTCAGTCAAAGAAAGGCAATTATCATATGATCTCACTCATATGTGGAATTTAAGAAACAAAACAGATGAACATAGGGGAAGGGAAGGAAAAATAAAATAAGGCAAAAACAAAGAGGGAGAATCTTAACTATAGGGAATAAATTGACGGTTTCTGGGGGGGAGGTGGCTGGAGGGATGGGGTAACTGGGTGATGGGCATTAAGGAGGACACGTGATGTAATGAGCACTGGGTACTGTATGCAACTGATAAGTCATTAAATTCTAGGGGTGTCTGGGTGGCTCAGTTGGTTGGGTGGCTGCCTTCAGCTTGGGTCATGATCCCAGGGTCCTGGGTGGGATCGAGCCCCATGTCAGGCTCCCTGCTCAGCAGGGAGTCTACTTCTCCCTGTCCCTCTACCCCCCCAACTCATGTATTCTCTCTCTCTCTCTCTCAAATAAATAAATAAAATCTTTAAAAAAACACTAAATTCTACCTCTGAAACTAATGAGACAGTATATGCTAATTAAATGGAATTTAAATAAAAAATTCAATTAAAAAAAACAACCAAAAAAATTTATGGGTGGCCACAGCAGGAGCTTGGGGCCTGAGCACAGAGACTCCGGTGTGGGTCTTTACAAGGTGGCCAGTGAATCCCTGATAGGGAGACTTGGTAAACACAGTCTCTTTCCAGACGTCAGGGGTGAGCTAGCTGTGGGTCTTGGAAAGGCGTCAGAAGTGGCCTTGGTGAAGTTGCCCAGGGTGACAGTGCAGCCCTTGGCCGAGGGGGGAGCAGTCGTCAATGCTGGCTATCACCAGTAGCTTCTTGGGCGCAGCGGCTGAGACAATGCCAATGCCCCTGGCTGCAGGGGTGAGGCGCACCAGCACAGAGCCACAGTGGCCGGTCACCTTGCCTGCGACAGTGTGGGGCTTACCGATCTCGTTCCCCTGGTAGCCTCACCACATGGGGGATGATGGAGATCTTGGCCAGGATCATGGCCCCGTGGATGGCAGTGGCTACCTCTTTGGAGCACTTAACACTGAGGCCGACGTGTCCATTGTAAAATCTGATGGCAACAAATGCCTTGAACTTGGTCCACTGACCAGCATGGGTCTGCTCTGCACAGGTGTACTCTTCAAAACCTCATCCTTGAGGGATGCACCCAGGAAAAAAGCCGATGCTCTCAGAGTCTTTGATGGGCCGGAAGAAGAGACAGATCTCCTCCACAGACTTGGTCTTCATGTCCTTGACCAGCTGACCCAGCTTGGTGACGGGGGTCCACTTCTTGTCCTCGGCCTTGCCTCCATGACCTCCCATTACAGGGCTCTCCTGCAGCACCGGCATCATCTACCATTCGGTGTTTTCTTGGAGACGAAGCTACTACATTCTTTTCAACATGCACAGTATTCCGTGTATTTCTCTCGGTCTTTTTAGCAGAAAAACACCAATGGCATTAATTTTATTAAAATCCTTAACATCTATAATATGGGTGAATACATACTTTATTCCAAGACTGGTCTAGGTTGCCTTCAGAAATGAGGATGGATTAGAATGAAAACTTTCTATTGGAAGGACCACAGGAGCCACCCCCTAGAGCTCCCATATTTTACAAAAACTAAACCTGGAGGGGGTTAATGACTTTTCTAAAGCCATTCCAGTGGTAACTGCTCAGACCAGTGAAGAATCCAAACCTCCCGGGTCGTTCCCACCATATCCCACGGCTGCTGAAACAGAGACCAGGGATCCCTTTCCTGAAATTACTATGGCAGTTTCTATTCCTCTGGCCTAACGGTCATTTTAATAAAAATTTCTTTAATAAGAAATCAAAAAACATAGAACTAAATGTGACCCTGGAGGTCAGCTGGTCTAACCTCATCTTATAGAGGAATAAACTCCGCGTTTCCTGGGGAGGGTTCTGAGCGTGAGAAATATGTCAGACAATGAAATCATACAGCACGTGGCCTTTGCTGTCAGGCTTCGTTTAAAATCATAAACCTGGGGGCGCCTGGGTGGCTCAGTCAGTTGAGCGTCCAACTCTTGATTTCAGCTCAGGTCTTGATTTCAGGGTCGTGGGTTCAAGACCTCCATTGGGCTCTGTACTGGGCATGGAGCCTACTTTAAAAAATAAAATAAAATAATAAATCTGAAGGTGTTCGTCTACTTCCGTCCCTCCAGTAGCTTCCTATTGCATGAAGCCCACGCTCCTTCCCATGGCCTGAAAGCCCCATTCCTATCTGGCCCCTGTGGCTCACTTAACTGATCCCTTTGCTCACTGTGCTTGTGCCACACTGTCCTCCTTGCTGTTCTTTAAACAGCCAAGTATTGGTGGAGAATCTGTTTAGTGTAGGACCCACTGGCAGACGTTAGAAGAAATTCAACCCTGGTCTTTGATGAACTTACAGTATATGAGGCTGGGGGCCAGGGGTGAGATTCATTCTTTTATTCAATCATTCAATACAAAATCATTATCTGTGTACACATTCTAGGTCCAGAGTGTGGCACTGGGGATATCCAGTCCAACAAGACAAGGACCTCGAGTTTAGCTGGAAGGAGAGCCAGGTAAGTCAGCTGGAAAATAGCACTGACTGGGGAGCCTGGGTGGCTCAGTCCATTGGGTGTCCGACTCCTGATTTCAGCTCAGGCCATGATCTCAGAGTCATGAGATCGACCCCCCTCCCCGCCCCACCATGGGGCTCACACTCAGGTAAGTGTTGGGATGATTGGAATACAGAGGAGAGCTCCCTCCATTTCCTGGGGGGCCAGAGAGTGAGGCTTCTCAGAGAAGGTGACAGCTGGGTTGTTGAAGAACACAGATGGTCGATGTGGAAAGCATCGAGGAGGGAAGTGAAGGTGGGTCAGGATGATTAGAGGCCTTGAGAACAGCACGTGCAAGGCTTGGGTCTGTGCAAGGGCTTGCCACACTGGGCAGATGGCTCGCTTTTCTGTCTGGGGGGCTCCTCAGAGCAGTTAAAGGTACAGCTGGGCCACGGCATGTGTGGCCTTACAGGCGAAGCAAAGAAAAAAAGAAAAGAAAGCAACCGATAACAAGATTGTATTCTGACGGTTATTGGCATTGAAATGTAGGTGGGATCACACGCGGTTTTTTATCGAGTGCATCGGTGACGTCGAGAGCACTGGGCTTTATTCTTGTGTCGCTGCAGCCAGGGGCCAGGTGGGAAATTGCTTTATTAATTCAAGCCAAAAAAATCATAAACCTTTAATTTTATGAGTGTCTACCATATATACTAGTTTCTGTGTGCGTGTGCGTGTGCGTGTGTGTGTGTGTGAAATTTTGGAGAGGTGTTTTTTTTTCTTTTTCTTTTTTTTTAACCTTTTGCAGGTGAGAAAACTGACGCTCAGAGAAGCTGAGCACTCTCCCCGGAGTCACACAGGTAGCGAGCAGGGTGGAGATGGCAGGCTGCCTGCCTCGGGGCAGCTCCCTGGATGGAGGTGTCCAGAGAGAACGCAGAGCAAGGGAGGATGACCAGAGAGGACAGACGTGAGGGCTATCTCAGAGGCAGATTTTTGAGGACTTAAGTGCAGGGTGAAAAAGAAGAAGGCATCTGGAATTGTCCAGAGTTTCTGGCCTGGACACTGAGAGGTGGTGGCATTTGCTGTGGTGGGGCATGGAAGAAGGAGCCAGGGAAAGGAAAGGAGCACAGGCTGTGCGATGATACAGGGCAGAGAAGGGCCGGTGCCGTGGGGAGCCCGCAGCACTGGGCAGGTGCATGAGAGTGAAGCAGGGCATGTGGCGAAGGGTATCAAGAAAGGGTCCAAGCAGACCAGGTCATTTTAGATGAGGATAAAAGCATTTTGAGTAGGTGACATTGCAAAGGAGAGCATTCTAGAGAGAAGAAAGAGCCAGGGAAGCAGGAGGTTATACTGAGGGAAAGACAGTGGTAGATTTTGGTGAAGGCGCACCCACCATCTGTGACCTTGACTGGCAGGCAGAGTGAGGCACTTTGGGCCGAGAAGTGGAAATCCTTGACTGGGCTTGGGGAAGGAAAGTCTGTCCGGGTTGATCTAGGTTGATTTGGGATGGGTAGAGAATGGAAGTGGGGAGACCAGCTAGGATGGTTTGTGATGGTGGAGCGGGGAGGGATCAGGAGCCCAGATTGGGTGGGGACACGGATGTGGGACAGAAGAGGGCAGTGTGATGAGATCAGCGCACATGGGGTCGATATGCTTTCATAACCAGATGTGAGGCTAAAGATGAGGAGGTCGTCCAAGATCATTTTGAAAGTTTTGAGTTTGGATTGAAACAATTGAATTCTGTTTTGGCAATGCTGACTTATGACAGAGATCACCTCTCCAGGCAGTGTGGCCCAGAGGAAGGTTGAAAGTTTATCCAGAGAAAGTTCAAGACTAGAGGTAAAGTCTTGGGGTCATCCTCCTGGAGGTCACAACTGAAGTCTTGCCAAGAGCTCGCATTGTTGAGGGCAGAGTGGACAGACAGAGAGCAAGGAGCCGGAAACAGCCTTGTGGCACAGCTTGCGATGGAGGAGACGGTGGAGGGGAGAGTTAGGGCAGTGGGGAGGTTCAGAAGTCTGGAAGAGGAATTGCAAAGAGGAGGTAGCAGAAAGAAAAAGTCACTTCAAAACCCAGACGCTTGACAATTTAGTATGTCCACCAAACATTACATACAACTCTTCCCCTTTCTCCCTTACTACTGCTGTGATACACTGGAACGTCTGAAAAAAGACTTTGCCTTCTCTTTCCTTTTCTCCGCCATTTTGGTGTGTCCAGTTGACTGCTCCTCCCCATGTCTTCTCACAAGACTTTCGGGATCAAGTGATTCCTGGGCAAGAAACAAAAGCAGAATTGTCCCATTTTCCAGTGGATTTGGATGAAAACTGCTAATAAAATCAGGTACAACTCCAAGAGGAGACACAGGAGAAGACCCTGGCTGCGTCCATGAGGGATCGCCCATGAGATGGCACACATAGTTAGACCATGTGAAGGTCCTACCACTCTGTAAACGTCACAACTGCCTGAACAATAGACATGTTTTTTCGGGGAAATGATTTTTCTATTACTATGCTTCTGCTCCAGTAGGTTCGTCCAGTAATACATATGTGAAACCTTTTGTTTGAAAAAAAAAAAAAGACTTTCCTAACAGAGAACAGCAGAGAATACAGCAAATAGCCGATTTGTAAGCTTCTGACCTAGCACAGCCAGGTCGTTCCAAGGGCCTCACGGGTTTCCTCTCAAAGGGCAGTAAGGCTCTCCACAGCATGGCATGCTTCTTCCGGCCCCTGTCTGGGCTCCCCTTTTCCAAGGATTTGACTGGGCTTTCCCACTCGATTGGCTTCCTGCTGCCCACCTCACACAGAAGTCACTTCTTTGACACTTGGCATCTGGAGTCTGGACAGGAAGGCTGCCCAGCCCGGGCCTCAGTTCTCTTCTCCTTTGCCCACCATGAGTGACCTCTCGTCCTGGTCCGTGACACCAGGATTCACGTTAGTCTTCCGATGAGACTTGACTCTATTCAGGGCCGAGAGTACATTGATGGGTTAAAGAGACTACAACCTTAGAAAGGATGAAATAATAGGGTGTGGGCTTGGGGCGTCTGAGAGCACAAGACAGGGTTCTCTCAGTGTCAGCTGTAGCAAACATTGTCACTGTTGAGGAGGCTGGGACACAGAAAGAACCTCTGGAAATTGATGAGAAGGGCACTTGTAGGAAAAAAGCCTTGACCAGAGCACCCGCAAGGGATTTTGGAGGGAGTGTGGAGGCGATGGAAAGCGGAGACATCTGACCTTTTCTCTCCTACCTTGGAAGTGTTGTGATTCTTTCTTTCTTCCTCATCCCATACAATGTGGCCGCTCCCAGTCCCTACTCTGGTCACTGGTCTGGGTGGTTCAGCCAGACAGAAACAGAGGCCCCCCTCTTCCTTCCAGACTCACTGCCCTCTGCAAAGTGGGGACCCCTCTGCCTTTCTGAGCACCAGCCAGCTCTTGAGGCCCTTTGGGAGTGTGCACTCGGGTCAGGGTTTCCATCTTTTCCATTTCTCCTTCCCTTGCCTACTCCTCTGGCTTGTTGCAGACCCTGCTTTCTCTACCTTTGCCGTCCTGTGAAAGGCCTAAACCAGGACTTTGAGTTCAGCTGTGCAAGGACAGGAAAATCACACTGGGGAAAAAGGTGGAAGCATAAAAGTTCTTTTGTTTCTGTTTTGGAACCACTTTTATCACAAGAGACAGAGCAGATCCGACGGCGTAGACCAAACGATGGATTTTCAGACGGCGGGTATTACTGCCTTCTTACTGACAGCCAGGCTGTTTCCCCCCAGCCTACCAAACATGCCACTTTTTCTTCCAGGACTACCAAGCCTCTTCTTGTCGAGAAGGTTACAAAGAAAGGACTGTGTCCAGGTCTCCCTGTTGCATTCCACAGAAGTATGACAAGAACAGTGCTCATGACTCAGCCTCGACTACTGCAGGGTTTCAGGATGGGTCTAACAGCAGCCAGTCTCTTTCCCGAGAACCTAATTTCAAGATAACTATTTGTCTCTTACTCTCGGTGCTGATTGTAGTAACCATCCCCGTGGCTCTGTTTTTTGGCGGGATGCTTGGTCTTGGGTGACAGGGCTTCGCTTTAGATCACCACTCACAAAAGTAGGATGCAAAAGATTTGGATTCTTAATTCTGACACTAATGCATAGTATGATCCTAGGTAAGTCATGTTCCCTCTCTGGGGCTCAGCTCTCTTATCCGTAAATAAAAGGCGTGGTTAAGATCAATGATGTGCTAATAAATCCTTAACAACCAGGTCTTGCTGGAAGAAGCAGGGAGAAAGAAGCCCTGATTTGTAGTGTTTGTTAATTTCTGAGATGTAAATATCCCACCGAAGTCAACTGGCTCATAAATGTCCTAAAAATTTAACAATGGGCTTGGGTGAGACAGTACCACCCAGTTCTAATACAACTTTGGATAAGATCAATAAGACACATATTTTAATCCTGAAATTCTTTGATATTTAGATCTAAAAGTCCCCTTCAGCCTTAGAATGCTATAGTCCTATGATTCCGACACTGGATGATTTTTTTTTTTTAATTGTCAGGCAACACCCAAAACCTAATTCACAGCCCTCCCTCGCTGCATAAGTTCATTGGCATCCTGATTGAAGCTGGCTTTGGTCCAGATTTGGAGCTATCCTCCCCCTTGAACAAGTAGCTCTGGTCCAAGGCCTTTGAACTAGAAGTGCTCTGAGGCTATCATGGCCTGGGAGTTGGGACCTTGGGTCTTGAAACTCCAGGAGTCATTGTAGAGTCGTTCCTGCCTTCACTTGACTGATCAGATGGGTTATGACTCATCACCATGTGATTTCAGCCACTGTTTCCCAGGATGCCTGGAAGCAAGGAAGGCCTGAGAGCGTGGAACAGACAGAGGAAAAACAGGGAGGAGGAGAAAGGGACATGCTTAGGGTAGGGCCCTTGCTGAGTTGTAAGCAGGTATGAGTCACCCCTGTCTCCCTGGGCAGCCACACCTTATGCCCAAGCTCTGAACGCCAGATGGAGAATTTGCCTACACCAAGCTCCCTTGATCAAGTCAGAACAGGTTTCCCGAGAGATAATTCTCATTAAATTAATGGAATCAAAATAAGCTGATCTCTCTTGAAATGTGATTTATGTGTTTCTTTTTTGTTTCCTGTGTGTTGACAGAGGACCCTGAAAGTGTAGAAGAGAGAAAAGGGGAAGAGGCATACTTTGACATCCAGGAGGCTGGAGGTTGGTGGAGGTGGTTTATATTATCCATTCCTGCCCCCCATCCTCCTAACCAGCTTGCTAAAGAAACCAAGCCGAGGGCAGTGAAGAGGGTAATGGGCATGAATCTTCACGAGTGACCATATTATGATCAAAATCTTTCCATTTTGCGTGTGTATGTGTGTGTGTATGTGCCTGCTACGGAATTGAGAAGAAAAGGTCTAGGGGCACCTGGGTGGCTCAGTTGGTTAAGCCTCCGACTCTTGGTTTCACTCAGGTCATGATCCATGGGTCATGGAATTGAGCCCCATGTGGAGCCCAGAGTCGGACTCTGTGCTCAGCAGGGAGTCTGCTTGAAGATCCTCTCCCTCTGCCCCTCCCCCTACTCCCTGTCTCTCTAAAATAAATAAATAAATCTTAAAAAAAAAAAGAATAAAAGGTCTAGCAGGGAAAGACTTGGCGTAGAACTAACTTTAAACCCTTAGGGTCACACCACACGTCCGTCAGGGTGCTACCATCAAAAACAAGTGTTTATGAGGACGTGGAGAAACTGGAACTAGGGAATGTAAAAACACGGTGCGACCACTGGAGCATTAGTTCAACCAGTCCTGAAAACATTAAATGTCAAATCACCACATGATCCAGAAATTCCACTGCTGGACATATGTCCAAAAGAATGGAAAGTAGGACCTCAAAGAGATATTTGTACGCCCGTGTTCACAGCAGCATTATTCACAATAGCCAAAAAGTGGGAGCACCCAAGTGTCCATCTGTGGGTGGATGGATAAACAAAATGCAGTCCATACAGACGATGGAATTCAGTTAGCCTTAAAGAGGAAGGAAATGCTGACACAGGCGACAACATGGATGAGCCTTGGGGACATTACGCCACATGAAATAAGGCAGTCACAGAAAGACAAACACTGTGTGGTTCCACTTAGTACCTAGAGTCGTCAAATTTCATGGAGACAGAGAGCACAGTGGTGGTTGCCAGGGGCTGGAGGGGAGGGAGGAATGGGAAGTTTGTGCTCAATGGGTCGAGTGATTCAGTTTGGGAAGATGAAAGGAGCTCTGTGGCCGGATGGTGGTGACGTTGGCACAACAGTGTAAATGTGCTTAATGCCACCGAACTGTAAGGCTTTAAATGGTTAAAATGGCAAAGGTTATATTATGTGCATTTTACCACAATTAAAGAGAATTCACACATGCAAACACACACACACACACACACACACACACACACCTATCTTGGGGAAAACCTGTCTGGGTTTGAATCCCTATTTCATGGCTTGCTAGAAATATGAGCTTGGTCAAAGTACTTGACCCACCTGAGCCTTTGTCATCTGTCCCACGGAGATGACAATGACACTCACTTCTCAGGGCTATTGTAAGGTTTCAGGGGGACGTCCCAGGTGAGGCACTCAGCCCATGTTTGGTACACAGTCAGCGCTCAGCGGTAGCTACTGCTACCATTGAGTACTCAGGCATCACGGCTGAAGGTCGACTAGAAGCTGGCCATGGGCAGCCTTGTGTAATTTGTCCTTTTAAACTTGATCCGAAGAAGCGAAACAATAATTGCCAACCGCACATATTCCTATTTATTAATACATGCAGCACGAAGGCCCACATACATATGGAGTACAGATGACTAACAGCTCCACTCATCATACTCATTTCTCATATTCCAAAGTTGTCTTTTTGGCAGCGATCAGAGTCTGGCTTAGCCCTTAGGCAAATTGCATTTAGGGCAGAGATGTTTTATGTTTATCAACACCATCCAAGATTAGACATCTGTCTTCTACCAGGAGCTGCTGGAATAGTGTCGGAGGTGTTATGATGTTGTCCACACCAGCTTCAGAGCAAGGCCCACAGAGATCAGACTGTAGTCAAGGCAAGGTCTGCCTCTATTCCTCATCCCACCAGAATCACACTCAGGGACCCTCCACGGCCATCTCTCTGCTCCCTGCTGTAGCAGCCGGCTCGCTGCCTCCTGCAAATTGCCTGGGAAGTTTATCTGAGGAAGGCTCAGGAAGCCAAGGACAGGCGAAAAGCAGTAAAATACTAGGGAGAACTACCGCGTGGACTTGAGAGCTTTGAGACGATATTTAGGGATGAAACATGCAAAATATGAATAATGGTATTGCAATTCCAATGAATATTTTCAGGACAATGGTTCTTAACTGGGGTGAAGGGAGGATTTGCCCCTCTACTCCCTGCCCCCCCGGGGGCACGTAGCAATGTCTGAAGGCACAAGTCACAGGCTGGGAAGGGTGCTGCTGTCATCTAGTGGGTAGAGGCCAGGGACGCTGCTAAACACCTTAGGGTGCAGAGTAGCCCCCACAACAAAGGAGTATCTGGCCTGGTGTCAATAGTGCCAAGGTTGAGAAATGTAGTTTTGAGGACAACCAGAAAAGATGAAAAGAAATCATCTCCTAGCTGAAGCTACAAGTATTACATTAATTTATCTTCTTTTTTTCCCAATAGACACATTAACATTTAAAAGTAGATTTGGATAGGAGGGGAAATTTTCATTATAAACTCTCAAGGCTTCTTGAGTTAGACCTTGACTATATTAGTCAGAACTTGCTTCTTATCTTGCTCAACTTTCGGAAGGAATTTGTCCAAACATGAAATCCTGTTAAACTTGACAATGCATTATACCTGGGAAACAGCTTTATGGGTCGCAGATTAAAGTGGGAAAAAGGTGTGGAAAAAGGCATTAAATGATCTGCGGAGAACCGCGGCAGAATAAGAGGCCTCCCCATGCCCTGGAATCCGAAACCGCATCGTCGTATGTTCCCAAAACACCAGCCTCGAGAGAAGCAACACTGCTATGAGCACCTGCGTTCTGTGTCTGCCTGCCTGCCTTGCAATCCTGTCTTCAGGAGACAAACTGTGTGACCTTAGGCAAGTTTTTGAACTCCTTTGTGCCGCTATTTCCTCGACCCCAAAATCGGGATAACAGCACACTGTACCTTGCAGGGTTGTTGGAAGGATGAACTGAGATGGTCAAGACAGGAAAAGCCCAGTGCCGGGGGCATCGTAGGCCTTCTAGAAGGGCTATCTGTTACAGGGAGGATGGCAAAGTGGAACCCTGGTATGTTTATAAAAGTTAAAGAACAGAATATATTTCCTTTTAAATATAATCAGCTTTTTGTTGGTGTCTCCGCAACTCAAAATAATCTCTAAGTTGCTTTAAAACTGGATGAAGGTAATTCGTTTTCTTTTCCTCTGCTCTGGAAATGAGCCATACAGCAGCACCAGAGGATGCTTGCAAATTCAGAGACTACGGTAGTGAGGAAAGAAGCCAGGAAAGAGAAAGTAGATAATTCAGGGAAAAAGCAAGTTGAAGGACAGGCTTACACAAATTCTAGGTGCGCAATACACATTTATTGACAAATGAAACTACGAGGTATGTTTTGGAAGATGGGAAGCAATACAATCTGAAGGGAAGGCTGAGTTGTAAAGAGAGAACTCACTACGCAGGTGAGTGTCTGGGCTAAAAAATATAGCAGGGGTTTGGGGAAGTTCAGGCAAGGACATTTGGAATGGTTCTTCTCTCTGGCTGCACACTAGGCCCACTTTTTTTTTTTTTTTATTTGAGAGACAGAGTGAGCCAGCGAGTGAGCAGGGGGAAGGGCAGAGGGAGAGAATCTCAAGTAGACTCCGTACTTAGTGCAGAGCCTGACGCCAGGCTCGATTTCATGATCCCTGAGATCACGACCTGAGCCGAAATCAAGAGTCAGACACTGACCAACTGAGCCACCCAGGTGTCCCTAAGAATCCTAATTCCCAGCTCTGCTCCAGACTACTTGAATCAGGATCTCGGGGGCTGGTGCCCAGACATCTTGTATTTTTAGAGCCCCCATATGATTCCAATGTGCAGCCGAAGTTGAGAGACCAATGTTTCTTAAACTTGAATGTAATAGGAATTGTCTGGAGATTTTATTAAAACTCAAATTCTGATTTGGTAGAGTGTGGGTAGGGGGAGGGAGGAGAGAGAGGAAGCAGGAGGCTAAGATACTGCATTTGTGAGAAATTCCCAAAGCACGTCAATTCCGCAATTCTGGGGGATGTCCCCATTTGGAGCGGCAAGTTTCATGTGCTTTCAGAATGGCTCCATAAATAAACATATGATATCATTATAAAGTGCTACTGTTGTTGTTTGAAATTCACTTGTGCAACAAATGTCTAATAACGTACAGTAGTGACGTGCTTTTGGAGGGATACAGATGAATAAGTAGATTCTTCCCTCAAGTTGTTTACTATTCAGTTTATAATAGATGGCATTCAGTGAGGCAGAAAATAAAACTTTCTGACTGTAAGATTTCTTGATGACAGTGAAATGGCATGGGTATCAAAGGGAGTAGTTGGGATGGAAGATGTTAAGATAAAGAGTTTCATTTGAGGAAAGTACTGAATGAAGAATGTCTGTGTGAAGCAACAGAATAGGCTAGAAAATTCTGGAAAGAGGTGGAAGAAATGAACAGGAAAAGGAAACTGAGCATTAGGGTTTTTAAAAAATGGTCTATAGATGGCTGTTAACGATTTGGAGGTTTCTGAGGAAGGAGAACCTTGTGGCTTTAAGATAAAAGGACCTCACTCTGGGGGTGCCTGGGTGGCTCAGTCGGTTAAGCGTCTGTCTTCAGCTCAGGTCATGATCCCAGAGTCCTGGATCCTGCCCCACATCGGGCTCCCTCCTCGGCGGGGAGTCTGCTTCTCCCTCTCTCTCTGCCTGTCGCTCTGCCTACTTGTGCTCGTGCTCTCTCACTTTGTCAAATAAATAAATAAAATCTTAAAAAACAAGAAGACCTTGCTCTGGATTTGAAGTTTTATTTGGGAGTCCCCACTGGCCCATTTTATTCCCTGGGCTTAGCAGATAAACCAAGCACATAAACTCAGCACTCAAATTTCTCTGAAAGCCTCATCCACATGTCGTTTGCATCTTCTGTTTTTCAAACCATATGCCATTTGCATCCTGATCTACAAATGTTGTGGCCAACTGGGGCAAGTGTCGGTATCTGGAGATACTGGCCCATGAATCTTCGTAAGCACGGTCTCCTTATATCTCCACGTGCTTCACGTTATTAATCAAGGGTGGCGATCCAATATAAAGACTGTCTAGTTCGTTCCTACATTGTCAGAGTTGGCACAAATGGTTTGACTGCCTGCTTATTGGCAACTACTTCTTCATCACTCCCCTGATACCTGCTGAGCCTGCGTCACCAGGATTGCCCAATCTCCAAGTGCTTAAGAAAGCACAGCCAGACCTGCTGAATTTTCAAACTGCAGGACAAACCTTCTCCTCCTCACCTATGTGCCAACAGGTTTAGAAAAGCCTTTGACAGTCATTCCCCAAGCTTGAACACAAGTAAATTCTTAAAACAGGTCTCAGGCCTTTGAAATTCTTAAAAAGATGGGACTTAGGCAGGAAAAGCTCCCCCAAGTGATTCCCATGTGTACCCAGGTTGGGGACCAATGCCATAGAGCAGTGACTGATTTTTTTTGTTATTAAAAAGTAATACATGCACTTGATAAAAATTTAGAAAACATAGAACAGTGTAAAGGAGAAAATAAAAGTCATCATAATCCCCCTATCGAAGGGCAAGGTTAATATTTTGATAAATTTCTTCTAGCTCTGTTTATTACACATGTGGGATTACACAGCATAGACAGCTTTGCTATCCCACATGTTCACTTAACATTCCTGCTAAATCATGTTCACAGTGAAAATCATTTGTCTTTCTTAGGGTACTCAAATCCATTCAGGAAAATAGTTCTTCTTATTGGTATGAATTCACATTGATGGGTCTTATCCCCCATTAAAACAGGTCTGGGTGTTCACGTAGGCACAACATTCGATAACAGAATTAGCCTGCTCTCCAGAGGAGATCTTGTGCCAAGATTGCTTTTAGGTTCAGTAAAGAGTGATTCTATCTGTGGTAGGAACTGGGTAGAATTTGCTTATTCCCACTCTCAAAATATCCTTGGGGATAAAGATACCCCAAGCTTAGGACAGCAGCCTCTACTGTGCATCTGTAAAATAATCTGCATATTGTCATGATATTGGCTTATCTGACCGCATAGTCGACCCTCAGGACATTTTCATAGTAAACGCTCATTATTTCTTGAGCTTGTCCTTTTCTTCTTCCCTGTCCATTAACACCCATCCTCTTTAGGCAATTCTATCAACAAGCATTTATGAAACGTTGATAGTGCTGGAATTTTAAGAATGGCAAGGATCAAGGTCCTAAAATCCTCCCCAGGAGATGAGCGGCTGGGGAGCCCATGAGCAACAGTCCTCGTCCCTGGCTACACATTAGAATTACCAGGAAGCTTTTGTGCCGAAGCCTGCACCCCAGACCAGGTGGATCGGCATCCCTGAAGGTGGCTTTCAGAGCGCCACCAAATGATTCCAGTGTGTACCCAGGGATGAGAGCAGGTGCCACAGAGCAGGGAATCTCATCAAATTAACTACACGTTAGAATCACGTGTGGAGAGTTTCTAAAAATTAAAATGCCCACCCCAGAGCAAATGACTCCGAATCTTTGGAAAAGGAATCTGGCAGCTATATTTTTCCAAAGCTCTTTCAGATGATCTGGTACCCAACAAGGGTTAAGCATCATTACTATAGGGGCTCCTGGGTGGCTCAGTCGTTAAGCAACTGCCTTTGGCTCAGGGCGTGATCCCAGCGTTCTGGGATCGAACCCCACATCAGGCTCCTCCGCTGGGAGCCTGCTTCTTCCTCTCCCACTCCCCCTGCTTGTGTTCCCTCTCTCGCTGGCTGTCTCTCTCTCTCTCTCTCTCTCTGTGTTAAATAAATAAATAAAATCTTAAAAAAAAAAAAGAAAAATGATCTGACCTTAAACTGTACCTTTAAAAAGAAAAAAAAAAAAAGAATCATTACTATAAGCAATCAAGTGAGTGGGGACAAAATCTAGATTTGAACCCTTTTCTGGCTGCTTGGCTTTGCAAGCCATGCATGGCTGTAGGACCACGAGTTACTCCCAGTAGGCCCTGTGGGGTTATGGAAACGGCACAGGGCTGAGAGGTCATGAAGGGAACTTAAGGCATGGATCAAATGTTGGTTTGCTATGATATGTTAGCTATGTGATGTCAGACAAGTCACATAACCTCTCTGGGCCAGGAGCCCCTTTCCACCTGCTTATGATGGCTGCCACCATAGTTTTTTCAGACTTTCTTCCTTAATTGACGTTTTCCTGGTTTTTATTTGATGATCAGAACATAAACATGATGATCAACTTGTTGTAGTTCTCAGTGCAAGTACTGAAACTAGGAAAAGGTAGCAGGGCTGGGCTGGCTCAGTCAGTAGAGCATGTGACTCTTGGCCTTGGGGTTATGAGTTCAAGCCCCATGTTCGGAATAGAGATTACTTAGAAAGTAAAATCTTTTAAAAATGTATATATATAAAGTTACGTGATTGTAGTTTGCGCCCCCCTCCCACAGAGTTATTCTACTGCTTTTCCAGCTTAAAATCTGGGGACAACTTGTTCTTAAAAAGAGGCTCTAAAAGGACCTCGAGGGTGTTATGCTAAGTTAAATGAGTCAGAAAAAGACAAATACTGTGTGATCTCACCCACATGTGGAATCTAAAAAGCTGAACTGGTAGAAACAGAGAGTAGAATGGCGGTTGCCCAGGGGCTGAAGGTGGAGGCAATGGGGAGCTGTAAGTTAAAGGATACAAACTTCCAGTGATAAGATGAATAAGTTCTGGGGCTCTAACGTACAGCATGGTGGCCACAGATTGCGATACTGGGTTATATACATGAAAGCTGCTAAGAGAGCAGAGCAGATCTTAAATATTCTCAACACGCACACACACACGCACACACACACACACACAAAGGTAATTATGTGAGGTGATGGAGGTGTTTACTAGCCCTATTGTGGTAATCATTTCACAATATATATGTGTATCAAATCACCACGTTGTGTGTCTTAAACTCACACAACAGTGTATGTTCATTACAGTTCAGTGAGTGTGGAAAACACTAGAGGCCCTCAAATATTAAAGCATTGATAATATGTTAGTTCTCAAATTCCACGAGCTCATGACTTCATATCACATATATTACACGCTCAAACATTTCCAATCTTTCACAGCACCTTAACAAATTTATAAGGAAAAGCTGAGCCACCCGAGAATGAGGTGTCACAGAGAGCACCCACTTCTGTTGGAGAAGCCCAGATCAGGGAGCAGTTTTAGAAATAATTCTACTCAAAGACAAGAGAGGAGTATAGTTAAGTAATAGCAGATGTTTACAACAAGTTAAATGCATGATTATGGCTTCAAATCGCCATTGGGTTATGTTTCTTGTTACAGGATTAAAAATGGCCGACGCACTTGTCTGCTCCAGCCTCTGATCAAAGCCTCCCTTAATTTGATATTTTATTAATTTCTAGCTGTACTAAAAAAGAAACAACCAGCCCATGAGCTCACTTCTTTTAAAAAAAAGTATTTACACTTACTTTAAAAAAATGAACATTTTTTTTAAAGATTTTATTTATTTATTTGACAGAGATAGAGGCAGCCAGCGAGAGAGGGAACACAAGCAGGGGGAGTGGGAGAGGAAGAAGCAGGCTCATAGCGGAGGAGCCTGATGTGGGGCTCGATCCCATAATGCTGGGATCATGCCCTGAGCCGAAGGCAGACGCTTAACCACTGTGCCACCCAGGCGCCCCAAAAAATGAACATTTTTTAAGACCTAGATTGAGTTTTCTACTTCTTAAATGTGTAATTCTAGTACTATTAAAATCTTTAATTTATGAAGGAGTTTCATTTACAAAATACAATTCCTCTGGATTGTACGACAAGGTTGATACTGATGCAATTGATACTGATGGTTAACGATGTTCATCAGATTGGGCTTCCTTCTCTCTTTCCCGACTTTAGCTTCTCTGTTTACTGCCTGTGAGTGTTCAATTTCTCGGTTGGTTACTTTGGTTTGTTTCCCTTTTGCTCCCCTTTTTCCTTTGTATGTATTTTTTGTGGGGTTTTTTTTGCCTGATTTTTTTTTTTTAACATCAATCAATGCTTGCATGAGAAGGTTCAGATGACATCTGGCCTTTCAGTTCTCAACTCTCCCTTTCCTGCCTCCTGCACTGCACTGCCTTTTTCTTGGGGCATCTTGGCAGACGCTATGCTGGGGAGCACCTGGGTGTTTGTGGGGACAGCTCAGCCTTTTCAGAGCTGAGCCGGCTGGACATAGCCACTCTTGCCATCCCTGAGCTGCTGGAGCATCTGGTTTCAAACTTTGTAAAATCACCACAGTTCCTTTCTGTTCATGAAATCTTGTGCAGAATGGTCACGTAAGGGGGACAGAAGGGGAACAGCCCATGTTGAAGCGGGTGTGTGTTTTTAGGGAATACTGATAAGCTTCCCTTGGAAGTCCCACCACCATGTAATGCTGCAATGATTTTTATCTTTCAGTATGAAAATAATAAAAATTCTTTTGGAGTTTCTTTTTTTTTCCATAACGATGAATTACTTATCTCTTCTGCCAATTCTTTTTATTTATTTTTATTTACTTCTGTTAATTCTTGAGATTGGAGAAAACAAGGTAAAGGGGTGTGTCTGACAGGGAAGGCTTTAGGAGCTAACAGCTGTCCCAAGGCTGCTGCTCAGGTCAGTGGAGGAGGGCCTGGGAAGGAACAGCTCGGAAGAGGGCTGCAGTCAAGTCTGAAGGTCCGAATGTGGGGTCTCTGTGTCGCTGTGTTGCTTTTGCCTTCTTCATCCACTAAGAGCGTGGGGTGGAGAGTGAGAGGCATGTTTCCCTCACAGTGAGAACATGGCTGCTGTTCAGCTGTAGTCATACCCCAGTCATCCCTGATGATCAACTACTAAGTGAGCCCAGCAGAAACTACCCACTGAGCCAACCCCATTAGGTGATCCACGTCCCTGATTAATGACCACTAATCTGTATTCATTGTTTACCAGCAGCTTAAAAAGGCCTTTAATAATACCAGAGAAGAAAACAATTAGGAAAGTACAGGCTAGCTGACCCTGTGACCTACAGAGGCCTAGACTTTTCTCTAACCGGTCGGTTTTGGCCCTAGAGTAAGTGTAGCTCCATACTTCCTTTAATTACGTGGCACTAGTTTCTCATCTCCTTGGGAAGCTCAAAATGCTTGATTCACGAATAGGCACTCTTTCTCTTAGTTATTAGTATCTATCCCTCAGGCACCTTCTTTAAAGAAAAATATGTATAGCTTTGAAATTGCTCATTCTTTTATATAGATTCAATTGCCAACGCAATGTCTTGAAATAGACATTTAAGTAAATTTTTAGTTGAAGTGGAGTATACATACATAAATATATACAAATCATAAGAATCATGGTTGGAAGAATTTTCACACCCACATACTCACTGAGTCTCCAGGGGAGTAGAGCCCTACCATGACCCGAGAAAGCCCCTTCTTTGGTGCCCCCTTGGTTACTCCCCAAGATAACCACCACCCCAATCCTCACACTGTACACTAATATTTCTGCCTTTGAACTTTTCTGTTTTAACAGCTTAAATCTGCTCCCATAGACAGAGACTTTTCTTGGCAGTATTGTTCACCTCAGCAATCTCAAGTCTAAAGAATGCTAGTTATTTTGCCTTTTCCTCTGTGTCTTATAAGTTGGACCAGCTTGATATAAAGCAAGAGAACTCAAAGGCTAGAAAATGTCTTTCCTACAGATGGGATCAGTCTCTTTTGTTTAATCATTTGGCCACTGAGGAAGCAAGGTGTGCACATGTGTGCACCTTCCTATTTTTTTCCTGCCTCGACTTCTCTTTTTTCTTCTTACATCCTCAGTAGACAGCCTTCTCTACCTTGTGCTATCCTTGCATACAAACCTTCCTCAACACATCCTGGTTTCCAGAATTAATCACCACTGCACACACTGCCTTGAAGTTATTCTACTATTTATCTCACAACAGGCACGCAACCACAGAGAATCCTTTTTTTATTTCTGCCTTTTTTTTTAAGATTTTATTTTTAAGTAATCTCTACACCCAGCGTGGGATTTGAACAAACAACCTCGAGATAAAGAGTCACATGCTCCACCAAGTGAGCCAGCCAGGTGCCCCTGACTTCTGCGCTTGATGTAAAAGCAGGCAAGGACAGCACAAAGCTAAAATAAACAACTGGGATTACGTCAATTTTAAAAGCTTCTGTACAGTAAGGGAAACCAACAAAATGAGACAACTGACTACTTGAGAGAAGATATTTGCATATCTTACACCCAAAAGGAGTGGGGTGTATATATACAAAATATATAAAGAACTTATGCAACATAGGAGCAAAAAACCCAGACAATCCAATTTTTAAAAAAATGGGCAGAGGACTTGAATACACATTTTTCCAAATAAGAGATACAGATGGCCAAGAGGCACATGAAAAGGTGCTCACCATCACTAATCACCAGGGAAATACAGACCAAAACCACACTGAGATATCACTTCACACCTGTCAGATTGGCTATTACCAAAAAAGACAAAAAATAAGTGTTGGTGAGGATATGGAAAAAGGACAACACTCATGTGCTCTTGGTAAAAATGCAAACTGGTACAACCACCATGGAAAACAGTATGGAGATCCCTCAAAAAATCCAGCAATTCCACTTCTGGGTATTTATCCAAAGAAAACACCAATTTGAAGAGATGTATGCATCCCTATTTTCATTGCAGCATTGTTTACAATAGCCAAGATATGGAAGCCACCCAAGTATCCATCAATAGCTGAGTGACTGAAGAAGATATATACACAGTGGAATATTACTCAGCCATAAAAAAGAATGAAATCTTGCCATTTGCAACAATGTAGATGGACCTTGTGGGTACTAGGTTAAGTGAAAGAAGTCAGACAGAAAGACAAATACCATATGACATCACTTACAGGTGGAATCCAAAAAACCAAAGAAATGAACAAAAACCCAAAACAGACTCATAGATACAGGAAACAAACTATTGGTTACCAGAGTGGGGAGGGGGGTGGGAGGTTGAGCAAAATAGGTGAACGGCATTAAGAGGTACAAACTTCCGATTATAAAAGAAGTCACAAGGATGAAAAGTACCGCATAGGGAATGGAGTCAATAATATTTTAATAACTTTGTATGGTGACAGGTGGTAACTAGACTTGTCATGGGGAACATTTCATAGTGTGTACAAATATCAAACACTATGATGTACACTTGAACTCATAGGATATTGTATGCCAATTATACTTCAATTAAAAAAACTATTATCCCTGTTTTGCAAAAACCCATTATGTCACCATCAATTAAGTTTTCCAATTAAAATGACAACCTTTGATTAGTTTAAATCCCTATTATTAAAACCAGTCAGTGAATTCAATATTCCATTGTGTCATTTTAATATTAATTATAATCATATTTTCATACAAGAGAAATAAACATGTTAAAGATTATTTATTTATTTAAAGATTTTATTTTTCAGTAATCTCTACACCCAAAGGTGGGGCTTGAACTTGTAATCCCAAGATCAAGAGTCGAATGCTCCTCCAACTGAGCCAGCCAGGCGCCCCTAAAGATTTTTTTTTAAAAGACTATAAGAAATCTGTACCTGAAGGGGTAAATGAGTAGAAAACCAACTTTTAGAATGTATGGCTTTCGGTTGATCAGCCTGTCTGAGGCTCTGCTCTTAAATGAAGGTGGAATGTCTATGTTTGTACATCTGCTTGCTGAAACCGTAGGCATCCCATTCATTAGCTCGTTCATTAATTCATTTCCTGAGCCCTATTATGTGCCAGGCCTTGTGTTAAGACTGGACTTTCCAAGGAGAAGTTCTTTTCTTCATATGGTACAGAGACTTGGAGGCCCGAATACGATATTTATAGGTCTGACCTTTAGAGTGCAAGAAACACGTGGCTTCTTAAAATAGAGTATTGTTGCTTTTCATTAGGCATGCACATAATGAGAGGTTCAAATGCATTTTTGGGATGAAGATAATAGTTTTGTGCATGTTTCTCTATAAAAAAGTTAAGGTTAAGGATAAGCTCTAGGTTGGTTAGATTTAAATAAATCCAGATCATTGTTACTTTTAAAATTAACCTGATCTCTTTGCCAATTAAGTAACAACACTGTATTGCAGCTCTGGATGAATGGGCCTGTTTCTTTGCAGGGTCATCCCGTACTGGATTTTAGACTGCCTCCTCTCCTCTCAGCTCTACCAGGATGGTGAGAATCATAGTCTACATTTGGGTGTTGGTTTGGTTTAAAGTCTCGTATGAGGAGGATCTGTAGGTCTCTTCAAGGAAGCATTCGGTACCTGTATGAAAAAAAGTATTGAATAGCCTTTTCCTGTTATACAGTAAGTCATGTATTTGATGTTTCCAATGATTTCTTGCAGGTACATTCAGAAACACTAACCAGATAATACAGCCTTGCTTTTAGATAAAATCCAAAGATTTATGATAAAAGTTTCAACAGAAGGCACGAAGTGGGAGGTTGATTCTCTTCTTCCCATGGTAAGCATTCTGTTATCAGTTGACAGATGGAACATTTTCAGCTTTGACTGAACCCATATCCGTTAGCTCAGATTTTTCTGAGATCTACGCTATGGAGAGGTTAAAATGAATTTGCTGAAATGTATATAAATTCGACCCACGGAATCCACTACTGTTAATCCCATTAACACTTCTACTAATTGTATTGCATAATCAGTAAGCTGAGATCCCACTCCCTTTTTATATTATTGTTGAATACAGAAGACAGATAAATGTCAGAGCCCTGCCCTAAGTTAAGATTCCTCCCCATAAAAGAATTCTGGACTCAGAAGGGAAGAATGCTCCTTTACAAGATGACATCATCCTGTCCGCTCTTGGCTCAGGGTCAGCAAACTCATGGATCAGTGGTTTCTAATCTACGGGATGTGGATGCCTGAAGAGATGAGAAGTGTTTGTCGAGCATTTGCAAGGGTTTGCAAGCATTATCTATAACTGCATAAATAATGTTTTATACCTACATGTATTATTTTTTGAAAGTATGAAGACATGAAATTGCGATGAATAAAATATAATATGTTTAAAAGCATTGTTAAATTCTAGAAGATTTTTTGTCATTACGTATGTCTTCCATCAGTTCCTGTCAGAAGCATAACTTTGCTTATATGCAGGTTTGTAATTTTTAATAATAAAATGGTCTTCATAATTTAAAAGTTTGGGGGTCTTTGTTTGGAAATGTGAGTGATTTATATTTAATTCATGGATGAGCTCCTCTCCGCTCCATAAAATATTGAGGTGTTGACATTATAAAACTATTACAGATGGAACAATTATACAAATCCTAATCTGTAAAAGTCACAATATTTTTTACTGCATTGTTTCCTACTTCCCTTTGTCTCCTAGCATTTGCAACTCTAATTTGGGAAAGATAGTATAAGTATGCAAAAAATTAAGTAATGAGCTAAGAAAATGCAAAGATCATGTAGTACACGATGAATTGTCAACTGCTTTGAGCTCAGAGGAAAGAGTGGGAGGAAGGAATGGGGAAAGAGAGAGAGAGAAAGAGATGGGTGGGTAATGTGGTGAGAGAGAGTGTGTCACCTAGGAGTCTGGACATTAGGTCAAGTTTTTATGGACTCTTACTCCTGGCTCTGCTAATTACCATGTGAGTGACCATGGACAGATAACCTGACCCTGCTAAGCCTCCATTTTATCATCAATAAAATCAGGATTTTAATACCTCCCTCACCGTGTTATTGTGAAGATGACTGTGACAAAGTGCTTTCAATGTTTGTGCTACACCCGGTCTACAGTATGTGCAAAATGAATGGTAGCTACTATTTATTCTATTAGATTGTCAATCCCGCCAGCATTGGAAGGATGACTTATTTATTTTTGCTTCCCCAGAATATAGCAGGGCACAATGCTTGACTCATAATAAGTACTCAAAAACAAAAGAAACAAAACAACCAATGTTTGCTGAATAAAGGGATGGAAGGACAGACAAATAGATGTCAAGATGAATTTTAAAAATGAACTACAAGCTTTGGTGACCTGGGAGGGTCTCATGAAGAGGCAAGATTTGAGGTGAATCTAGAAGAATATGTGGAAAATGTAGGAGGGCATTGCAACGGGAGATGGGTATAAACCAAGGTACAGATGTGACAAAACACAATATGTGTGGAGGGTAGATTGGGATACAGTTGTGGAGGGCATGGAATGCCAGGTTGGGGATTGTGTATCTTCTGCTGACAGTGGGGAGTCAGTGAAGATTTTGAGACTGACATGGGGAGAACTTTCCAGAAGGTTAGTCTGGTGCTGGTGTGTGGTATGGAGTGAAGAAGGGAATCGGACAATCCACTCTAAATGGGACATGGTCAAGTCCCTGACCATTGCTGCCACTATGGAAACAAAGAGAGACAAAAGACAGATTAAGGAAAGGGCAGTAGTTCCTGTGTCTTCTCTATTCTTTTTAAGTTCTTAATGTGACCATTTATTTTTTTTTTTTTTAAAGATTTTATTTATTTATTCGACAGAGATAGAGACAACCAGCGAGAGAGGGAACACAAGCAGGGGGAAGAGGGAGAGGAAGGCAGGCTCATAACAGAGGAGCCTGACGTGGGGGCTCGATCCCACAACGCCGGGATCACGCCCTGAGTCGAAGGCAGACGCTTAACCGCTGTGCCACCCAGGCGCCCCTTAATGTGACCATTTAAACCATTTACCCACATCCATACTGATACCTGAAATATACAAGATGACAGTTTTAAAAATCATTGCAGGTGAATGTTTAGCTGGAGAGAAGACAAGCTTAAACTGGAGGGTTAGATTGATGAGAGGTATGGGGCATGTAGCATTAACTGAGTCAAGAAGTGAAGGTGATTTAGGGACTGGCTGGATTTTATTCTCTTAGATACTTTGGAAGATAAACAGCAGTTAGGGTTAGGAAATGGATTAATCTATGGAATGTGTAACTGATCTGAGGAGGCTTGCTAACAAGAGAGACTCACTTGTATGGAGAAAGGTGAATTAGATTAGGTAGAGTGGGAGCCACGTGGGGACTGGGGGGATGGGGTTGACCTGCTAAGAGGAGGTGGACAGCAGGGGCTGGATGGCTCCCCTGGTGGTAGAGAGCACAGGTGAAGCCTGGTGAAGTGAGAGCCAGACTGGCCACTCCTCCTTCTCCTGTCACTAGGGTGGCCTTGTGGACCTCTCCTTGCCACTCCATTTTCACTTGACCAGGAGCAAACAAGTGGAGCCTGGGAAATAGAGTCAGAGCAGGCTGCCTGATCTTTTTTTTTTTTTAAAGATTTTATTTATTTATTTGACAGAGACAGAGAACACAAGCAGGGGAGTGGGAGAGGAAGAAGCAGGCTCCCGGCGGAGGAGCCTGATGTGGGACTCGATTCCATAACGCCGGGATCACGCCCTGAGCCCAAGGCAGATGCTCAACCGCTCTGCCACCCAGGCGCCCCAGGCTGCCTGATCTTGTTACATTTCCAGGTCAGAGGTCTGTCTCTGTGGAGGAAATTATTTTTCTCAGATAAAGGGACCATCTTGGGAAAGAAATACAGAGAAAGAAAGAAGAAAAGAAAGGAAGGAAGGAAGAAAAGAAGGAAAGGAGGAAGGGAAAAAGAGGGAGGGAGGAAAAACGGAAAGGGTCCTTTTTCTCCTACTCTTATGGAAAATTCTCTCATTTATTTACCATATCTGTTAAGTTAAAAAAAAATCCACTTTCCTCTTCTTCTAATAACCACCATGTTTATGGATCACTGACTTTGTTCCTGCAGTAACTCTCTGAGAATCATAATATACTCTTTTTCTCCTGCACTGGGGACCAAACAAGAAGGGTGTTGAACTCCCTAAATGTTGTTAAACAAAAATTATAGAACATCCTCAGTACTGAAAGTTTCATAAAATGTACAAAAAACCAGAGTGTCTTTGGACCTCTCAAAGGCAACTCTGTAAACAGAAAAGAGCAATGCTTCTAGCAATCTGAGGGAAAAGGATTTCCCATCTAGAGTTCTATACCCAGCTAAATTATCAGTCAAGTATGTGGTGGAATAAGGACACTTTCAGACACACAAGTTCTCCAAAAAGTTACTTCCCATGCACTTTTTCTCAGTAAAGTTGATGAAAGGGAATAAAACAAGGGAGTAAATGAAGAGAATGAAAGGCATGGGATCCAGAAAACAGAAGGTACAACTAACATGACAGGCAAAGGAAGCCTTAGGAAGACAGTGAAGAGAGCTCCCAGGTCAAATGTGGAGAAGCAGGTCTGGAGAGCTGTCAGTCAAATTATAGCAAGTCAGAAGACTCCAAGAAGGATTTTTTTTTTTTTTTTTGATCACAAAGCTAGTTAACATCCATCGCCACACATAGTTACAAAAAAATTTTTTTTCTTGCAATAGGAACTTTTCAGATTTACTCTTTTAGCAACTTGCATAATTGTAACACGGTATTATTAACTATAGTCACCAGGCCCTACCTTGCATCCCCATGACTTATTTATTTTGTATCTGAAAGTTTGTACCTTTTGATCTCCTTCTCCCATTTCACCCACCTCCCACCCTCTAGCCAGGAAGGATTTTTTTTTTTTCTAAGCAGATGCAATTAATAGAACATCTGCTGTGAATCTTTGTGTTGAGAAAATATTTACTTAACTAGGGGAGATTTGGGGGAATAAATTAATGATAACAACTAAGCAAAAGCAAAAAAAAAAAAAAGTACAGCTGTGAATTCTGTGAGGAGGGGGAAGTAAAGAAAATAAGTTCATAATAATTTTACTACTTAAAAAACAACATAGTAGCATTATTTGTAATAGCCAAAAGGTGGAAGCAAACTAAATATCTGTCAACAGATGAACAGATAAACAGAATGTGCTCATTACGTACTCTGGAATGTTATGCAGCCTTCAAAAAGCAGGGAATTCTGACACATGCTACAGCATGGATGAACTTTGAAGACATTATGCTAAGTGAAATAAGCCAGACAAAAAAATAAATATTGTATGATTCACTTATATGAGGAACCTAGAATAGTCAAATTTGTAGAGACAGAAAATAGAACAGGAGTTCCCAGGCGCTGGGTTAGGGACGGGGAGGAGGGCATTAGTGTTCAATGGGGACAGCACGTCTGTTTGAGATGACGAAAAATTTCTGCAGATGGATGGTGGTGATGTTGCACACGTTGTGAATATACTTGATCCTACTGAATTGTACACTCAAAAATGGTTAAAAGGGTGAATTTCATGCTACATATATGTATTCATTACAATTTTTAAAAATAAAAAAAAAACCCTGTAAGGTTCTGTACAAATAAATGGAATTAGAATTACTATTTTCATATTGATGAAATTTTTATGACTCAGGTATTGGGGAATCTCACTTTCCTTTTCAAAACTAGATATGAAAGCTATCTTTTTCCTACAAAATCACATACCTTTATTTTTTAGATCCATTATTAGAAATGTATACTCTAACAAGTCTTCTATTACTCAACTTATATTAATAAGCTCAATGCCTTACGATCACATTATATGTCTTTTCTAGCACATACTTTGTTTTTTAAGATTTTATTTATTTATTTGGGGGGAGGGGCAGAGGGAGAGGGAGAAGGAAAGACTCTCAAGTGGACTCCCCAATAAGAGCGAAGACCCATGTGGGGCTCCATCTCACCACCCTGAGATCATGACCTGAGCGGAAACCAAGGGTCAGACGCTTAATCCACCCAGGCGCCCCTCTAACCCATACTTTTTAATGTAAACAGTCAGACCACAGTGTATATATGGCTTAAAAGTTGCCTTTTTTTAAAATGAATCACTTTTAATTAATTAATTAATTTATTCTTCTAAGTCGGTTCTATGCCCAAAATGGGGTTCGACCTTACGACCCTGAGATCAAGAGTTACTCGCTGTCCTGACTGACCCAGGCAAGAGCCCCCATTTTTTTTTCCACTTTACAATACATTTGTCTTCTTTCTATAACCATGACTCTATAAATAGATTATATCCATTTTCTTAACATTTATTTTTAATGATAACAATGGAATTGAGATGTTTTCCATGTTAATATAGTTTCCTCTTACAAAGACAAGTCCCTCCATAGTTAAAAAACAGGGTTGAAAAACCCTCCTATGGCATATTACATATTTTCTCAGGGCTACAAAACCAGGAGAAATATTGATTTTTCTTTGAAGAATGCAGTCATTCTAATGTTAAATCACGAGATTATTTTTTCCTTATTCGGTAAAGCAAAATAAAAGGTTGTTGAGAGATGACAGGTGACATTTCTCCTCAGCAGCTTGGTGGGAAAGGACTCCAGATGTTTTGCTTGATGCCACCTGAAGCCAAATTGCTAAGCAGGTAAAACTTCAGGGAGTCGCCAGACGGGTTTAACAAGAATGATGTGTGGCTCTCCACACCCACATTTGTGAGACAGAACTGCTTCACCGGGCTTGTTGAAACTGCCCTGGAACTGTGCTAGAACTCTTCCCCAAATCTGAAACCTTTCTGTCTGATGTCAGCGTCATTTAAATGTTTCAGGTTAAAATTCTGCAAATCATTAAAAACGCACAAATCAAATCCAGTTACGTTTGTTGCAATGGGCATTGATTTACGGCCGAAGAAACAGTCCTGTAGGCTCACCTCCTGATTTGCATGGTTTTTTTCTTCACTCCAAATCTTGCTGAAGGGAAATTTTCTCATTTGGAGATGAGTGTTCAGTTCACTAAATCCTGGGGAGCTGATTAAAGAAACCAGAAATAGCCCCGTCTCTTAGAGCTGCCCAAATGAATGTCCGCGGATTACTACAGGTTTTAGGAGAAAACAGTCTGGTTTTGATGCATGCAGCCCTTATCCTGAGGGCTACAGAGGGATTGCTGGAAGACCCTGCAAGGACTGGGGCCCCCGACAGGGCAGGATTGTTTCCCTAAACATGTTTGGTGGTGGTTGTGACTGCCTCCCATGCGATGATGGCTCACTGCTTCAGTTCTGCCTCTCCTTGTCTCATTTCCCATCCGCGGTACATGCTATTTGCTATCGATGTGAAAATTCTAGAACGGGGTGAATCACTCCTATAGAAAGCTCTTGGATCTGCGCCTCGCTGCTTTAAAAGAGCTTTTTGAAAAGCAAACAACAAAATGGCATGCACCTTTTAAAGCAATGCTGACAAGACATTTTAAATGAGGTTGGAAAATGCTCATGGTATAATGCTGAATTAAGAAGCTGGATACAAATTTGTATATAGGATCTGCCATCAGGTTAAAAAAAATCATTGAAAAAACAAAACAAAACAACCACCACTGGAAAGAAATCTACCAAAAATGCATAGTGTGATTGCCTCATCTGGGTGGTGTAGTTATAGATGAAATTTTCTTAGCTTCTCTGCATCCCACCTTTTCTGAGTCTTTTACAGCAAACAAACATACTTCTACAATTGTAGGGGGAAAACCCCACCTTTACAGTGATCCTTCTAAGCAAGCCTTTTACTTGATTTGCTAGCAAACTCTCAGGTCAAATCTAGGTTTTGCCCCCCACAGGAGGGACCCTGGTAAGGAATGCAACGTCTCACTGCCTCCGTTGTTTCTATGGGCAGTGGAGGAATTTGAACAGTTTCTTCACTGAGATCTGTGATCTTACCAAGTCTCTGACAAAATGAAACTATTGCAACCCTGGATTAGGAGAGTGGGTTGAAGTGGAGAATCCCACCCCCCCAGCTCTTGCTCTTCTTAGCTGTTCACTCTTTGTGGTTTTGTTTCCACTGGTAGTCGGTTTATGTTTCATATTTTGCCTCCTGCGTTAGATGCTTCAGATGTCAAGATAACTAAAGACAGGAATTTATTCTTTAAACTCCCCTATGTGGGCACTTCTCCCTGAGGCAAGGAAACAATAGAAGTGCAATAAATCCTTCCTAAGGATGAAATGATAATGGTTGCAGGAGCGTGCTATTTTGCCTATGAATATCCATAATTTTGAAAGGTGGTCACCTCAGAGACTAGGTGACATGTCCTTTGCATTACACTCTACTCAAAGTTAGATGTCAGATCATTTACGGCTTCATTTCCATTCTGATTTTATGTTACTTGTAGACGAACCCCAAATTTCACTTTTTCTAAATGATGGAAACTGTATTTTAAAAGCAAAAAAACAAAAACATGCACTGTGATTTGATGACACCAGGAAAACCATTCACCTCACTTATAGAAATAGAACTAAAAATAATAGGTTTTTTTGGTGTGACTTTTGCAGAGCAGGCTGATGACTTTATGGTGGCTGCATTTCCAGACAGCCTATGTGTCTGGTGTAGGAAATAATAATAGATAGTTCTTTGTTTTAAATTGATACCAAATTACTGCTCAGAAAAGTATGCTTTACTGTGTGATTGTACAGGAATTTTGATATAATGAAAAGGGCATGAAGCCAGAAACAGACAGAATTCTAATATTTTAGATATTAAGTAACTCAGGAAAGGTTCTTAACCTTTCCAGGACTATTTTTTTTTAATTAAAATGTGGGTTTTGGGGGCGCCTGGGTGGCTCAGTCGGTTGGGCGTCTGACTTCAGCTCAGGTCATGGTCTCAGGGTGCTGAATTGAGCCCTGCATTGGGCTCCCCGATCAGGGGGGAGTCTGCTTCTCTCTTTCCCGCTGCCCTTCCCCCCCAGCTCATGCTCGCACATGCTCTCTCTCAAAGAAATGATTTGAAAAATCTTTTTAAAAAATAAAATAAAATGTGGGTTTTGGTTTATATGGCACTTTAGTTGGGGAAATCTTTCTGGGGCATCAGAAGGCATAGGGCTGGTGCTATGGGTGGACGGTAGGCTTCCACCAATCTACAACCAGTCTACACTATCATGGTCTTATCTGGCTGTTGGCTCTTCTCACGGGGCTTCGTTTGTAAAAAGCATTCAAAGGCTCTCAAACTTTTGAGAACAACTGGTATAAAAATTCTTGACGGCAGCTTTTGTTTCTGAAATTCTCTATGGAGCATCAATTTTGAATTCCTCCAGTAAAGGCTAAGTAGCTACTCACCATTTTCTTCATGTGGCGATTAGTACATTATACATCCATGTGGCATTGGGGGATACCTGGGTTTACCAGCAATCATCTGCATCTTGACTTTATATTTATAGAAGTTTGAGGAAGTGTTCCTCCCAACATGACAGACTGATGGTTCCTCACAATCAGGATAAGCTTTAAGAATTACTTTGAGAGTGTATTAAAAAGGGGAACTTACTTGGCCCCTGTATTATATTTATTGACTGTGTGCCTTACCCACTAAAAATTACTGTGAGTTATTGTTTAGCGTGGCAGGTGAGAAGTCATTTGGCCAAGGGTGTGGGTGGCCCCTATGTGGTCCAAAACTGTGCTCACTATCAACCATACCACTGACCTCCAGCCCTCAACCTTGCAACTCGGGCTCTTAAAGCAAAAGAGGATTAGGCAGGAAAAAATGGGTGGATCCCCGCTATCTATGCTACCCAATGAGAGGCAGCCAAAACAAAAAACAAAAAAACCAGACTCTTAAAACATAAAGGATAGCACCATTTATTAGATATGACCTGTGTGGAAACCGAAACAAGTGGCAACAACAAATCTTCTTACTACAGTGACAGAAAACGTATTTGAGAAGTTTCTCTCAGCTTTTGAATTTTTTAAAAAGTTGACCCCCTGGTAAAAACGAAAAACCACTACAAGCAGAAAAGTTCTCCTGTTCCTGAAGGACATTTGAACCAAAGATAATAAAGACAGTTCTGGGCTATTGGGTATGTTTTGCCAACATCTTCCTATTTCTGAAATGAAATTTACGTGGTTTATCAAATTGCTTTCTTCAATGAGTAGTCTCAACTTTAAGGAGGAGAGATCAATCTTATTTTGGGTATACTGAGAACCCAGATTTAATGATTTCTGGAGGATTGTAATTTACTCACAAGAAAGAAAAAAACCAAGATTAAAGCAAAAATTAAATCATCTGCTATTTCAATGGGTATTTTCTTTACCTCGCGTTATAGTTCCAATCCTAGCTTCTCTAGTTCTGATTTGTTAAAATACTGTTCCCCTGGCAGGCGGAACAGCTATTTTAACTCACGGGCTCTAAATGTTTTCTGTGGCCAAAGGGTATCATTTCGCCAACAAAGAGATATGAGAGAGTTCCCATGGGATTTTGAGCAAGTAAATGATCCCTCCTAATCTCATTGAAATCAAAGTGCTCTGTTTAGTTTTAAAAATGTGCTCAGGCTCTGACTGATGCCTCATACCTAACCACAAGGTCATACATCTAAGGTCAGCCAGAGAGAAAGTTACATGTCAGTGATCTGTCTCTAACAGTACAAGGGGACGTATCTACAAGTGGCAGGGAAAAAAATAGCTGACCTTAGCTAGGTCAGCTAGTGAGGACTTTGCCAGAGTTTGGTTGGGGCACTTCTTAAACCTGGTTGTAAGAAATCAGCTAAACCCTTCTGCTGTGCTCCCACAAGTCTATAAACACGACTTTGTAATAATGTATCGAACATATTGGAATGATTTGTTTTCCTATAACAGTCTTGATCGCCTACAGAAGGGGAGCCCTGCCTTTTTCATCTTTGTGTGATCAGTGCTGAGCTTACTGTGAAGCACATAGCGGATGTTTAAGAACTGCTTTTTAAGTGAATGAAGGTTAAATGTCTGTAAAAGGGAGTTTTATTGATTCATGGGGGATTAAAGACAAAAACACTAAAACCTAAAATTTCCATCTAGCAAAGAGCTTTTGGTTTAATGGGTGATAACATAGCTTTATAGAATGTTTCTGTTTTCAAGAATGTTCACGTGTTATAAAGTTGGCAGGGCAAGTATTATTATATCCATTCTGCACATGAAATTGAGCTCTTGCCCAAGTAAATTGTAGCACTACGATCAGAACTCTGGTCTTCTGATCCCCAACCTTCACTGTGGGGCTTCCATGAGGTGAGCCAGTTTAGGCAACTAATGTGTATATGTCTGGATTCCATCTATCATGTCAATCTTTTATTTCATCCTTTTATCTTCCTTTATCATCCTTCGAGAAAGATAAATGGAAGCCATTGTCTTCTTGGTTAGCTGGAAGCCATTTGCTTTCCTGGGAATACCTAAAGGAGCTCAGAGAGCTATAGGATAGGCTACCAAGTAATGGTAGCCAGAGGTGTGTAATTGGTGGGTTGTACTTTTCACCTCTTCTCCTGTTTTGTAAATAGATCGAAAAGCTCTGTGAGCCTGGGTGGTGTTTGGATCTATGTGTAGGCACACTCCTGACTACCCAATGTGAGTTAGGCAGAGCTTTTGTCATCACTGGGATGTGCTTCATAGATTTGTCTTGTTTTTAAGGAGAATTCTCCTGTGCAATTGCATGACCTTCTTATGACACATTATTAGAATAAAGGAATCCCTGAGTTTTTTTTTAATTGAAGGTTTACTATATTTTTCAGGGCAGTGACTATGCCTCATTCATCTTCGTATTTTCCAAAGTCTAACATTGGTCCTCCCATACAATAGGTTATAATTATTTGCTGCACCAATGAGATGCTGAGAGGCAACAAAACATCCTGAATTAAATTATGTGCGTTATGCACTGACATCCCAAATGGCTTTTCTGCCCTCTAACCAATGGATATTATGGGCCATTTGTGCTGAAACCGACTTTGTCATTGATTCAATTTTCAGAAGAAACACTGTTGTTTTTTTTTTTTTAATATTTTTATTTATTTATTTGACAGAGAGAGAGAGACAGCCAGCGAGAGAGGGAACACAAGCAGGGGGAGTGGGAGAGGGAGAAGCAGGCTTCCAACGGAGTGGCCTGATGTGGGGCTTGATCCCAGAACGCCGGGATCACGCCCTGAGCTGAAGGCAGACACTTAACGACTAAGCCACCCAGGAGCCCCAAAACACTGTTATTGTCTGTACATCAATGTTTGTGTAATCATTTGAATTTGAACTTTATCATATTCCCATTTATTAAAAAGGAGTGGAAATTGAAACAGTGATGGGAATTATTGAGTGTACTAACAGTGACAAACTTTTATCTCATTGTATTTAATCTGGTCAGCTCTGTGGTCAAGTGGCAGGAAAAAGAACAGCATGTTTTGTTGAAGATTTGTGCCTGAAAAGGGAGGTGTGATTAGGGGTGCTGAAAACTCCCCCACTCCCTTTAGGACATGCAAATTTAGTTCCATTTTTGTTCCTTTCAGTTCACAAACATTTCGGAATATATTGTAAAAGAAGGTAAGTTAATGGGCATTGCTTGGGAAGATGACAAATATTTATTATAAAGATCTTTAAATGATGTTTATTAAAGAGTAATTTAACAGTTTTCCAAATTACAAAGGCAGCTTTTTGTGGATAGTCTGACTGGGTCTGCACCTCAACCCTGGTCCCAGAGACTACAGTGTGGTTCACATGTAACCGGGAGGGGTCCTGCAGCAAATTGCTGGAATGTTCTGGCTCAGTTACTCTTCTGTACCGAGCGGATGATCTCTGTCCAGGGTTCTTTGCTGCTCTCAGACTGAAGTCCCAGGAAGGCCACTGACTTGTGGGAAAAGCCCACTTTCGAAAGGGATGAGTGGAGGGAGAAGATGCTCAGGGGCGTTAGACAAACGTTCCCAAGGTTCTTTTACAAAATTTGAAAACTGGGTCTGGATGTGGAAGTCTTTGCAATTTCTTGTTCAAAATGACCACCAACAGACAAAATAAAATAAATTACAATGTATATTTTCCTTTTACTTCATGGAAAATGAGTAGCGTGTTCCTCTTAATCTTCACACCAAGGAAATTCATTATTCATGCTGAAGACTTCCCCAGAAAGTGGTGGTTCGTTTCACACGTCGGAAATCGGACGTCTGAGACAACTTTTCTGGATTACTGAATAAAAGAAAATTCAAAAAATAAAACTCCCTAAACGAAACCTCACCATCTAAGCATGCTCTTCTCAATTATGTTTCTGTTCAAAGCTTGGCTGGCACCGTTTCCAGGGGTTAACAAAAGTAAATGTTTAATAAGTAACCGTCCAATCGAAAGGCCCTTATTTTTCGGCTTATTTCCGCCCCGGGGACCGAGGAAATCCTGAAAAGCAGGGGCCGCGCTTTCCCCGCGGTCGCAGCCGAAGCGCTGAGCCAACGGCCCCCGCCAGCGAACGCCCTCCCTTAGGTCGCCGCACCCGGGGCGCTCGGGTCTCGGGGACCCCGCCCCTGCCGGCGTTCCTCCGGCCTCGGAGGCGCAGGGCGGAGCCGCGGGCCGGCGGGCGCATGGGGAGGGGCGGCCCGAGCGCGTCGGTGACACCCGCGGGGGGCGGGGAGGCGCGGCGGCCGCACCCCGCCCTGGGAAGAAACCCGCCAGGTGTGGCCTGGGCGCCGGGTGCCAGCGGGGAGGAGACTCGCGCCCCCACCGACCAACACCAACACCCAGCAGCGAGCCAGCTCCTCTGCGCCCTCGCCGCCCTCCGAGCCACAGCTCTTCCTGCCGCTCCTGCTCCCCGGCCGACGTCGCCCCCGCGCCCGACCTCCGCCCGCCGCGCCGCGCTCGCAGCGGCCGGGACGGCCCTGGTGGCCAGGATCGTCCCCGCGACCCATCTGCGCGCCCGCCCCGGTTCCAGGTTTGGGGCTTTCCCTTTGAACCCCTCCACCTTCTCCGAGCCGGCCCTCCCTTGCTTATGCCTCCGCGCTGAGCGACTCTCTGAGTGCCCGCCAACATGAGCTGCAACGGAGGCTCCCACCCGCGGATCAATACGCTGGGCCGCATGACCCGCGCCGAGTCCGGTCCGGACCTGCGCTACGAGGTGACCTGCGGCGGGGGCGGCGGCGGGGGCGGCGGCGGCGGCGGGGGTACCAGCAGGATGTACTACTCCCGGCGCTGCACGGTCACCGACCAGAACTCGGACGGCTACTGGTGGGTACCCGCCGACGGGCAAGCACCGGGTGCCCGGGGCCACGGGGTCTCCGTGCTCTCCTCTCCGAACCCCAGCACGTTGGGAAAGGGAGGGATCGAGCCCTCCTCTGACCTACGAGAAAAGCCAGGTCCTGGAGCAGGAAAGGGGTTTTGCTCCAGTTCATGAAAGCATTTCCTGTTGGCGCTGGGGCAGGAGCCCAGTGTCCTCCCTCCCCGTGCGCTGCTCACACCCGGGTGGGTGTGTGTGCGAGCTGGGAGAGGAGCGGTTCCTTCCCTGCAAACGGGTTCTCGGTCCCACCCTCCTCCCTTCCCGCGAGCCGGGGCAGGAGGCTGGCCAGCGAGGGGTGCAGGAGGACGCGGCGGGCGAGCGGGCCTTCAGGACTGCCCCCTGCGCGGCCGGCCCTGGCTGGCATCTCCTTTGTCCCGGCCGGCAGGTGGGAGGTCGGGCGGGACTGCGACAACAAAACCCAACCTAACCAACTGTAACCAAAAGTAAACAGTAAAGGAGCGGGGATTCCAGCGTCCTGTAGCCAGGGTTCGGATTCGGGGCTCCTCCACCTCTCAGGGCTTATCCCAAATTCCTGGTCACCCCCACACCACCCCCGCTCGCGCGCCTGGGCTGCTCCGCCACCTGGGGGCTTTTGTATAGAGGCTGCGCGATCGGTGGCGCCGGGTCGGGTCCCGAGAAGGCCCCGCCTCGGTCTCCCCTGCTGCCCAAACAGCTTCCCGGCAGGGGCAGCCGCCCGACCCCAGGTCCCAGCTCCGCCGGGACGCGCCTGTCCCCCTTGCTCGGCTGCCGTGCAGCCCCCGCCCGCGAGCGTACCTGTGGCCCTGCGCCTGCGCCCTTGGTTTCCTCCTCTTACAAAAGCCCGAGAGGAAGGCCCTCAGTGTATTATTGGTAGCTGAGTGCGGGCACGGGGTCTGCGAGTGGGAGCGGGGACCCGCGGCGGGGAGGGCGCTGCTTCTCCGCGCCAGCCCGCGACGCTGGGGGCCTGTCCCGGTCAAGGTGCCCCTTGGGGGCCCCCCGGGATGTGGGCAGGGTCTGCTTCTCAGAATGTCGCGGAAACCGATCCCGAGGGTCATTTGGGAGGCTGGGGGAAGGTAATGAGGCTGCATTTACTCGTTCCCCAGAGCTGGACGCGGGATGCCCACGGGAGCCGTGAGAATTTTGCGGTCCGCGCCCTTCCCGCCCCTCTGCAAGCCCTTCCCAAGTAGGTTTTTGGGAAACTGGCCGGCGTTCCAGAAAGTTATTTACCCTGCCTTGTGGCCTTAGGCTGGGGAGGAGCAACCTGAATACACTCCGGAGTGTTTTTTGTTTTACCAGTAGTTTTGAAGGCAGGGACTACTCGAGTTGGGACCTGTTTTCTGCTTCGATTTATTTATGTATTTACTTTCCCCGAGCATCTTGACAATTGATTTTCTCTTTTTGAGTTAGCGAAGAATTGTCTCAATCTTGGAGCTCTTGTTTTCTGAACAAAATGCACCCCGGGGATTTCCAGGAGAAATGTGCCAAGTACTAGGAAAAATGGGGAGAAAGTTTTGCCAGTTAAGCACTTTGGTTTTTAAGTTTGTTTTAAAACTTGGCCAACCGGTTAAATTTGAAACTTTGCTTTTCCCTCCCAGTCATCCTGTGTTTGGGAAGCGCGTTCTTTTAATCCGCACATTTATAGTCAAGTCAGAATTTTGCAAGGATTCTTAAGAAGCAATTTTTTTCCTGTCATTTTATGAACCAGGTATTAAATTTTGATTTGTATTTTTTTTAAAAAAATATGATTCTGTTCATCTAGAGTCCTTATTTTTTTTAAATTGACAATAAACATTACTGTTAATGGAATATTTCACTCCCTCGGCTTCCTGTAGAGGTAAATTTGTAATGGATTAATACAGCGGCTAACGAACTGCGTAAAGATCGGTGGTTTATAAGGATTCTTCGCGGAAACACGTAGTTTTGAGGAGGCTTAGTGTTTTCGCATAGTATTATATCTCGTGTTCTGTTTTTCCAACCTAAAAGCTGTTTATAAATATGTCAAGTTTTACGTCTCTCTGGGAAGGGAAAACCGACTGAAGTTTTGGATTACGTAATTTGGGGGACGGGTGTTCTTTCTGCGCTTTGATGTTGATCGGCCCGGGCAGCGGGGCGTCCTGCTTGGGGGCTGGAGTCAGCGTGGGGCCATTCTTTCTAGATCCCGTAATGGGGGTTCTCCCAGCACGCGCGGCCAGCCAGCGGGGCGGCTGACCCTTCTTGAATTAGAGAATGAGCGCACACACAAAAATTGCCCGCGACTGCTGACGTATGCATCTTAAAATATAACAACGATGACTGCCTGAAGAGAGGCGGGGCTTGCCCCCCACACTTTTTTTTTTTCCCCCTGGTGTTTTTGTAATGGTTTTGTGCGGAGGGATTTGTTGTCCCAGAACATGTACTTTGTAGAAGTAGGATGCTGTCTCTGACCCGACTGCCCTCTGCCAAATGAACGAGGATTAAGAATTTAATAAGTACCTTTCTGCCCCAGAGTTTTTCCAAATAAAGGTTTTCGTTTCTTTTTAAGGCACAAAAACTGGCATGAAAAGTGTTGATTGAATTTAAGCTTGTTTATTTAAAAAACTGCCACCCTATTGTCTGAGTGATTTTTTAAAAACAATTGGCATTTTAAATAATTGATGTTTATATCTAACCTTTCCCTAAATAAACTAATTTGAGTGTGTAAGGAGCCCAAATCTTATTTTTCTTTTTCAGGTGACTTTAAAATATCTTCCTGTGTCTGTGCTTTATATTAATAACACTGGTCAGTTCTTCAGACAGTATTTTATCTCATTTGTGGTTCTCCCTCCTTCCCTGTCCACCCATCTTTTGTATGTTGTTATTGTAGGCTGAATGGAGTCACAACTACTTTCAATTCTTTTGCTTTACTTAATATTTTAAAGTTTGGTAAAAGTTATGTGCTTGATGATGTAAGAGGTATATTTTTGAAAATTTAAACTGTGGGTTTTATTTTTATAGGATGTTACATTAGCATGGCTTTCAATTAAGGCAGAACTACCACAGTCTTGTTCCTGTGGTTAGAAGAAAGGAGAAATCTGTAGTGAAATTTGGTGGCCAGGTGACAGAGTCCCACAGTTGGATCTTTCACTGATCAAAGTGTGGATGCTGTTGGAGGATTAAAAGCCAAATATAGTCATTAAGCTTCAGAAATATGTGGTTATAAAGTTAATGCTTACTTTTCTCCAGAGCTCGTGATTTCAAAGCCAAAATACATGTGATCTCTATTTGATACAAAGTTTGTTTTAAACCATCTCTTAAAAGAAGCCTCTTTCTTTGCAAGAGATATACGGGGTCCATTTGCATTGAATTTTAGAGCTGGGGAGAGTGTAAATTTGTAGAGAAGCCTCATTCTTCCACTTTGGAGACTAGTAGAGTAAGATTTGCCCTAAATCCCCGAGTCCACTCATGGCTGAGTTGGCATGAGAACCCGAGGCTACTCACCCTTGCCCTCCTGTTGGCCTGTGCCTTTAGACCATGTATCTTTTATAGTAGACTGGAGAGTCCTGTACTTAAACAATGAAAGTATCTCAATTCCATTCACTCATTCATTCATTCATTCATTCATTCAGCAAATACGGAACATGTGCTATGTGTTAGGTGTCAAGGAGAGTCAAAGGTGAAAATACAAAGACTTCTTGAAAGGAACATAGCTCTTTAAGGGAAAATAAGCACCATAATACAAAAGGATAATAGACAGGAGGGTATCAATGATTCCAAGGCTTCCTAAAGATGACATCTGTTGTGCAGGCACTCGTGAGATTTTATAAAGAGAGTGGTGCTGAATTAGACTTGGGAGTGTTTTGGCTGGTCAAGATGTGTGGGCAGGGAGCATTCCAGGCAGAAGAAGAGCTTGAGAAAAGTCTGAGAGGCGAAAAACCAGGAGCAAAATCAAGGCCTGTAGTGCGGTCTCCTTTCTGAGTGGGAAGCAGTAAGACATCGGGAGGAAGGGCAGGTTGGGGCCAGAGCCTGGGACACCTTGACTCCGTGGTGGGGAATGTGAATAGGCAGAGGGGAGCCATTGCAGATTTTCGCCGCAACCAGGGAGCGTGTCCTCCGTTGAAGGAGCAGGGAAATAAGACCGTCCTCCTGAGCCGTAGGACTGTTTCTGTGGCAGCGGTGTGCAGGGTACCGAGGGAGCTGGGTTAGGGAGGACTCAGGCAGTGAAGGAGAGAGGTGATGAAAGTCTGACTGTGGGTGGTGACCTGGCCGTGCGACAGGAAAGTGGCTGTGGCCAGGTGGGGTGGCAGCTGCCGCTGAGAGCTGGATGAGCGAGGCCAGGGAGAGTCTGAGAAACAGGCTTGGAGTCCAGTGACTCACAGCAGGGATCTTCAAATATTTTTCTGAGAAGCGATTGCAAAGTAAGATTCAGTTTAGCTTAATCGAGGGCAGATAACACGGGGTTATTAACTTTGAGTATGTTCCATCTTTTATAAAAGTATCAGATCAGTGGTTCACAATAGTTACCATTACCTGGCAAACACCTGTGACGTACCAGGTATCTTATGCACGTTATCTCAAGCTTCCCATTTTACAGGTAGTAAACTGAGGTTAAAGTAGTGACTGTATGGGGGCGCCTGGGTGGCACAGCGGTTAAGCGTCTGCCTTCGGCTCAGGGCGTGATCCCAGCGTGATGGGATCGAGCCCCACATCAGGCTCTTCTGCTATGAGCCTGCTTCTTCCTCTCCCACTCCCCCTGCTTGTGTTCCCTCTCTCGCTGGCTGTCTCTATCTCTGTCGAATAAATAAAAAAAATCTTTAAAAAAAAAAAAAAAAGTAGTGACTGTATGACTTGGTCTAGGTCCCACAGCTAGTCAGTGGTTGAGCTGCATTTGAATCCAGTATACTACAGGGGATCAAGAAAAGATGAACACTTGGTTATTAGAATGCATCTTTTGACTCAGACTCTTTTGATCTGTTGCATTCCTGTGAAATATTCATTTCATAACCATCCTATCCTTTGTCATTACTGCAGTAGGGTTTCCATCTGCTTGGGAAAAAACATAGTATGATGCTACCAACTCATGTAGGTCAGATCTACTAAACAGCTTTCAACAGCAGTTAATTTTTTCTCTAAATATGGGCATAATTTCAACATTGTTCAGGTGACTGAAATGTCTTGGGAAAGAGGAAAAAAACCTGCTGATGCCCCTTGATCCTAACAGCTGACTGCCTAGGGTGGAGCACAGGCGGGCTTGGGTGTGACCTGGGGAGTCTAACTCAACCCTCAGCCAACCAGTCTTTCCAGATGAGGAAGTTCCAGACGGAGTGCTTCAGGCTGGAGGCCATGGTGCTTAGGACACTGCCCCACCCTCCACTTTTCTCTTTCTCTGTCCTGCACTCAGTGGGAAATGGTAGGTGTGGTTCTGATACAGAAGGCACTGCCCCACGGACCCTAAGACTCAGCAAGCCTCTCCTTTGAGGCAACATCCTGGAAAATGCTAGTGCAGCCCAACAATTTACATCGTGTCACCAACACCCGGGACTGGACGGGTCCAGGACCTGCAAGGACCTCACGAATGTGAAATCTACATTTCATGAAAATGAGGACGGTTTAGCAAATAGGTCTTGCTTGGAATTACATTGAAAACTTTTTATTTATTTGTGTTTTAAAGTTTTATTTATTTAATAATCTCTATACCCAACGTGGGGCTCAAACTCACAACCCTGAGATCAAGAGTTGCACGCTCTTCCAACTGAGCCAGCCAGGGGCCCTTGGAATGACATTTTTTGACACACAAACATAACGTCCCTTGCTTCATCTGGCACCTGAAAAAAGTTAAGAAGGAGCGGCTTCTTGATGAAAAACCAGATAACCTGTAAATGATTTAAAAAAAATATTTTTTTTTAGGCTTCAGAATGAATGGGAGGTTTCTCATAGGAAAAGAATTCAAAATAGAAATCCTTGTTGTGGCATCGAGTTTGTAAGGACCAAATATTCATGTATCATCCCCACTTAACGAAGGAAAAGAGGGCATCTTTTTCTGAATTTTCTTATCCCTTTAATACGTTTTGTACTCTTAAAATGTGTCACTCTCTTTGAATCGTCTCAAACTTTCATTTTCAGGTCTTGTGATAATTTTGGGAACCTCTGAAATGCCTCACATTTAATACCTAATCCATTTCTTCTTTTTCATCTTTTTTCGTCGTTGTTGTTTTTGTTTTTCTTCTCACCCTACCCCAATTTGATGCAAAATATCCTTGGGCAAAGTTCAAAATTATACACTGAGACAAAAGCACACGCTGAAAAATAAAACTGGAATCTGAGACTCCTATCCTCGCAGCAGCAGCAGTGAGGATGGGTTTGTGCGGAGCTCTGCCAACCTTCCTGGGTCCTCTTAAGCACCATGTCAACCCCAGGAGGTGGGTGTGTTCCTATGTGTTACAGAGGCAGAAACTCCAGGCGCAGCGAGTCTAAGTCATTTGCTCAGAGTCACAGGCTGTAGGAGCAGAAGTGGCCGAGCAGGGAACGGACTCTTAGTCCACCTGACCTCAAAGTGTTCATGAAGTTAATGGTATGTCATCCGTTTGCCCCACAACGCTCCAATCCACTGAAAACAGTGTGAAAATAATAAAATGGAAAGGAAGTGGAGTTTTTATATAGAGACTGCTTCCAAAGCTCCTGGGTGAGGACAAAATGAAGCCTCAAGGAGGCCCCCTTTCTAAAATTTATAGAAAAAAACCCTTTTGCACATTGTTGGGGTGGGAATGGGGGGTAGGGGACAGGACAGGTGTGCTACCTGACTTAGCTTTGGAAATGAGGGTAATGAGATGGTGGTCATATTCTCAGATCAGTCTTTTATTTACCTTTGTTTTTCTTCTCCTTTACTAAACCAAACAAACAAACATGCATTAAACACCTTCTGTGCGTGAGACTGGGTTGTAAGGTGCATGTAGGAGTCACGGTGACTAAGATGTAGGACTTTGCTCTCCAGGAGTGGGGTAGACAGGTGTGTAAATACCTAGTGCAGAGTGAGGGCAGAGGTGGGATCCCAAGAGCTCAGGAGGAGGCAGCCTTTGGTGTGTGACTTCCAAAGGATGGATACATGACATTTCGACTGATGTGTGTCTGGTGTGTCTTGGAGGTCTGATATCGTCCTTCAGTGAAAAGTAAAAACATCACTTTTTCTCCTTTTTTACTTAAGATCCTTTAAAGAAACTCAAAACAGCATACGTTAAAATGCTTTGAAAATTATAAAGAGTTAAGCAAATAGGCTTGAAGATCAATATTAATTAATGCATCACATGATTATAATTTCCAACCAATATTTATTGAGCTGTTCTAAGGCCATTGTTCTATGAACCTGAACACATAAAAAGACAGAAAATGCCATTTCTGGTACCCATTCAGGACCCTCGGTTGATGGAATGAACAAAAGAAAGGCAAGAGATTAAGATGGTGGCAGAGAGAGAGAAAGGGAGAGAGAGGAAGGAAGAAAAGAAGGAATTCAATAGGAGAGAAAGTATATTCCCAAAAAGAAATACACAATTAGTTGTCATGGGCCACGTGTGTAATGAACAGTACAGATTATTATAAAATGACTTTTAAAAACAAAAAGTAAATATTAAAAAAATTTTACCCTGTAATGCTGCATGCCTCTGTCTAAAATACTTGTCTTGTATTTTTTTCCTATAATATTCTTGTCAATAGCTGTTAAACTAATGTCTTATAATAGTTAATTTTGAAGTCTTATTTTTTAAGAGAAGAAAGTTACTTGGCAATAGTAAAATCAAACATAGAAAGCCCTGATATTGTTCACATATTTGTGTGCTCTGTCCTTAAAATTTGGATTAAAATCCAGAACGCGTTTTCCTTTTAGCCATTGTTGAAGGGATCTTTATGTAAACTGTTAGGACCATTACTTGTTTAAACAAGTTTTAGAATGAATTTTTTTAAAAAATGTTTGTGCAGGCAGTTCTTTGTTGGATGAATCGTTTGCCTTTGTAAATTTAAAGATAAAATCCAGAATTTCAGAACGGTTAAAAACTTTTGAGAACAAATGTCATTTTTTCTAGGACAGCTATGAATTTTAGTTTAGAAGTCAATATTTTTTATTGATTTGCCCCAAGTGAGTTTTGTTTTCTTGTGGGCCTTTTCTTTTCTTTCTTTCTTTCTCTTTCTTTCTTTCTTTCTTTCTTTCTTTCTTTCTTTCTTTCTTTCTTTCACATGACATCTTTCATCTTCTTTTCTTTCTTTCTTTCTCTTTCTTTCTTTCTTTCTTTCTTTCTTTCTTTCTTTCTTTCTTTCTTTCTTTCACATGACATCTTTCATCTTCCATGTCACTGAAATGGGATTTAAAACGTGAACCTTGAGCTTCTTAGTTCAATTCCCACCACGGTTTAACATCTCTGCACCCCAACACCTCTACGTACCAGTATTGAAAAGTTCTTTGAGGCCAGGGATTTTTAAAATCTTTCTATGCTTGTTAAATAAGTACATTTATTTAAAAATGAGTTCTTCATGGGGTGCCTGGGTGGCTCAGTTGTTAAGCATCTGCCTTCGGCTCAGGGCCTGATCTCAGAGTCCTGGGATCAAGCCCCGCATCGGGCTCCCTGCTCTGCTGGGAGCCTGCTTCTTCCTCTCCCACTCCCCCTGCTTGTGTTTGCTCTCTCGCTGGCTGTCTCTCTCTCTCTGTGTCAAATAAATAAGTAAAATTTAAAAAAAAATTATTTCCTCACCTATGCTAGAATCTTGCATTTTCCCAGTCACTGTATGAACTGAAGAGGAAACCTCACTGTCACGAGACAGAACAGACTTTTATATTATTCTCAATAGGAGTGAGTTCGTTTGGTAGTTTCATGAAACAGTTACAGAAGAGTGAGCTAAAGAAATCTTAGTTATCATCAGGTCTAACAGATGAGAAAACCCAGGTCTAGACATTTCTGATATTAAAAAAAAAGTTCTGGAATCGTTATGTGGTCAATAAAAAATATGATTGGACTCAAAAAGTTTTGAATGGTGCACAACTGTAAAAAAAAAAAAAAAAAAAAAAAAAGCCAGCTCTCCTAGCTGTCATGCTGAAGAATCCAGCACTGCACGAGGTTGAGTGACGCTGGACCAACTCCATGAGTCACAATCCTTTTGCCGGCACTGCCTCTTTGATTTAAGCACAGCCACTTCTACGTGGATCCTCCCTTGGGCCAAAGACACTCAAACTGAACGTGAAAGTGGATTCTCTTTTCCCCAGTCACCAAACCTCAGTGGGTCCGAGTCTCCCTTCCTCTGTCTGGTTTTGACGGACCGACCTGTTAGGAAAGTGTACACCTGGGTCCCTTTCTCACCTAGCTGTGTTTCCAAAGGTTGTTCTCGGCCACACCTCAAACAGAAGTGAGATTCTTACAGATGCAAGATGGGATGGGTAGATCTTGCCAGACCAAGTCTTGAGAAGTCGTGTGTCAGATGGAATTTGGTCAATCAGATCATAGTTTCCTATAGACGAAGAGGAAGGCCAAAGATTCTTCATTACATTGTTCTAACACTTAGCTTTCCTTTTTTGTTAACCCTTAAAAAGATTAGATTTTTGTGCTTTTCTCTTTCCTGTAGAGTTGTTAATCTATTCACTTAATTGCCAAGCACACATACAGGGTGTTAGTGGATATCTAGGGCATGTGTGGTGAACATAGGCAGGTCCTTTAGGGACGCATGAAGAATTCCTTTTAGAATTGTTAGCAGCATATGAAGTTACCTGGGTTTTTTTGTTTTAAGTTCAGATGTACGTAGGGGAGAGGAAGCAGTTAAGATGGTGTCTAAATTTATGGAGATGTCAACCACTCTCTAGACAAATGTCTTCTAAAAGGAGGAGGGAACAAAAAAAATGTAGAAAGCCCACCAGTATTTTAAGCCAACATTTAACTTCCTCGCCTCCCTTTTTGCTGGATATAGTTCATTTCTGTGTCATGTAACTAATAGTTGGATTCAAAGAAGCTGGTGAGTTTAATATTTTGCTGTCAAATGAATTTAGAATTTAGTGTCATAAACTCACTCTTAAAAAGACTTGTATGTACACTGTGGTTCATTCATTCACTGCTGAGTTGGCCTCCCTGCCTTTTTTTTTTTTTTAATACATTTTTATTTTGGAATAATTTCACTTTTACAGAAAAGTTGCAAAGCTGTTGGAGAGTTTTCATAACCCCTTCACCCAGTTTCCCCTATTAGCTCTGTCTTTCAGCTCAGTTTGTGATACTTTTTACAATAGTATGAGTTATTAAGTCATTTAAGGGACTCTGACTTTCCATTGAGCTAAGAGATAGTCCTTTCATTTATATACTGGGGACCGGCTTTTTTTGTGGGAATCACTCTGTGAACCAGATTGCTGAAAAGGATCACGAAATGCTTCCCAACAAAGTACTCTCATCCCCCCCGTTCAAGAAAGAAAACAAAGATAATTACACAGGACCTTCCTAATTCCTTATCCATCCTAGGGTTCTAAATGAGCTTTCTGTATTTCCTATTTTTTTCCCTTTGTTTCTTGAATTTCTTTCCTGTGATTCTAAGGCAATTGGAATTTTGCGCAAGTTTTGACAACTGATGGAGTCCCGTTTACATCTCAGCGATGTAATGTGCCAGATTTCCTGTATAATTCTGCGTGGAAGGAAGAGAAGGCTGCATTCATGGGAGGTGAGGGGTGGGGCGTGCTGGTTTTGGTAGGTGGGCAGCTCGGGCAGCGCTCTGCCTGGGCCTGCCTGGAGGAGCTGTGTCATCATCTGGGAGTGGTTCCCAGGGAGAGCTTGGGTCCTCACCCACATACATCAGCTAGTGCTGGCTTGTTGAGGAGCCTTCCTTGCTGGGAGGGACGGCAAAGAGGTGGCAGGGGAAGTCCGTGCTTCTCCAGCGTGAAAAGATGCGGAAGCAGGCGCCGTGGGAGAAATTTCCTGCGATTTTACCCCATCTGTGCGTAGCATAGCCTGGGTTTTACAACTCCCTCCCCCACCTTTTATTTAAAACAGTGAAAATCTTTCTTGATAGCACACACAGGCACACCCAGCCCCACACGCAGGCGCCTACCCAGGTAGGAGAAAGTGCAGTATGTCCAATAGGCATCCAACAGTTCTATCTGCAGGTGCAGGCCGGCCCTGGCTGAAGGGGCCTGGGTGGCTCTGGGACCCGGTGAGGAACTCAGGTTTCAACTTATTCAGGAGGCCTTTCCCTGAACATTAAACAATAGTTTAATGTGCTTTAAATATCTCATAAGCTAAGCTATAGGAGGCTGTGCCGTGGCATAGTGTATCTTGGCAAATTAACAAGCAAGACTGTTTTTATTATACCTCGCTCTTTTTACTTCTATCTGGAACACATTACATTCCTGCAATCGCTTTCTTTAAAATATGGCACATCTACACACCATCTTTCTTTCAAGGTTCCTGCCATGCATCTACCAGAAAAGTGTTTCGGGGCACCTGGGTGGCTCTGTCGGTTAAGCATCTGCCTTCGGCTCAGGTCATGATCCTGGGGTCCTGGGATCAAGCCCTGTGTTGGGCTCCCAGCTCGGCAGGGAGTCCACTTCTCCCTGCCCCTCTCCCCAGCTCATTCTCTGTCTCACTCTGTCTCAAACAAATAAAATCTTAAAAAAAAAAAAAAAAGAAGTGTTTTATTTGAGATGTACATTTAGGTGATTATCATTGTAGAGAAAAACATTCCATAGGGTCATCTGGAAAGGAAGAGTGGCTTGTTTTTGCATTAAAGTTGTTTACATTTCTCATCACTTTCCTGGCATCACATTTATCATTATTGACTTACTGTGACTGCAGAAAATATTTTTGTGCAGTAAGCTCGTCTCGTGCCTCCTACTGTTTTCCTCAGCCAGACTCACCAGTCAAACTTTCATGCTCTGGGTCTGATCCCGGAGGTCCTCCCTTGGAGGGACTTGGGCAGATAATCCATATTGTGGATTATTGTGGGATGAAGCAGGAAAGGTGATAGATAAGCTGCTAGAAATATGTTTTTACCACTCAAGGGACTATTTCTGGGTTGGATCTCGGACCTGGGGGAAAAAAAACTTTTATAATTATCAGGCTGATTAGTAAAACTGGAAAATGTTCTATAGATTAGCAAATGGTATTCAATCCGTTTTAAATGTCCCGATTTTGATAATTTTACTGTGGTTATATAATTGAGTGTCTTTATTCTTCGGAAACATTTGGTGTAAAAGTTTATGGTGATTTTCAAACGGTTTAGACGAGTGTATATATCCATCTGTAAATACACATACAGAGAGGGGAAGAGGGGGATAAAGGACGCAGGTTAACAATTAGGGAAACTGGGTGAAGGGTCTACAGGAGTGTTTCTGTTGCATTTTTTGCAGCTTTTCTGAAAGTTTGAAATTATTTCAAAATGGGAAAAAAAATTCATGCCTGCTTTTTTTGTGTTTGTTTCATCAGTCAAACTGGTACGATGTCCAGACACCAGAACCAGAACACCATCCAGGAACTTCTCCAGAACTGCTCGGATTGTCTGATGCGGGCAGAGCTGATCGTGCAGCCGGTGAGCTCGCTTGTCCTGCTCCGGCATCAGCCGCACCTGGCTTTGTTTCCAGTTAGCAGTGACTTACCGACTTACCTACCGTCCTGACCTGTGCTTCCTCAGTCACGACCCTCCTCCACATACATAGGGTTTAGAGACGATCTTTTTCAAAATGGACTAGAGAGGGATGTGTATCTTCTTAACCTAGTTGTAATGTTGGTTTAAGAGTGGGAGCCAGTGCTCGCCCAGGTTTCCCCCAACAAGTGTTTACACTACAGATGGTCACCCTTTTGTTTGCAGCAACCCCTCATTTATTATTATTTGTGTGATCATTGTAACGCTTTCTCTTCCTAAAAATGCAACCTGACGTGTATGTCACGGGATTGTATGGTACACCATCCATTTAAGAAGTTATTTTTTTTTCTTCAGGAAAAGTGACCATATTGTGAGAATAATTCTATTTGAGAAACAAGAAAGAAGGAAGGAAAGAAAGAAAGAAAGAAAACAAATATGCAATTGAAAATCGAGGAAAATGGTAGCATTTATGAAAGCCTCATGCTATTTCTGGATATTAGCTTAGGTTCTCATTGAAACAGGCTTAGAAGTCTTGGGCACTCTGATGTTGTATGTGTAAAGTTTTTATTTTAAAACACCATAGCTGGCATTCGAATTTGCTGTGGGTTTGCTAAAAACAGACTAGAGAATGGTGGGGCTGTAGACTCCCCACGAAGGGCTTGAGTGCTAGTCTCCCGGATGCGGGCATTCATGTAGGGGTTAAACCTGGAATCTGGCCCATGACAAAGTACCCCTGTTGCCTATAAAGAGGGATTTTAACTGAGTGAATTTTATGGGTTCTATTTGGAGAATATCTTAACGTTCGAATTTCTCAATTTTAGAGATTTGGATGGGTTCTGGTTTATTTTACCCAGTTAAAAAAATCACTTTAGTCCATGTAAAAGGGTATTTGGGCCTCAGCAAACTAGCTTGGTTCTAGTTCTGGCGTTTTAAGTCTCTGATTTGTGATGCATTCCTCATCACAGGGTCGTGATTCCTTTACCTAAAGCAAAATGGGAAGATTCAGAGACTGAATATTGACACATACACAACCCGGACCTGGACACGATGTGTAGTGGCTATGGGAATGTTTTACGTGTGGTTCCAAAAATGTACATGGCATCGTGTTCTCAGTGTTTTTTTTTACTTATATGCACTGAAGTGTAATAACGTCAGGGAAATGTAGTGTATTTGCTACCATCTCTGGTAAAAGAAGGTTCGTTTGGCTGAAACCCAATTAAAGCAGCAAATGTAAAATTCTAGGGAAAGTTATATGGTCCTGAAGCAGCAGCCTTTTGCATGTGAAAAGAGGACGGTTTCCTTTCTTAAATCAATTTTTTAATTTAAAAATAAATATAGACTCACAAGAGGTGTCAAAATAGTATAGAGAGCTCTTGTGTGCCCATCACCCAACTTCCCCATCGGTGACATCTCATCTAGGGGTCATGCATCATCAAAAGTAGGAAATTGGCCCAAGAATTAAATAGCTTCCTTTTTAAGAACTGAAAAGCTATGTTCCTATCGGATGGAGGAAACGCTCTGTTTGTGTGTAAAAGACCTTATCCAGCATAATAGTGCAGTGTTCTTACCCCAGCAAAATTCCCATTGGCTGAACATTCTTTATAAATATGAAAGATAGCATTTAACACATTGAAGGAAGGGAAAGGTCAGTGTTCCGTAAATACGCTTTTAAAAGCCTAGTAAAAATTTAAAATACAGTCCACAAATTTTGCTTCATGAATCCTCCTATATTTACCTACCTGTCTCAAATTAATAAGGTCATTTCCAGTTAGGAATTTTTTGTAGTCGCATGCAAAGCGGTAACTTACACTATTAAGTTAACAGCAGAAGATTTTGCTTCCATTAACACAAGTGAAGCATTTCTCTCCAGCATTTTCTCTCCAGCATGAACACGAAATGAAGCCTTCTCTCCAGATGTTTCCTTCATGTGAATTCTTTCCTTTAGGAACTGAAATACGGAGATGGAATACAGCTGGCTCGGAGCAGAGAATTAGATGAATGTTTTGCCCAGGCCAACGATCAGATGGAAATTACCGATAGCTTGATCAGAGAGATGCGACAGATGGGCCAGCCCTGTGATGCTTATCAGAAAAGGTATGGCCTTTACCACACAGCACAAATGCACGCGTTCCTCCTGAAGAAGAATGTCATACCCCCACTTGGCTCGATCCCATGGCTCAGATCTTCCCTTGAAGGGAGCAAAGCTATTCCAGAGGGAAGCTTGCCTCAGTCGGTATTTTGTAGCTACTGTGTACAAATTGACTAAAATCACGGCGTCCATCTTATGTGGAATCACAAAGCTGCCGTGAAAAGAATTAAACAGACCCACCCAGAGGAGCGGGCTTGTATTGAAGGGTTGGGTTTGTTACCAGATGTTAACCAGACCTCCATCTGGGGAGCGGCAATGGTCTTTGACACTGCATTCGACTTTCAAGAGCCCAGTACCAAGCCAAGCTCACTTTCATGCATACAAAACGAGACTTGTAGAGTAGGAAAAGCAGTTTAAAGCAGAGACGGGTAGTCTTGATTTTGCTGTCATGGTCCCTGGGGCCCTGGATACGAGGCAAATTCCCAGGGCGAAATTTAGGGGGAAAGCAGAAGGCGTTCCCAGGTTAGGCAACGCCAGCTACACTTTCTGTAATTTCAGGCTCTGAGCATCATAATTTTGAGGTTTTTGTATGTGATTGAGATTCAAGTCATGTGGTAAAGAATTCTTCAAATCAAACATTTGTGACCTCCATCCTGACAACAAAGGAGACTCAGAAAGGGGGACATTTGCCCAGAACGTGGGGTCATAGGCTGTTTTCCTGAAACAGTGTGATTGTTTTCTTTTTCTTTTCAGACTGCTTCAGCTCCAGGAGCAAATGCGAGCCCTTTATAAAGCCATCAGTGTCCCTCGAGTCCGAAGGGCCAGCTCCAAGGGTGGTGGAGGGTACACATGTCAGAGTGGCTCAGGGTGGGATGAATTCACCAAGCGTCTCACCAGCGAATGTCTGGGGTGGATGAGGCAGCAGAGGGTAAGCAGCTTCCGGATGAGGTTGGTTCTGGAATGTTCCAAGCCTGAGTGGGTCAGGTGTCTAGAACGTGGCAGGTCAGCTCCAGTGGTCTGGCCACAGATTGGTCTGGGATCTCCACTGGCAGCAGAAACTTGCTGTTTTCTGTATTTTCCTCATATATATATATTTTTAATTTTTTTTATTTTTTAGAGATCGAGAGGGTGTGTGCGTGCTCATGAGCCAGTGGGGGGAGGGACAGAGGAACAGAGAGAGAGAGACAGAGTGAGAATCCTAAGCAGGCTCCATGCCCAGTGTGGAGCCTGATGTGGGGCTCGATCTCACAACCCTGAGATCATGACCTGAGCCAAAATCAAGAGTCGGATGTCTAACCGACAGAGCCACCCAGGTGCCCTGCCTCATATACAATTTAAATTGAAGGCTTCTATTTTGAAATAAAGAAAACTTCAGACAGTTTTTTTCCCCCCTTCTCTTTTGTGGCTTAGGGAATGAGCCTCATTGTTTTCTGGTCAAAACTTATTGCACAGGTAACATTTAACAGGTGTAATTTAATTAGCAGATTTTGAATATGTAGCTCTTACCATTCACAATCTGAAAATGTGTTGGAGTTTATGGGCTAAAAAAATTCATTTTTCCACCTGAGTGGTAAGTGACCTCATCTGTGTTACTGATAGGTACTTAAAAAAAAATGTCGTGGAGTTTCATTTAAAATGTTAAATCGGAGGCACTGGAAACACAGTAAAACTTGATATTCTGGTTTGGGCTCATCGGTTGCTTACCTTATATTTTTGAGGTATCAGTTGTTCTTGTGCAATCATTACATCACGGGTGTGGGAGGGGAGTGAAATAATGGCGACCAAAGTATATACTGAGCCTTTCCCCACAGCTGCAGTTTCTACAAAGCGTTTTCCCCCGCTAATTATTGTTTTGTTGTTTTATGTAGTCATTATGCCCTTTCATGGAAAGGTGGCATTAGAAATATGCCATAATCACGTAGATGGAAATTGTATAATGAAAGCCTCATGCTAGTGAACCATCCTTCTCTGGAGAAGGTGGACGTGCTAGATTGAAAAATTGTACAGACGTCGTTTGTGATGCCATGTGTTGTGGTTGTACCAGTTGTTGTTGGACCAGTTGAGCAGTGGTTCTAAAGTTTCTCAACCACTTAAGATTTTTTGTGTGTGTTCTTTCCTAAGTGGTGAGGGTTTATGGCTCTACACATTCATTCATGCAGTCAGTTAAGCTTTTCTCCCACTTGTTACAAAGACTATGCAATCCTATTACAGAAGGCCGGGCTTGTAGCGGAGAAAAGTCAGTTACTACCCCAGAAACCTAAAAACAGTCCCTTTTGATTTTGGAACACACACGTCTCGAGCTTTTTATATGTATCGGCACCATACCAGAAAGTGAGTGTTCAAAAATTATGTTTCCTAGTCTTGAAAGTATTATTGAACAAAAGAAGACGTGTACACTCACATGCCACGTTTCTATCCAGAGCAGTGTGGGGTTAACTGCTGTTTGAACTGTAATAAAATCCTGCTCAGATAGGGCTGGGGGAGGGGCGGCGTCCAGTCCCTGGGGAATGGAGCCCTGAAAAGAAGGCTTGGCGGGGCGGACGGGGCTTGAACTACATCCTAAGTGATGTTAGGTGACACAACCTTTGAACCAAATTACTTATGAAACATCAAAAATCCCTTAATATCTTCTTAGTCAGTATGACAGTTACGTAAAAGGACAGCTCATCATTGGTCATTTTCTGCATTCACGTCGGGTGTAGCTTTGTGAGACTCCTTTGTTGCGAAGGCTCAGCATTTTTTTACTTTTGGAAAATGGCCTTATCTCGTGGACTCAGTTTTGTGTCGCGGTGGGGGAGTATTTTTTTAATAGGTGCCATTGATGAGTGATGCACTTTCGACCAGCTGGCCCCCAGGGTTTCAAAGGAACTCAAAGTCGTTTTATCACTTACTGCCCGTTTGCTCTGGGATTCTCTGGGGCCCTTTCCGTCTTATCCTTCTTCCCCCCAGCATAGCCTGCATTCTTTCTCACTCCCCAGGGACTGAGCTGCAGGCCCAGCGAGCTGATAAGGGAGCAGTGTCCCTCGCCACATGATCATAGGCAGTCACACATCTCCTGTGCCAGGCTTTTGTTTTGTTTCCCTGATTTGTGCTTCTCTTGATGGACGGGCCAGATACCGTACACCTGGCTGGTAATGAGGGGTGGGCACGGGAGCCTGGTCATCTCATTAGCTTCCCAGTGCACTCACTTGTTTCTGCTTCAAAGCCCAGGTGAGAGCCGAGGCAGAGAAAGGTCAAAGTCCTAGGCAACTTTCCGCAGTCTGGCTGAAATGGCTCCGGTCTCTGAAAGCTCGCCAAGTGTATTAGGACGTGGATGTGGCTTAGAACAATGTGTGTTATGTTCTTGCTGCAATACCAGACTGGAATGTTTGCCCTTGGCATGTGTAAGAGATGACACAGGTGATTTGGAAATTTACATGAGCTCATGCAAAAGGAACATGAGATGATAGGCTTGTGGAATAGCACGCGTGATTCTTATTATTTGGCGTTCTTAAATTTGAAGTAGGGGAGACTCAGATTAGAAAGGCAGTCAGATTTAATTTTTAAAGAGTTCACGTAAATCCACCATCGTAATATTGCCAACGTTAATTGAAATGAGCTTTGAGTACGCTCTGTAGTAACTTGTCTTTGAAATGGGCTATAGGGAGTTGGGCATTCTGAAAGGTAATGGTAAATGCTGAATTTAAGAGTCGACAATTACAGGAATCAAAACAATTTAATGGAATAAACAATGAAAAATACGTTTAGGTCAACTGTTTAGCTTGGGACATAGTACATGATTGAGCTTAATGAACTATTTCTGATGCACAGTTTAAAATGACTGAATCTAGAAACTTCTATCAGTGATTTCTAACATTGTGTCATATGTAGATAGGCACACCTATTATACACACACATGCACACATATACCATTTGTACCCAGGTAGATTTTTTTTTTCTTCAGAGGATGTAATCTAGCTTTTAAGCATCTCATTCCTGCATCATCTCTCCTTAGCCATGTTGAGCTGGGGTTCAACAAGCTGCAGGAAGTATTGGGCCAGCCCTGTTCACTGTTGGAGAATTCCAAGCCTTTACAAATTTTTTTTTGGTTTCAAAAATATTGAATTTTTACATCTTCACTTTTATCTGCATGGAAGCCATGTATGTCCCTCGGTGCTCTGAGCCCTGATGCTGGGGGTAAGGTGAGTCAGAGGCCAAGGATTGGATGTGACAGGTGCTCTGTCTTTCCCTCTGCAGGCGGAGATGGATATGGTGGCCTGGGGCGTGGACTTGGCCTCCGTGGAGCAGCACATCAACAGCCACAGGAGCCTCCACAATGCCATCGGGGACTATCGCTGGCAGCTGGACAAAATCAAGGCTGACCTGGTACTTGGAGATGTTTCAGTTTTAGAGTCTTGCATAAGCATACCAAAGGATTGTGTATTTCCTCAATCCTGGGCAATTTTGTCTGAAACATTAGTCTAAGATTTCTTCCCCAATGGACTGGAAATTTCTAAGAATACCGTTTCATAAATGGGGAAGTGGACTCGGATAGACCAAGTAGAGATTGTGTTAACTCTTAAGGAAGAGGTAAACAGAAGGTGAGGGGCGTACACACGTGGATTTGTCGTAGTTTGTAGACGAGTATTTTTGGGGGTGGTAGGGTTTTGTGTTTTGGTTTTTTGGTTTTTTTGTTTTTTTTTCAGAAAGCAGAGCTTCCTTCAAATAAAGCACAGCAATTATAGAGTTTTGTGTGTTTGGAGAATCCTTTCCTATGTGTCTCTTTCTGACACGTTTCCTTTGCTGACAGGACTGACTTGAAGCTGGACCAAGAATGGCAGCGTGATATAATCACCCAGTTTTAAGTGCCTGGCTCCCCCCAGATCTCTATGCATTTAAATCCCTCACTTTTTTTTTTTTTTTACTTAGACCAGAGATACTCATCCTCACTTCTTCTGCCTTTTTTCTCCCTTTCCTTTTATCCATTGAGTATCTGACCAGATTTCTCCCTCTTTTCTCTAAGAGCTGGGGAGTCCTAAATTGTCTTGTCAAACTTAACATTTTTTAAACAAGTGAGTCCTTAAGTGACAGTGATCAGCCCTTTACATTGTGGAGATGATGCCACCAGGCTGGGGCGGGGGTAAGGGGGGCAGTGGTTGCCTTCAAATCCAACCGGGAAGAGGTCCCCGCATGTAAAAGTTTTTATAGAGCAAATACTTCTTTTTACCGAGTGGTCTGAAGTCATTATCTGACAGAAACGAGGTTTAGAAGGGCTGCTGTTTGTATACACACCCACAAGGGGAATTAAATAATTACTCGCTGGTTGTCTTCTTCTAGCGTGAGAAATCTGCGATCTACCAGTTGGAGGAGGAGTATGAAAACCTGCTGGTAAGTGGACTTATTTCTGACATCTCTGTGTTCAGCTCGTTGCGTTCATTAACATGGAGCACGCCTGGGTGTAAGGCACCTAATGACGGTGGGAGTACCTGGAAATATACTCAGCCTGTGATGCTACTTTCACTTCTGCTGGGTTTCCTTTAGAAGTTTTAAAAGATTGTTTTCTGAAGACAGTACCCAGTGCTGTTCTGTTTGTAGGTTGAGTGTCACGTGGATAGCACCTATTTTAAATACTTGCAGTTAAAGAAATAAAGCTTTTCCACTTGTGAATTGTAGCCTTTTTATGAAGTATAAGCAAAAATAAGACTTGTTTTCCCCAGATAGAGGTTTCTTAGACCATCATCACCATTTTATGACAAAGTGGAAATCAATTCACTGGTCTGGTAAGAAGAAGAGCTATGGCCTTTTTTTTTTTTTTTTTTTGGCCTCTCTGGATCACCCTATCTTCACCTTTTCAGTATTTCCTTGTTAGTAGGGATCCATTTTATTTATTTATTTTAAAGATTTATTTATTTTTTTAAATAAAGAGAGACAGAGAGAAAGAGCATGAGTTGGGGGAGAGGCAGGAGGAGAGGGAGAGAGAGAAGCTTCAAGCGGACTCCCCACTGAGTGCGGAACCCAACCCAGAACTTGATCCCAGGACCCTGAGATCATGACCCCAGCTGAAATCAAGAATCAGACATTCAACTGACTCAGCCACCCAGGCGTCCTGGCAGTGATCCTTTTTAAATTATGTGGCTAGCTGTGACACAATTGTCCTGTTAGGTCTGGGCGTGACTGATGGTACCTTGAATTTTTGGGGTGCGGAAGAGGTCAGGAAAAACTTGATTTATCTTTTTAAGATCCCTAATTCTCCCTTTGTAATCTAAAACTAATTATTGAACCCAGACATCAGTGTCTGAATCAAGACCTTTTGAATTAGGCTGTTCCATTGAATCTAAAATTGCTCTGTGTTCATCATAAGTTTGGATGGGACTTTTTTACATACTAGGTGGTCAGTGAACATTTTACTGATTCATATGACTTATTATTATTATTATTTTTGTGAAAGGGACCACACAGACTTATGTCTGGAATCTGCAGAGAGCACCATTAATGTGATACTGTTTTCCTAATGCTGCTTTTGGACTTCTGTGCAGAAAGCGTCCTTCGAGAGGATGGACCACCTACGACAGCTGCAGAACATCATCCAGGCCACGTCCCGGGAGATCATGTGGATCAATGACTGTGAGGAAGAGGAGCTGCTCTACGACTGGAGTGACCGGAACACCAACATCGCCCAGAAGCAGGAGGCCTTCTCTGTAAGCTCGCCCCTCCTGGTTGTAGATGTGAGGCTCTTGCCTGGGAGGGCCCCGAGATGGGGATGAATGGCCTTGCAAATCTTAATCAGCTACTTATAATTCAGCCTCTCTTGAAATGGTCGTGGAGAGCCATTCCTTTCTGGGAGACTTTCTGGGACTTTAGAGGGGCAATGCATTGGGTAACATCCTGGAATCCAGTAGACAGGGTCAGAAGAAGGCGTTCAGATATCCCAGAGTGTGTGTAGCACAGTAGGGTGGTGGATTAAAATCTAGCCTTAGAAAATCCCAGCATTAGTTGTCGCTGTCACTTTACCTACTTTACCTGTGTGGATTTGGACAAGGAATGTCACCAGTGTGGCCTCTGCCATGTATTGGACGACCTCAAACATTCTTTTTGGTCTTAAAAATCCTATGCTTCTTAAGGAAACCATAACACAATTTTTTGACGTTGTTTATTTCCACAGTGCAGTTTTGTGTTCTAACTTCCTACAGTGGAAATGCTAATGGTGGCTTGCTCTGAAGGGTTTGTTTTTCTTTCATTTATAGATACGCATGAGCCAACTGGAAGTTAAGGAAAAAGAGCTCAATAAACTTAAACAAGAAAGTGACCAACTTGTCCTCAATCAGCATCCAGCTTCAGACAAAATTGAGGTAGGCTTCATGAGATTTATATTTTTATTAGAGAAAAAAAGGGAACTTTTTGTAAAGACTATACAGATGAATGATTTTTATCTAAAGCCATGACAAGTTTATTTTACATATTTTGGGATCAACACCCCAGACCGGCAGTTGTCAAGCTTTTCTGGAAAGGACCAAACAATAAACATTTTAGGTTTGCAGACCGTTTGGCTTCTGTCTAAATTACTTAACTCTGTGATTATAGTGTGAAAGCAATCATAACAATATGTAAGTGAATGAGCATGGCTGTGTTCCAATAAAACTTTATTTATAAACGCAGGCAGTGGGCCAGAGGTGGCCCTCAGGCTGTGGCTTGCCAACCTCTGCCCTAGGCTGCCATCTGTGGGGTGTGCTCAAGGCTGACATTAGCTGGTATGACATCAACTGGTATAGCCATATTGGTTGTTAAAGAAAAAACTAAGTGTTTTCCTATCAGTTGGTGAGAATCACTGCCTTAAGACCCTCAAGCCCTCTGTATGGGTTCCTTGGACTTGCCCATCCTCTAGCAGCCGTATAAGAACAGGGTGCAGTGGAGGGACCCTGTTGGGAAATTCAGTTTTCATGTTTTAGAAAAAATGTTTGTTTGATTTGGTATTCGATAAAAAAATGTTTTGTTGCTTTCATTCGGGCTCACATATCTGTCCAAGAATGGATATCCTCAATGCCTGAGTGGTGATGTGACAGCTGATGTTTTCTTGCTTCAGGCCTATATGGATACTCTTCAGACACAGTGGAGCTGGATTCTTCAGATCACCAAGTGCATTGATGTTCACCTCAAAGAAAATGCTGCCTACTTTCAGGTTTTTATGCTTAGTAGTAATTTCATTGTCGTTTGGGTCCTAATACCTGATTTTTTTAATGCATTTTTGAAAAGCACTGAAAACAACCTTCAAAATAGTTTACAAATACCCTTTCCTGGCTTTCAGTTTAGAGGAGCACAGATGGATAACCTGGGCACCGGTTGCTCAGATGTCTCTTGCTGTCACATAAGTCAATATCATTTCTTTAGACTCTGGGAAGATGGTCCTTGACACAGAAATACTGGGAAACACTAGATGCCGCTGCTTACTGACTGCCTTTTCATTAACACGTGATCACGCTCCTCTTTAATAGTTTTTTGAAGAGGCCCAGTCAACCGAAGCTTACCTGAAGGGCCTTCAAGACTCCATCAGAAAGAAGTACCCGTGTGATAAGAACATGCCCCTGCAACGCCTGCTGGAACAGATCAAGGAGCTGGAGGTATCGTCACAGGGCAAAAACGGAGAGAATACTGATTACTTGACGTGAGGGTTCCTTTGGAAAAAGCATACTTCACGTTCTATCCACGTAGGCTTTTCACACAATGATATTCTTTGCTGCCCACTTAATTTACAGCTGTGTAGCTTCCAAATGGATCATTACGACAGGTCCCTAGAGTCCCTGCCCATAGAGGAATTTGTAGCTTTTTGGAGCTCATGCGACTATCACAACATCTCATTTGTCATGCCCTAGAAGGTATATTAATGTTACTTGCAGATCATCTGAAACTCACAGAGTATCTATGTGATGAAAATATGATCTTATTTGCAATTGCAGAAAGAACGCGAGAAAATCCTCGAATACAAGCGTCAGGTACAGAACTTGGTAAACAAGTCCAAGAAGATCGTGCAGCTGAAACCACGGAACCCAGACTATAGAAGCAACAAACCCATTATTCTCAGGGCTCTCTGTGACTACAAACAAGACCAGGTGTGCACTCGGTTATTCAGAATGAAGCCCAAGTTTTCCCTTTCTTTGCACAGAGAATTTTGCCAATAGAGGGAGCAGAGTTTCATCCAGGTTCCAGTGAGCGGCACAGAAAATGCCTTTCTTTTATACACGAAGCAGCAAGCTGTGGAAATGCAGCACTCTGTTCTGAGTCTTAGCAGAGTTTTCAGTAATTAGGACAGCGGTTATTTATTGACTATTCATCTTGTTTGTTTGGTTTTTTTTTATTATTTTTCTTGGTAAAGATTTTATTTATTTATTTGAGAGAGAGAAAGAGGAAGCTGGAGCGGGACGAAGGGGCAGTAGGAGAGGGAGAAGCAGACTCCCTGCTGAACAGGGAGCCCGACGAGGAGCTCAATCCCAGGACCCTGAGATCATGACCTGAGCCAAAGACAGACACTTAACCAACTGAGCCAGCCAGGCGTCCCTAGACTATTCATTTTAAATCTTAATACTTTTCTTCATCTAATGTGCAAAACTTTATTTGTGATTACCCTTTAAATCTGAAATTTTAAAATCTTCAAATTTCTTGAAAGATCTTTAAATTTCTGACCTTAAAGAAAGGAGAAATGTGACCATTGTGCTGCATGTGAAGTGACTGTCATTGCAGATTTTCTGCAGTCACTGAGCCCATCAATTCTGCAGGCTCTGTGGTAGCTACAAGTGTCTATTGGAAAGATGACTTGGTTTTACTAATTATTAATGTAATTTCCACAGCTCTGATTTCTTATAAAAATTACAGAGGGTTTAAGATAAATGCTTGGATAAATAATATAAAACAATGGAGTTTATCCTGGCAGGAAGAGATGTTTAAGAACTTGCAGGGAGAGGAGAAATAAGTTGAAATAGAGATCAGAATACATGAATATCAAGCTTGTTACATTTCACCAGTGAGGACAGTTGTCATATTTGAACTTTCAAGAAGCTATGGAATTAATTTAGAAAGTTGTTTTTCTGGGGACCTGTTGCCAGAATTTCTTGTTTTCACTTCTAAATTTTAAGAGTGAGTGCATGAGACAAGTGACTCCCACATAGTAAATCTAATATGTGAAATATGAACTCACAAAAATAGGAAAGCCATGGGGTGAGTTTTTGCTTTACAAAAGGATTTCTCACTTTACTGATGGATTCCCCAGGCTGTCTTTGGAAAGTTACTTTACCTGATTCACTTTATATACACCTTTTAGGCTCTTGTGCATTATTTAAAGTATCAGTATTGTTGGGATATATAAAGGTCATCTTCATTTAAAGAAAATAATAAGGGGCGCCTGGGTGGCTCAGTCGGTTAAGCCTCCAACTCTTGATTTTAGCCCAGGTCTCAATCTCATGGTTGTGAGTTCAAGCCCCACTTTGGGCTCCATGTTGGGCTTCACGCTGGGTATGGAGCCTATTTTAAAAAGATAAAATAAAATAAAGAAAAATAATGTCAAAGCTCAAATGGTTTGCACAGTTTTATCTCTATTTTTCTCTTTGAGAAGAAAAGATAAAAATGTGTACTCATGAGTAAAGACAAAACACAGCGTTGTTTGCCTTGCAGAAAATTGTGCACAAAGGGGATGAGTGCATCCTGAAGGACAATAATGAGCGCAGCAAGTGGTATGTGACGGGTCCCGGAGGCGTGGACATGCTCGTGCCTTCTGTTAGTCTGATTATCCCTCCTCCAAATCCTCTGGCTGTAGACCTCTCATGCAAGTAAGTTGTTGAAGTTCCTAGTAGCCACAATGTGAATGCGAATGTGGAGAAATAGGGCAAATGCTTATATGAGAAACACAGACACACCCTTTTTCACTAAAATCCCCTCCCTCGGAATAAAAGGAGCCTTAGGAGGGTCCCCTTGTACTATCATGCAACTTTATTTTGAAGATGCTGTAGTTTTTATTGGAAGGTAAAAGAGAATGTTTGTGTGCAGGGGCTGGAGGAAACAATTCTTTTTTTTTAATAGTAAATATTTAATATGTAAATATTAACACACTACCGCACAAGCAATGGGAAATAAGAAATCAAATGGCAAATCAGAATATGTCTCAAAACAAAAGAAAAAAAGCCCACAATATTCCAAAACCTATGGGATGCAGCAAAAGCAAATGTAACAGTAAAATTTATCTATAAATGCTGGTATTAAGAAAAAAAGTTCAAATAAACAACTTAACATTATACCACAAGGAACTAGGAAAAGAAGAAACTCAGCCAAAATTTAGTAGAGGAAGGAAAGAACAAAGAAAGATCAGAAATAAATAAAATAAAGACCAGGATAAACAATAACATAACATTAAAAGTAATGACCAGTTTTTCCGAAAAGAGAGACAAAATTGGCAGTGCTTTAACTACATTAGCTAAGGAAAAAAAAGGGAGAAACAAGACTCAAAAATCAAAATGAGAAATGTGAGAGAAAACAGTACAACATTTAACCACAGAAATACATAGTATGTTAATAGATTACTATAAGGAATTATATACTAACAAATCAGATAACTTAGGGAAAAAACCCAGATAATTTCTAAAAACGCACAAGTTACCAAGATTGAATCATGAATCTTGAATCCAAGTAATAGGAAATCTTCTTAGACCAATAACAAGAATGAAAATTGAATTAGGAATCAAAAATCTCCTGGCACAGAGACACCCAAGGCCACGTGGTTTCATTGGTGAATTCTACCAAACATTTAAAAAAATATAATTAATGACAATCTTTATCAAATTCTTACAAATAATGGAATAGAGGAAACACGTTCAAAATCATTCCATGAGGCCATTACTACCCTCACCAAAGCAGGATAAAAATAATACAAGAACAAAAGAGTCTAGTTTGTCTCATATAAGTATTGTTACTCTGACTTTCTTTTGACATCCATTTGCATAATAAATGTTTTTCCACCCCCTCACCTTCAATCTGTAGGTATCTTATAGTCTAAAATGAATCTCTCGTAGGCAGCATATAGATGGGTCTTGTTTTTTTAATCCATGCGACACCCTATGCCTTTTGATTGGCTCTTTAGTCCATTTACATTCAAAGTACTTATTGATAGATATGTATTTATTGCCATTTTATTTCTTGTTTTGTCATTGTTTCTGGAGATTTTCTCTGATCCTTTCTTGTCTTTTTCACTTTTTGTCTCTCCTTTGCACTCAAAGAGTCTCCTTTAATATTTCCTGCAGGGCTGGTTTAGTGTTCATAAGCTCCTTTAGTTTTTGTTTGTCTGGGAAACTCTTTATCTCTCCTTCTATTCTGAATGCTAGCCTCGCTGGATAGAGTACTCTTGGCTGCAGATTTTTCCCATTCAGCACTTTGACTACATCATCCTACTCCCTTCTGGCTTGCTAAGTTTCTGTTGAGAAATCTCCAGCTAGCCTTACAGGTTTTCCCTTATAAGTTAAGGACTTCTTTTGTCTTGCTGCTTTTAAGATTTTTTCTTTATCACTGTATTTTGCAAATGTAATTACAATATGTCTTGGTGTTGGCCTACTATTATTTGGCTTTTGATGGGAGTTCTCTGTGCCTCCTGGATCTGGATGTCTGTGAGGAAACAATTCCCACCATGTGCCTTGAAGGCATTATTTCAAAGTTCTTCTTCCCGTCTAAGAGGATCAGTAATTTGGCAGGTAGCCACAAATATAAAATGCCCTTCATTTTAATACCTGCTCTTCAACAAGCAGGTAGAGCGTTCATTGTACAGATTGTCCGTGGCAGATTCTTGTCCATCTTTTATCATGGAATTCGTCAGCCATACACAGAATAGGGAGGGAAGTATAACGAGCTCACATGCTCACTTCCAAGCTGCAGTAGCCATTAGCACCCCATGACAGGTTTCTCCCTGTCATCCTGCATGGTGTTAGACCTCTGTCAATTAAAAAGTTGCTGACAAACAACACAAGAACAAAGAAATGTGTATTTTGACCCAAAGTGAATTATCTCTACTAATGTGGATCATTGAGAATGAACTTTTGGGGAGTAAATTAGTCCAGATCCATTGACATGTTGAGTGTTGAAACAGTATACATTTGCTGTTAGTTCTTGTTTTAGTTTTTTATGCAGGGTGTAAGCGTGGCCAGATTTCTTGTTTGGGTCAGAATTTGAAAGCCAGGGCTCTGGCATGTTTTCCCCTTGTGCCTTCTAGGATCGAGCAATACTACGAGGCCATCTTGGCTCTGTGGAACCAACTGTACATCAACATGAAGAGCCTGGTGTCCTGGCACTACTGCATGATCGACATCGAGAAAATCAGGGCCATGACGATCGCCAAGGTACATCCTCAGGACCACTCGGGCTGCCTGGAGAGGTGCCACGCTGCTCCCTGTGGCGCTTGGTTCTGCCAGGCAGACCTTCTAGCAGTGCAGCTGATGCTCTTGTGTCTCATTGGAAGAGTTAGCTCAGCTTGCCTGCGTGGTGAGGGTCCATCCTACATGGAAGGGGAGGGAGTCACACGTGGCTAGCTCTGCTACAAACAGAAGTACGAATTAAAGTTGCCCGACAAGCCAGAAGTACCCGTGGAAAAGGCATGCGGTCCTGTAATACCCTGGATCTTATTCTTCTTTGATGTAATGGAAAGCTAGTTCATAAATTATTAACTGGATATCACAGAAGTGAAAGGTGGGATAGAATTCTTGGAATAACACCCAAAACATTCGTTCTCTAGATCAGTGGTTTTCGAGTTGTGGTCTGAAGAATCCCTGCTTAAGGGGGTCCTCTAGGGATGACAGGGCCAGCAGAGAGGGGAGAGGCACAGAATGGAGAAGTCTGGGCTCCCTCTTACTCCCCCTTTTCTCTTTTCAGTCAGAGCAGCTTTGCTATGATCTGCTTTAGATTTGCGACTTTTGAGTAATATTTCCTTTGGCGAATAAAATTCGGTAAGAACAAAAATAGACAACCCATGGCTGTGGCTGTGAGGAGCAATCTTGGAATCCTCAAGGACCTTTTCTATCTTTTTTTTTTAAAAAAAGATTTATTTATTTGAGAGAGAGAGAGCACGAAAGGGGAAAGGGGCAGAGGAAGAGGGAGAATCTCAGGCAGACTCCATGCTCAGCGTGGAGCCTGGTGCAGGGCTTGATCTCACAACCTTGAGATCATGACTTGAGCCGAAACCAAGAGTCAGATGCTTAACTGACCGCAACACCCAGGCACCCCAAAGACCTTTTATATCTTAGTGGGCCTTTGACAAGTATTGCTTTAAGCCCCCTCTAGCATAGGGCATTTTTCGGCACTTTTCTTGGTCATGCTATGGGGACAATCAAACACTCCCGCCTGGTTTACTTCCAGCTGAAAACGATGCGGCAGGAAGATTACATGAAGACAATATCTGACCTTGAGCTGCACTACCAAGAGTTCATCAGAAACAGCCAGGGCTCGGAGATGTTCGGGGATGATGACAAGCGGAAAATGCAGTCTCAGTTCACCGATGCCCAGAAGCACTACCAGACCCTGGTCATACAGCTCCCTGGCCACCCCCAGCACCAGACAGGTTCGGAGCCTCTTTCTCTTTGCATCCACCACACACACCGCTGCTCTGTAACAGAAAGTAGTTTGCATACGATGAGTTTCAGAATCACTTCTTTGGAAAATAACATATCAAAAGTCATCTATACACTATATTTTCAGAATCAAATCAAAGGAGGGAGCTACAGTTAGTGCAGCATGGATGTTTTTTGAGGCCGAGCACCCTTCTAGCTCGGAATTCTCTGATTTTTGCATTCCTAACATATTTTTACAGTAACCACAACTGAAATCACTCATCATAGTTCCTGCCAAGATCTCAACCATAATAAAGTGATTGAAACCAACAGAGAAAATGACAAGCAGGAAACTTGGATGCTGATGGAGCTCCAGAAGATTCGCAGGCAGATGGAGCACTGTGAGGGCAGAATGACCCTTAAAAACATGCTTCTAGCAGACCAAGGGTCCACGCACCACATCACAGTGAAAATAAATGAGCTAAAGGTAGGCATCCAGTACCGTTTTGCCCGATTCCAGCTATATTTGTATTTATCTGCAAACTAATTTAAAAAATGTGCTGGTTTAAATATTTATAGAGAAGAAGCATGAATTTTCAAGAAAACAGGCTTTCGGTGGGATTTCCTTTTTTCTTTCCCATGCTTCCAGATTTGTAGAAGTTTCCAGGCAGGGGATTAAGCCACCTTTGTGTTGGTTGTGGGTGGCTGAATCAGGCTACAGTGTTTTCCCTTTATGCGACCTAGTACTTTGTTCGTTTTTAAAGTTTTCAGAAACATTAATTTGGTTGCCGCCTGAAACCACCTATGATAGGGGCTAAACAGGTAGAATTATTTTTTTTAAATTTTATCTATTTATTTGACAGAGAGACAGCCAGTGAGAGAGGGAACACAAGCAGGGGGAGTGGGAGAGGAAGAAGCAGGCTCCCTACTGAGAAGGGAGCCTGATGTGTGGCTTGATACCCGAATGCCGGGATCACGCCCTGAGCCAAAGGTAGACGCTTAACGACTGCGCTACGCAGGCGCCCCGAATTATTTTTATTTATAGACAGGAGACTGACGCAGAGAGATTTGATGCGGGGGTGGTTGGTAAAAGCTCAAAGCCGTGGACAAAGCTGGGACCGCAATCCCGGTGTTTTAACTCCGCACTCCGTTATCTTTTCTGCTCAGCCACGCCTGGGCACCACACTGGGAAGCGCAAGAGATGTATCCTAAGGGAGAGGGCCGTGTTTACACAGTGCCGATAAGGCCTCCCCAAGGAAGGAAATGAAATGTCCACTCTGTCTCTTGAGTCTTTCCCATTTAGTGGACTTGTTCAGGACAAAAAATGATCATAAGAATCACACAGCTAAATCCAGCACTTTCCTTCTTTTTTTGAACAGAGTGTGCAGAATGATTCTCAAGCAATTGCTGAAGTTCTCAACCAGCTGAAAGATATGCTAGCTAACTTCAGAGGTTCAGAAAAATACTGCTATTTACAGAATGAGGTATTTGGACTGTTCCAAAAACTGGAAAACATCAATGGTGTTACCGATGGCTACTTAAACAGGTGAACGCGACTGACCTCAATCACAGACATTTTGCCGTTTTCAAGCTTCATCTTGTCAGACTTCATCTGCTTTCTGTGCTTGACTCACTGTGGCCTTGTCTTCCAGTTTCTCGGTTCACTACAGGCTTACTTAATTTCTTCTGGGCTTCTGAGAGAGGGTCCTCTAGCCTCCGTGTTAATTTCGCCGTGGTGAAATCTAATGTATCTTAAACCTATGGTATATCTGTAAGAGCCAGGACTTCGAAATCTTCAGTGAATGCAGAATTGCTGTCTGAATCAGGGTGCAGGGGTGAAGGGAGGGACGTTTTTGCTCCTGCAGCTTGTAAAATAGGCAACATGAATTTTTACCGGCTTTAACATTCTTTTATTAATAGTGGCCAGAGCCAGACGTTCAGAGTCTAATTATGTCACCGGCAATGTTCTTGGCCCCCTTGGCTCTTTACAGCTTATGCACAGTGAGAGCTCTACTCCAGGCTATCCTGCAGACAGAAGACATGTTGAAGGTGTACGAAGCCAGACTCACCGAGGAGGAAACTGTGTGCCTGGATCTGGATAAAGTGGAAGCTTACCGCTGTGGACTGAAGGTAACAAGAAGTTATATTCCATTATCACAGTGCTCCGGGTTATGGGAAATAATGCAAGGCTGCTCAGTCCCCAGTCCTGAGGCTTCACTAAGTTTTATGAGTCTTGAGGATTCCTGGATTTCATTGGCCATACAGGATTGACGTCTGTCATCATCTCTAGGACACCGTTTCCCAGAGCGTTCTAGCAGGAACTATGTGTAGAAGTAATTCGTGGTGAGATTAGTTTGGGGAATGCAGAATTAAACACAATTAAACTGGTTTCTTTACTACAGGACTTCTCTTCCTCTTCAAGAATGTTCATATGTGTTCTAATTATTCAGGAATGGAATTGAGTATGGTATTTAGCATTTCTCAAACAAATGAATTTCTCACACTGAATCTTTTATTAATGGGGTAGCATAAGGAACTAGATAATGGACGTAAATATTGGAAAATGCAATCAGTAAATAGATCTTCCTGGATTGATTGTCACTTAAAAATACAAGTATTCCAAGAGATTAATTTGCACTCCTTTCTTTCTCCTGTGACAGAAAATCAAAAATGACTTGAACTTGAAGAAGTCCTTGTTGGCCACCATGAAGACAGAGCTGCAGAAAGCCCAGCAGATCCACTCCCAGACCTCACAGCAGTATCCACTGTATGACCTGGATCTGGGCAAGTTCAGTGACAAAGTCACACAGCTGACAGACCGCTGGCAAAAAATAGATAAACAGATAGACTACAGGTGTGCCAACCTCTTTCCCTGCTTTCTTCCCATTTGGTTGTTCCAAGATAATGTCACTTGAAGTAATCACTATTTAGTGGTTTGGTTTGGTGTGTAAGTTAGGCACAAGGGCCACTCTGTTCATGGACTGCCTGGAGGCAGCTTTGTCGGAAATGGGAAGTAGGTACATCACAATAGACCAGCTTGAATTAACCCATACCAGGTGCTCTCCAACCTCTTAGGAAAAAAGTGGAAACTATTGATCAGGCTCTTTTGGGCTCTGTAAACTCTTGTTAGGACTGTTGGAAGGAGTCGATGCTTTGATCAAGTGAGTGTTCTTCTGAAATTTAAGAAAATTACATCTTTTTAAAAAGATTTTATTTATTTATTTGTCAGAATGAGAGCGCACAAGCAGGGGGACTAGGAGAGGAAGAAGCAGGCTCCCCACTGAGCAGGGAGCCTGATGTGAGACTCAATCCCAGGACCCTGGGACCATGACCTCAGCCAAAGGCAGATGCTTAACAGACTGAGCCACCCAGTTCTCCCAAGAAAATTACATCTTATACAAAAGAAATGCCTTCTTCCAAATGGGGTTTGAAAGTATCCTGAATTTTGTTGTAGTTCCTTTTACTAACGGCTTTTTTAAAAACGTCTTTATTGATTAAAAAAAGAAAAGACATCTTTATTGATAACTAATTCACGTGTCATATAATTCACCCAATGGAAATGTACAGTCCAGTGGATTTTAGTGTATCAGAAAGGTGTAACCATTACCACAATTTACGTCTACAACATTTTCTTTAACCCCCCCCCCCCAAAAAAGGCCCATCCCCCATTAGCAGTTACTCCCCATTACCTCTCACCCTCTGGCCCCAAGCAACCACCTGTCTTCCCCTTTGTCTCTGTAGATTTGCCTATTCCGGACATTTCGTGTGATTGGAATCAGACAATGTGTGGTCTTTTGTGACTGTTTTTCCCACTCAAAATAATGTTTTCAAGGTTCCTCCATGGTGTACCATGTATCAGTACTTCATTCCTTTTTATGACTGAATAATATTCTATCGTATGGCTATCCCACATTTTATTTATTCCTTCATTGATGATTTTTGGCTATCATGAAAGATGTCACTAGGAACATTCATGTGTAACTTTTTGTATGGATGCGTGTTTTTAGTTCTGAGCATGGAGCAGGTGGAATTACTGGGAGATATCGTGTGATATGTGATAACTCTGTTAAATACTTTCAGGGACAATAGCATTGCTTTAATAATTTTATCATATCTGTTTTCTCCAGATTGTGGGACCTGGAGAAACAAATCAAGCAACTGAGGAATTACCGTGATAACTACCAGGCTTTCTGCAAGTGGCTCTACGATGCCAAACGCCGCCAGGATTCCTTAGAATCCATGAAGTTCGGTGACTCCAACACGGTCATGCGATTTTTGAATGAGCAGAAGGTACAAGCCAGTTTGTCATTCCCTTCGATAACACTGGGTGTGAGCTGTATTTTCCTGTGGTTTTCATAGCCGTACCTAGGTTCAAAATGATATTTAATATTGGTTCATTTTGTGAATGCATGCATAAGAAGGAAAAAACAATTGAGATACTTACAAAGAAATCACTTAAGAACTAGAAATAGTGTAACATTGTAGTAAAATATCTTGATAAATTGGTGTGTTAAGATCAGAAAAGAGCACAGATTAGGAAGTTTCCTCTTAGAGGAAAAACACTTGAAGATTGTGCTTCTCTTTTCTGGATAGAAAACACGCTCATCGCTCAAGGTTAACTGTGAGAATGTGATGTCACTGAATGTGGTAATAAACTGAGGAAAAACAATTGTTCAACAGTGATATAACATTTATGTAAAATTATTTATACACTTTGATGTTTATGAATATTTTATTTTTTTGTATAGAACTTGCACAATGAAATATGTGGCAAACGAGACAAATCAGAAGAAGTACAAAAAATTGCTGAACTTTGTGCAAATTCGATTAAGGTATGTTGGTTTCAAAAGAATGTTGGCCCTTCATCAAGAATAATATTAACTGTGCTCGCTTCAGCAGCACATGTACTGAAACTGGAATGATACAGAGAACATGAGCATGGCTCTTGCACAAGGATGACACGCAAATTTGTGAAGTGTTCCATATTTTAAAAATCTCTACTATTAATTGCGTTATTTTCTGATTTACTTTAAAGAGTACACACCTCTTTTTTTACATTTTAAAGTTTTTTTTTTAGAGAGAGCACATGTGCATGCACATGTGTGAACAGGGGGACGAGCAGAGGGAGAGGGAGAGAGGGAATCCCAAGCAGACTCCAGGCTGAGCACAGAGCCTGATGTGGGGCTTGATCTCATGACCCTGAGATCATGACCCAAGCAAAAAGCAAGAGTCAGATGCTTAACTGACTGAGCCACCCAGGTGTCCCAAAGATTATAAACTTCTTGAGAATAACAGTTACGGCTTTTATGTATTTTTTCCTGAACAGACCGTAAAAAGTTTGTCATCCATTAGCTTGAATTCACTGCACATTGGCAATATCTATGGGAATGGACTGGTCTTCATTCTTTACGCTGGTAGTATGTGCAAAAATCTTCATTTAGTGTATAAAGATGTCCTACATGGCTTAATAATGTAATATCAGCTACCTGGACACTCTCAGTACATGATAGCCTTTGGGGTTGGTCATCAGAAATGCAGCTTGATGATTCGAAAGCATGGAATTGTAGTTGTCGGGGACTCTTTTAAGTCCGTTAGGTATGTTTATTTTAAACTTTTTTTTATTTGGCAGGATTATGAACTCCAGCTGGCATCGTACACCTCAGGCCTGGAAACTCTCCTGAACATACCTATCAAGAGAACCATGGTCCAGTCTCCCTCTGGGGTGATTCTGCAAGAGGTAGATACGTCATTACATGTTCCTTAGTTGCCCCTCCTGCATCTTCCCTGTTCCCTATCCCCTTCCTGTCTTTCCTGCAGACCCTGAATGCACCCCTTGTTACAGGGTATCCACTCAAAACAGGTTTAATAGCAGGGTATGCTCCCTTAGTGCGAGTCCTCAATACATGATGCATTTTAGGAAATGGTCCGTGGGAGTCTGAATCTAGTGTTTATATGCTAGAATCTTTGCAGAAACTGGCCTTAAGTTCTAGGTTTAATGAGGGAGGCTTTTAACATGTGAAAAAAGGCCAATAGATATTTAAAAGCTTCTTCCCAAAGATGTGAGAGAGCATCACCTGTCGGATGGCTTACGAGAAACACCTAGAGTCATGAGGTTGGAATACAATGTTATCAGCCCTTTGCTTTGTTTTTCTTCTAGATTTTGGAATTAGCACACATGAATGAAGGGAGTTCACTCTTTAGATGATCATTTCAATTTTAAATAATCATTTCTTTAACTCCTTTTTTGCAAGGCTGCAGATATGCACGCTCGGTATATAGAACTCCTTACAAGGTCTGGAGACTACTATAGATTCTTAAGTGAGATGCTGAAGAGTTTGGAAGATCTGAAGGTAATTTACTGACTCTGTTTCCTTGGAGGATCAGAAAAGAAAATGGAATAGAACCTTATTATTATTGCCTCATTATAGCCTGGATTTGGACATACTCACTGGTATACATTCACTGGTATATAGTTTGTTCATAAGTCAGGTGTTCTGTGATTCAGGACACTGCTCTGAACAGAGTTAGGTAATATTTACAAAATTCTAGCGACTTCACCTTACGAAAAAAACAGTAATTTCCTTTACACTTTGGTCAAGGAATTTGCGTTGTTTGTGTGTGTGTTCAATTAAGGGAGAGACCGTCCTGGACTGGCTGGATTTGGATTTTTTATGTTGAATGACTGTTTCCTTTACTCCTCATTTCTAATACACACATTGAGTTTATATGGAAACTTTATTCCTTGAAATAAAGGAAACATAATTTGTGAAATCTCAAGCTTTTGATCTTGGAAGAGATTGTCTCATTTACAGGTAAGGCAGGGGAAACTCAAAGGTGTATCATTTGCTAAGATCATACAGATGGTTGACGGAAGAATTACGAGAATACAGATTTCGTGAATTCTTGTCTAGTAGCTTTCACCTTGTATCGCGCTGTAGGTGTGCTTCTGTGTGTGTGTGGTGTGTGCGTGCATGTATGTAGGCGTATAAAGAGAAATGAGACCACATGATGGGCTGGGAGGGGAGACGTGCTGTTTCTGTCTCACAACGTGAGGTGTTTTTCTTTCAACCTCATTTCTGCTTTCACTTCCCCAGCTGAAAAATACCAAGATTGAAGTTTTGGAAGAGGAGCTCAGACTGGCCCGGGATGCCAACTCTGAAAACTGCAACAAGAACAAATTCCTGGATCAGAACCTGCAGAAATACCAGGCGGAATGTTCCCAGTTCAAAGCCAAGCTCGTGAGCCTGGAGGAGCTGAAGAGGCAAGCGGAGCTGGATGGAAAGTCAGCAAAACAAAACCTGGACAAATGCTACGGCCAAATCAAAGAACTCAACGAGAAGATCACCCGACTGACTTATGAGATTGAAGATGAGAAGCGGAGGAGGAAGGCTGTGGAAGACAGGTTTGACCAACAGAAGAGTGACTATGACCAGCTGCAGAAGGCCAGGCAGAGTGAGAAGGAGAGCCTCGGCTGGCAGAAAATGGAGTCTGAGAAAGCCATCAAGGAGAAGGAGTACGAGATAGAAAGGTTGAGGGTTCTTCTGCAGGAGGAGGGCGCCCGGAAGAGAGAATATGAAAATGAGCTGGCAAAGGTAAGAAACCACTATAATGAGGAGATGAGTAATTTAAGGAACAAGTATGAAACAGAGATTAACATTACGAAGACCACCATCAAGGAGATATCCATGCAGAAAGAGGATGATTCCAAGAATCTGAGAAACCAGCTTGACCGACTCTCGAGGGAAAACCGTGACCTGAAGGACGAAATCGTCAGGCTCAATGACAGCATCCTGCAGACCACGGAGCAGCGGAGGCGGGCGGAGGAAGACGCCCTCCAGCAGAAAGCCTGTGGCTCGGAGATGCTGCAGAAGAAGCAGCACCTGGAGATCGAGCTGAAACAGCTCATCCAGCAGCGCTCCGAGGACAACGCAAGGCACAAGCAGTCCCTGGAGGAGGCTGCCAAGACCATTCAGGACAAAAACAAGGAGATCGAGAGACTCAAAGCTGAGTTCCAGGAGGAGGCCAAGCGGCGCTGGGAGTATGAGAATGAACTGGCTAAGGTAAGAAACAGTTACGACGAGGAGATCATTAGCTTGAAGAACCAGTTTGAGACGGAGATCAACATCACCAAGACGACCATCCACCAGCTCACCCTGCAGAAGGAAGAGGACACCAGCGGCTACCGAGCCCAGATCGACGGCCTCACCAGGGAGAACCGGAGCCTGTCGGAGGAAGTGAAGCGGCTGAAGAGCACGTTGGCCCAGACCACGGAGACTCTCCGGAGGGTGGAAGAAACGGCCCAGCAGCAGAAGGCCACGGGCACCGAGGTGTCGCAGAGGAAGCAGCAGCTGGAGATCGAGCTGAGGCAGGTCACGCAGATGCGGACGGAGGAGAGCGTGCGGTACAAGCAGTCGCTCGACGATGCCGCCAAGACGATCCAGGAGAAAAACAAGGAGATCGAAAGATTAAAACAACTGATAGACACGGAAATGAGCGCGCGGAAATGCCTGGAAGAGGAGAACGCAAAGTTGCAAAGGGCCCAGTACGAGCTGCAGAAAGCGCACAGCGGCGCGACCGAGATGATCGGCAAGCTGAAGGTTCAGGAGCAGGAGCTCACGCGCCTGAGGCTCGACTACGACAGGGTGTCGCAGGAGAGGACCCTGAAGGACCAGGACATCGCGCGCTTCCAGAGCTCCCTGAAGGACCTGCAGCTGCAGAAGCAGAAGGTGGAGGAGGAACTGGCCCGGCTGCGGAGGACCGCCTCAGAAGACTCGGCGAAAAGGAAGAAGCTGGAGGAGGAGCTGGAAGGCATGAGGAGGTCTCTGAAGGAGCAGGCGATAAGAATCACCAGCCTGACGCAGCAGCTGGAGCAGGCGTCCATCGTGAAGAAACGCAGCGAGGACGACCTTCGGCAGCAGAGGGACGTGCTGGACGGCCACCTGAGGGACAAGCAGAGGACGCAGGAGGAGCTCAGAAGGCTCTCCTCCGAGGTCGAGGCGCTGAGGCGGCAGCTGCTCCAGGAGCAGGAAAACCTCAAGCAGGCTCACCTGAGGAACGAGCATTTCCAGAAGGCAATAGAGGACAAGAGCCGGAGCTTGAACGAAAGCAAAATCGAAATCGAGAGGCTGCAGTCTCTCACAGAGAACCTGACCAAGGAGCACCTGATGCTGGAGGAAGAGCTTCGCAACCTGAGGCTGGAGTACGACGAGCTCCGGAGGAGCCGGAGTGAAGCGGACAGTGATAAAAACACGACCATCGCCGAGCTCAGGAGCCAGCTGCAGATCAGCAACAGCCGGACCCTGGAACTGCAGGGGCTGATTAATGATTTGCAGAGAGAGAGGGAAAATTTGAGACAGGAAATTGAGAAATTCCAAAAGCAGGCTTTAGAGGTATTCACAAATATTTGATCGCAGCTTCACTGTCTTTTAAAGCATTCCCTCCACTTTCATCTCGTCTCGGCTGTGCTCCTGCCCCTGGCATTGGAGGCTCACAGTCAGTCTCCTTTTTCTGTGCATTGCTGTACTGCCATCTGTCGTTAACCCATGCCACTGCTTTCAAGTAATTTCAGTGCCGTTTGCCCTTCTGTTCTCTCCCCGCAGCGATGCCAGTCTGTGCGGAACCTCTGTCTGGCCACGCTTTTCTAACATTAGCACGGGTACAACAGCTCAGGCTTCTCTTCCAAATGTTCCGCTCTATTTTCTGGAAGATAGCTCTCACTCAGTGAGCTCTGACCTGCATTTTTCACAAAAATTTTTCTAAATGAAAGCCATGTTAAAGGGGTTTTTTATGCGATTTTAAAATCACTTTTTCTTTCTTGCTTACGTGATTTTTCTGCATGCATTGTTCTATTCTCTTTTGATTGTGACGCTAATATGTTTCTTTTGTTTGCCTTTTCTTCTTTTAACCCCTAATTTAAAAATACCTTCTTTAAGTTCTAATACATTTGACTTCCAGAGACAATATTTGTGTGGGGCTGGGTGCGGGGTGCATATATGTCCATAGATTTGTTTTGCTTTATTAAACATGTTAGTATAGATGTAACAGGTGGGATGTAGGTGTAGCAGGTGTGATACCTGGGAACAAAACTGCCCATAGTTTTCAAACCATAATTTCTGTTAAGTACAAGAGAGGTCTACAACTTCTCCTAGTTCCTTCTAAAAAAGTAGTAAGTATGAAGCCATTTATCAAAGTGGCAACATATATCTATGGATTTTTTTCATGAATTTATAAGATAAAATAGCAGTATATCCAGGGAACACAGAGGAAGGGCAAATAAGTAAATAAGGTGGGGTTTTTTGTTTTAAATGTAGGAAAAAAGGTGGAATTACCATCGCCATATGATACGATCAAAATATTATTTCTTCCCATTTCTTTCTTTTTAAATTCCAGGCATCTAACAGGATTCAGGAATCAAAGAACCAGTGCACTCAGGTGGTGCAGGAAAGAGAGAGCCTTCTGGTGAAGATCAAAGTTCTGGAGCAGGACAAGAGCAGGCTGCAGAGGCTGGAGGATGAGCTCACTCGCCTGAAAACAACTCTAGAGGCGGAAAGCAGGCTGAAACAACGCCTGGAGTGTGAGAAACAGCAAATCCAGACTGACCTCAATCAGTGGAAAACTCAGTATTCCCGCAAGGAAGAGACCATTAGGAAGATCGAGTCGGAAAGAGAAAAGAGCGAGAGGGAGAAGAACAGCTTCAGGAGCGAAATCGAGAGACTGCAGGCAGAGATCAAGAGGATCGAGGAGCGGTACAGGCGCAAGTTGGAGGACTCCACCAGGGAGACACAGTCACAGCTGGAAACAGAGCGCTCCCGCCTTCAGAGGGAAATCGACAAGCTCAAGCAGCGCCCCTACGGGTCCCATCGGGAGACCCAGACTGAGTACGAGTGGACCGTTGACTCCTCCAAGCTGGTGTTCGATGGACTGAGGAAGAAGGTGACGGCCATGCAGCTCTACGAATGCCAGCTGATTGACAAAACAACCTTGGACAAACTGTTGAAGGGGAAAAAGTCAGTGGAAGAAGTTGCCTCCGAAATCCAGCCTTTCCTTCGGGGGGCAGGAGCTATCGCTGGAGCATCTGCTTCCCCTAAGGAAAAGTACTCTCTGGTGGAGGCCAAGAGAAAGAAACTCATTACCCCAGAATCCACAGTCATGCTCCTGGAGGCCCAGGCAGCTACAGGCGGTATAATTGACCCCCACAGGAATGAGAAGCTGACTGTCGACAATGCAATCGCTCGGGACCTCATCGACTTTGATGACCGTCAACAGATATACACAGCAGAGAAAGCTGTCACTGGCTTTGACGATCCGTTTTCAGGTAAGACGGTCTCTGTTTCGGAAGCCATCAAGAAAAATCTGATCGACAGAGAAACTGGAATGCGCCTGCTGGAAGCCCAGATTGCTTCGGGGGGTGTGGTGGACCCCGTAAATAGTGTCTTTTTGCCGAAAGATGTAGCGTTGGCCCGTGGGCTAATTGACAGAGATTTGTATCGGTCCCTGAATGATCCCCGAGATAGTCAGAAAAACTTTCTGGATCCAGTCACCAAAAAGAAAGTCAGTTACATGCAGCTGAGGGAACGGTGCAGAATCGAACCACACACCGGTCTGCTCTTGCTTTCAGTGCAGAAGAGAAGTATGTCCTTCCAAGGAATCAGACAACAGGTGACTGTCTCTGAGCTGGTAGATTCCGGTATATTGAGACCATCCACGGTAAATGAACTGGAATCAGGTCAGATTTCTTATGACGAGGTTGGTGAGAGAATTAAAGACTTCCTTCAGGGTTCAAGTTGCATAGCAGGCATATACAATGAGACCACAAAACAGAAGCTTGGCATTTATGAGGCCATGAAAATTGGCTTGGTCCGACCTGGTACTGCTCTGGAGTTGCTGGAAGCCCAAGCAGCCACTGGCTTCATAGTGGATCCTGTTAGCAACTTGAGGTTACCGGTGGAGGAAGCCTACAAAAGAGGCCTGGTGGGTATTGAGTTCAAAGAGAAGCTCCTGTCTGCGGAACGAGCTGTCACTGGGTATAATGATCCTGAAACAGGAAACATCATCTCTTTGTTCCAAGCCATGAACAAGGAACTCATTGAAAAGGGCCATGGCATTCGTTTATTGGAAGCACAGATCGCAACGGGCGGGATCATCGACCCGAAGGAGAGCCATCGTTTGCCAGTTGACATGGCTTACAAGAGGGGCTACTTTAATGAGGAGCTCAGTGAGATTCTCTCAGATCCAAGTGACGATACAAAAGGATTTTTTGACCCCAACACTGAAGAAAATCTTACCTATCTGCAGCTAAAAGAAAGATGTATCAAGGATGAGGAGACAGGGCTCTGTCTCCTGCCCCTGAAAGAAAAGAAGAAAGAGGTGCAAACATCACAAAAGAATACTCTCAGAAAGCGTAGAGTGGTCATCGTTGACCCAGAAACCAACAAGGAGATGTCTGTTCAGGAGGCCTACAAGAAGGGCCTGATAGATTATGAAACCTTCAAAGAACTGTGTGAGCAGGAGTGTGAGTGGGAAGAAATAACCATCACTGGGTCTGACGGCTCCACCAGGGTGGTCCTGGTAGATAGGAAGACGGGTAGTCAGTATGATATTCAAGACGCTGTTGACAAGGGCCTCATTGACAGAAAGTTCTTTGATCAGTACCGATCCGGCAGCCTCAGCCTCACTCAGTTTGCTGATATGATCTCCTTGAAAAATGGTGTCGGCAGCAGCAGTGGCATAGGTGGTGGTATCAGTGATGATGTTTTTAGCAACTCCCGACACGAGTCAGTAAGTAAGATTTCTACCATCTCCAGTGTCAGGAACATAACCATCAGGAGTAGCTCTCTGTCTGACTCCCTGGAAGAATCGAGCCCCATTGCAGCCATCTTTGACACAGAGAACTTAGAGAAGATCTCCATTACGGAAGGAATAGAGCGGGGCATTGTCGATAGCATCACTGGTCAGAGGCTTCTGGAGGCTCAGGCCTGCACAGGCGGCATCATCCACCCAACCAGCGGTCAGAAGCTGTCACTTCAGGATGCAGTCTCCCAGGGCCTGATTGACCAAGATATGGCCACCAGGCTGAAGCCTGCTCAGAAAGCCTTCATTGGCTTTGAAGGTGTGAAGGGAAAGAAGAAGATGTCAGCAGCAGAGGCAGTAAAAGAAAAATGGCTCCCCTACGAGGCTGGTCAGCGCTTCCTGGAGTTCCAGTACCTCACTGGAGGCCTTGTTGACCCAGAAGTGCATGGGAGGATAAGCACAGAGGAAGCCATCAGGAAGGGGTTCATCGATGGCAGAGCAGCTCAGAGGCTGCAAGACACCAGCAGCTATGCCAAAATCCTGACCTGCCCCAAAACCAAATTAAAAATATCCTATAAGGATGCCATGAATCGCTCCATGGTGGAAGATATCACCGGCCTTCGCCTTCTGGAGGCTGCCTCTGTTTCATCTAAGGGCTTGCCTAGCCCTTACAACATGTCTTCTGCCCCAGGCTCCCGCTCTGGATCCCGCTCCGGCTCTCGCTCTGGATCCCGCTCCGGCTCTCGCTCTGGTTCCCGCAGTGGGTCCCGGAGAGGAAGCTTCGATGCCACCGGGAATTCTTCCTACTCTTACTCCTACTCCTTTACCAGTAGCTCTATTGGGCACTAGTAGCCACTTAGTCGCTCTTTCCTTGGCTTCATTTATGTGAATTTTCACTTCACTAAATACTTTACTAAAAGGAAACCTAGTGCTTGCAGTAGAGTGATAGAGATTTCTATGATTAAGAAGACATAACCTTGGTTGAAATCAAATAGTAAAGGCTGTTCTGGCTTTTTATCTCCTTAGCTCACCGGAAGTATATACTAGAGTGGATGTAGTGTGTATAAGGTGGTAATCAGTTGTAAGGATAGCACAAATTGAATCTAGAGTTTGTTCCTTCTGTGTTTAGATTTCTGATCGATTCTTGTACTTCTTTTAGCCATTAATACAGATTTCTGTTCTTGGAGATGAAATTAAGCCGATCATGGATATTTTAGTCATCATTTTATTTCTCATCTAAATACTTCCATTTTCTGTATTAGGAGAAAATATCCCTCCCATTCTCCCTAGAATACTCCACCCCAAACCCAAACATTTTGGAATGAGTCTCCTTTAGTTTTAGATTGTGGATTGTGTAACCTATATACTCTCAAATGCACTTGTTTGGTTTGGCATTAATTTGACTATATGTGCGTGATAGCAGCAATCTTTGCTTCTCTTTGGTCAAAGTTTTTCTGTTTATTTTGCTTGTCATTTACTATGTACTTTAAAAAGGTGTCTTTATGAAGTTTGCTATTCTGGCAATAAACTTTTAGACTTTTGAAGTTTTTGCGTTTTGATTTCATACACTTACACACACAAGGTATTTATCAGCATCTTTCTGTTAATTGTAAAATATGCCTAAAACCTTCTGTTTACTAAGTACCTATTAAGAAAGACCATTTAAAAAACTAGTTTAGTTCTGAAGTCTTGCTAGAAGTTGGTCTTTTGTAGTTTCTTCAACATTTCTCAAGTACTTGTGTGCCAGGCAGAGTCCTTGGAAAGCAGCCTGTGTAAAGAGGAGAGGCCCCAGGTCAATACCCAGTTCTTGGTTATTCTGGACAGTAAGTTCTAAGTAGCATGGACAAAAGTCACCATAATACCATTAAAAAAAAATGAAGTGGCTCAGATTCCATTTGGGTATTCTCCAAATAACATGGAGGTTTCATTTTGTCCTCTTAGAGGAAAGAATTGTCTTCGAATCTATAAAAATGAGTCCTGAAGAGTTCTTCCTTTGCTCTCTGTTGAAGGACAATGAGATATAAGCCTATTCTTTGTATCAAAGAGAAACTTCTGAAATTCAGACATTTGTCATTAAATCAACATGACCTTATTGAATACCTGTTATGTCTAGTATTACTCTAGGTACTATGAGGATTCAATAGAATTTACAAGCCCCCTAACTTCAAGACATTTGTAGTCTGATTGGGGACAGGAGACACATATAAAGCAATCAGAAGGACAACTTTCATATATCAGCAGTATGTAGTAATGTACTCAAACATCTTATTGTAGAGATTAGAAAATAGGAAAACAAATGGGATGCTAATTGTGAAGAACAGAAAAGATCATATGTAAAATAATGCTTAAATTATTGGGGGCTTTTGGGACTTTGGTTGAAAACAGCATTCATTTCCTCCTTGTCTTACCTCCTTTTCTTCTCCTTGCTCCCTTCCCAAGCTGGAGGACTTGTAATTAACTTCATTCACCAAGTATTGAGTTTTGTGTGCTACACATTGTGTCAGAAGCTATGAATCCCACGGTAGAAACACATGTACAAAAATAGCCCTTGTAATATAAAAGGAAGAGAAAAATACGGGATAAATGCTGTGCTGGGCAAAATGAAGGAAGACCTTTACGCTAGAGCTAGGAGACTGTATCAGTCAGCTTGGGTGGCCATAAAAAGATGCCACAGGCTATGTGACTTAAATTCATTTTCTCATAGTTGCGGAGGCTAGAAGTCCAAGGTAGAGGTGTTCTTAGGTTGGCTGCTGGTGAAAGCTCTCTTTCTGGATGGTGGGCAGTGAGGGGTAGGGAAGGAGCTCTGGTATGTCTTCCTTGTCTTAGAAGGACTTTAGTTTTATCACATTAGAGCCCCATTTTTATGACCTCATTTAACTTTAATTACCTCCTTTGTAGTCCCTGTCTCTAAATACAGTCACATTGGGGGTTAGGGCTCCAATATATGAATTGGGGGTGGGGTGGGGATGACACACAATTCAGCCTATAATCGGGGCCCAATCTAGAATGGGTCACAAGTTCTGTCCAGAAAAATGGTGACTAAACAGATTAATAAGGGGCACCTGCGTGGCTCAGTTGGTTAAGCTTCAGCCTTTGGCTCAGGTCATGATCCCGGAGTTCTGGGATCAAGCCCCACATTGAGCTCCCTATTCAGTAGGGAGCCTGCTTCTCCTTCTCCCACTCCCCCTGCTTGTGCTTTCTCTATGTCAAATAAATAAATAAAATCTTAAAAAAATAAACAGATTAATAAGCATCAATGTAAAGCAGTTCTTCAGTTTGAAAGAGTATACCTCCAGGCTGTTGCCAAAGTTGTCATTAAGCTTTGAGGTGAGATAGGCTTTGTGCTGGAGAGAGGACATCCTTGACCTTGGCTAATTTTGATTTGGTTACCTATAGTGTGCCTCCACAGAAAAAGATATATATATATATATATATATATTTCAATGAAAGTCATCATTTCACATCTGAAAAGTCTCACATTTTCTAGACTGCTGCTGGGCTAACCATGTAAATGCAGATAAAAAGTAGGGATGTTGTGGGCAGAGTATGACTAAACTGGTACTCATCCCTTACCCCACATCTGCTTGCAGCTATTGGACTATTTCTGTATTTTGGGGTATTATCTTTTGGCCTATTTATACTCATCAATTTGTGTGTGTGTGAGAGAGAGAGAGAGAGAGAGAGAGAATTGCACTAGCTGCCTATGGAAATAGCTATTCACAAAAATTCCCTCCATGATTTCTTCATCTGATAGAAACAGGTAAAAAGGAAGCAAAGATTTGGCATCAGGCTTGAAAAAAGTAAAAATAAATAATATAAGAAGGATTGGGTTCTGGGAGTTAAAACCACTTCTAGAAATTAAAAGGGCTGATTCCAGGTCTTGGATAGGAAATGTACAAAGTAAGCTTGGGTTAATCAAACCAAGGAAAAGGAAATACTCAAAGACTGATGGGACATGTCAAAGAGACACAAAGTGGTTTAAGTGGCTTCCACTGGCCGAATTTGGGACAATTTGAGCTTCAGCAAGAATTATGATGGTAATAAAAAAATTTATTTTTTTAAGACTTTATTTATTTTAAAGAGAGAGAGAGAGAGCACGAACAGGGAAGAGGGGCAAAGGGAGAGGGAGAAATAAACTCACTGAGCAGGGAGCCAGGTGCAGTATCCTGCGATCATGACCTGAGGCAAAGACAGACACTTAACCGACTGAGTCACCCAGGGACCCTGTAATAGTTCATTTAAAAACCTTATATCAATAATAATTTTTAAAATCCCTTGATTCCATAGTGAACAACAAAATGAAGGTATGGTACAAATACCAATTAACATATAGAAGCCATGACAGTATTAGAGAATCATCATTTGTAACTCCTAACATAATGACAGATTCGTGGAAGGATTGTGTGAGTTTTTTGAGGAACAGGACATTCAGATGGCCTTGAAGTATCATCCCACAGAGGGAAATGTCTTACAAAGGAGTGATATAACCATCTACCTTTACCAAATGATCAAATTTAGCATTACTAATAGAAGGAGAATTTAAGATATGTGTTCTGTATGAGATGTAATAGTCACACACATCTCCTTGCAAACATGCTTGAGCAAAACCTAATCATAAGGGGGGGAATCTGATAAATCTAGGAAGAGGAACATTCTACAAGACAACTGGCTGCAGCTCCTGACAAAATTCAGTGACTTAATTTGAAAAGGAGGCTGGGGAGATGTTCTAGTTTAAAAGAGACAATAGCCAGGGGGCGCCTGGGTGGCGCAGTCTTTAAGCGTCTGCCTTTGGCTCAGGCCGTGATTCTGGGATTGGGATGGAGTCCCACATAGAGTCGCACAGCGGGCTCCTCCTCTGTGAGCCTGCTTCTTCCTCTTCCACTCCCCTGCTGTGTTCCCTCTCTTGCTGGCTGTCTGTCACATAAATAAATAAAATCTTAAAAAAAAAAGACAGTAGCCAATTACAGCTCATGGGTTGAAAAAACGAATGAAATAGATATGAAAGGAATTTGGGGGACAACAAGGGAAATTTGAATATAAACTGAGCATTGGTTGATATTATGAAATTATTAATTCTCTTAGATTTGACCATGTATGGTGGTTATGTAGGACAATGTCCTTATTCTCAGGAGATGCATACAGACATATTTGGGGGTTGAAGCAGCTGCAACTGACTTTCAAATAATTCTGCAAAAATAAATATGTGGGGCTGTGTGTGTGTGTGTGTGTGTGTGTAGAGCGAGAGAAAGCAAACGTGGGCAAATGTTAACAATTAATGAGCTGGAGGATGGCTATGCAAATGCTTGTTGTACTACTCTCTTTAAGCTTTTCTGTAGATATGAACTATATTTTTTTAAGTTCAGCTTTTTACTGAACATGTTTAAAGATGTTTTAGTCAGAAAGACCGAAGCCATGTCATCATCAGACTCCTCGGATTCTTCTTTGCTTCCACTTTCTTCTCAGCAGGGGCAGCAGTGGTGGACGGGGCAGCATCTTGGCTGGTGCAGCGGAAGCTGCTGGGGCAGGTGCACCACCCCCTACGTTGAGATGAGGTTCCCAAAGCTCACACTGGCCAGGGCCTTTCCAAAGAGGCTTGGCCAGGAAGGTTCAACATTTCATGAGGGCACTGATCTTATCCTCCGTGACCACCACCTCATCGTCGTGCAGCATGAGGGCCGAGAGGATGCCGGGGAGCTCCGCGGTGGAGGCAAGTGCCCTGCCGGAAGCCGGTGCTAGTCGCCGTTTGAAGTGAAGACCTCATCCCAAAGTGGCCTAGCTTCATCGGAAAGACCATGCATCTTAGCGGCAGCTGAGGAAAGGCGATATAAACCATCTTTTAAAAAGTTGAGGGGGGGGCGGGAGGGAAAGCAGTTCAGGGAAGCCCAGGCGCAAACGCACCCTGGAGCAGTGGCACCAGTAGCGCCGCCTGGAAGACACCAGGGAACACCTTTCAGAAGGACAGCTTCCCGGGCCTTTCCCTATAGGCGGTTCCAGTCACGTGGCGGCCTGGTCCCGCCCACAGTTCCCAGAGGCCCGCGCGCGGCGCCGGCAGTTCGGCGGCTTCCTTCTGGCGGCTTCCTTCTGGCGGTTTGGGTGCGGCCATGGAAGGCGAGCCGCCCCCGATGGAGGAACGGCGGCGGCTGCAGCAGGAGCTTAACGAGTTCGTGGAGAGCTGCTGCCGGACGCTGGAGGAGGTGACGGCGTCCCTGGGCTGGAGCCTGGATCGGCTGGACCCCGGGGAGGAGGCGGCAGAGGTGAGGCGGGTTTGTGCGCGGGTCCTTTTGGGGGCCCTCAGCCTGCGGTCTTCTGTGGCGGGGGAGGAGTCCGCGTGGGAGCTGCCGCCCGTCTGCGGAGCGTGCTGGGCTCCCGGGACCCGGCCTGGAGCGCCCTTGAAGCCGGCGGGCCTCGGGTGGGACACAGGCGCTCCTTCCGCGGAACTTCGGCTCTAGGAAAAGGTGAAAATGCGGTGGCTGAGGAGGGGTGGCAGGTCTGGGCTTTAACTCGAGAGTAGGTGAATCGGCCTCAGAGTGTTGCTAGCAGAGGTGTTGGCCGTTTGCTTTGTCATCTGTCACATAGATACCGCAGTTGCGCCAGATTCGGCGTCAGGAGAGCTTGGGAGTTCAGTTCACCTTTCTCTGCCTTAAAATTCTACTGGGACAGCATCGATTCTAGGATTATTAGAGGGTGTCACTAAGAGATGCTGACTAGCAACTCTTTTGAACATTAGAATTGCTTTTAAAAATGTAGGTAGGTGTATTAGAGTGAACAATCCTGATTTTTTGTTTGTTTGTTTGTTTGGGATGGGAGGAAGAGAAGCGCTTCAGTGTGGGATAATTCATAATCTCTAATGCTCTTTCGGGGTTCATCACGCTGTGATAATTACTCCCGGGTTTAAATTACATGATGGATTCCCCAAAGACACCTAAGGCATATTTGACTTATACGCAAACAGTTCACATTTATTCACATTTGTATTGAAGGTGTCGTGGAAATTTTAAAATTTGTTTAAAGGGGTGTTTGAAACTGTGAATTTCATTGAGTGGGGCCTACCATGGCCTTCCTTAACACTGTTTACTCAGTAGTAACCTGAAATTTCTTGTATTAGCACTTAAATAGCACTTTGCTTATGCCACTTACTGTACCTTAGTTACCTCGTTTAATACTTATAATTACTCTATGAGTGCTGTTAGCAGCATTTTATAGATGAGAAAACAAACCCAGAGAGATGGTAATTTGTCCAAGGATACACTGATAGTAAATGGCATTTGGGATTTTGAACCCAGGCATTCTGGCTTCTGAGAATTTGTGTTTAATTGCTATGCTGCCTCTCTAAAACTTCTTTGTAAAATTCCAAAATTATGACAAAGAGCTGTGAGTGTACATCTAAATGTTACAGAATCAACATCTGATATTCAAGAGAGTGACTAGTTTGAAAATCCCAGTAGGTGACATCCATCATTCCTGGAATAGGTGCAGTCCACATAGTTAATGAAGCCTCACTTTTTTGCTAGAGTGTTTTAATACTGAAGTTCAGTGAACAGCAGTTACAGGTTCTGTCATAGATCTTACCGTCTTGTCATAGTGAGGGGAAATCCAGAGAAACCAGCCTACATTATAGTGTGATAAAGTCTATGAAGGGTGGGTTGGAATAGCTGTTTATTGTAGGCTGTGGTAGGACAGTAGAGGTTTCCTGGGTAAAGTGAATTCTAAGCTGATAAAAGTGTGCTGAATTACCTAGGTGAAGCCCAGGAAGCATCAGTGGTAGGGGAAGTCAGGAGAAAAGGGTGTAACCAGATCAGGAAACCTAAGGTGGTTAAGGATAGCTAAGCATAGTAGAGAAGAAGGGGAATGATGGTGGGAAAGATCCAGATCTTAAAGGTCCTTGTGTCAGCCGTATTAAAGAATCTGGATTTTGTTGTTGTTGTTTAATTGAGGGAAATGGGGAAGCATGGAAGTATTTTAAGCCAGACTATATCATCATATTACCTTTTAATAAACTAATAATTTCTTATATTTGAACACTTGCTGTGTACCAGGCCCTGTTTGAATTGCTTTGTGTGTATAAACTCCTGTATAATTTATTTAATCTTCATAATAGTTCTGTGACAAAAGTCCTATTATACCCATTTTATAGATGAGGAAACTGAGGCAAAGAAAGGTGAAATACCTTGACCAAGTTCGTATAGTCTGTAAGTGGCAGACCTGGGTTTCATAGTAGCCAGAGTGTGGAGTATGGGAGGGACAACAGGTCTAGAAGCAGAGCAGTTAGGCAATGGCTGTTGTAATCCGGGAGAACGAGGCTGATGTCCTGAAGTGGGGAAGTAACAGTGAGGATCGATTATGTGCAGGGATTTCAGAGTTACTTAGAAGTAAAAAGGACCGGGTATTTGATTAGATGTCAATAATGAGGAAGAAGAGGTGGTTTTCTGCATGAGGAAATGGGACCTTTTACTGAAACTGGGAGAGAAGAGGAACGGGTTTGGGGTCAGGAGACCATGAATATAATGAATTTGTTTTTGTTATATTGACTTGTTAGTGTTTTTAGCATAAGGTATTCAAAAGAGAAACAAGGTCTACAGATCTAGATTTTGGGAGCCATTACTCTATAGTGAAAATTGAAGCCATGAGATTTTCCAGTAAGTGTGTATCAAATGGCAAAATGTCACTGGTTTGACTTCTGTGCACCATCAACATTTGAAGGGGTACAGGTAGAACAAGGAAGGCATCTTTAGAGAAGACCAAGTAGAAGAACTAGAGAGGTAGAACATGAAGACTATCTGGATGACAGAAATGGGCAATTGGATTGTGACCTTCTAAGAGGTCAAATATTTTAAAGAGGCTGACATGGGCTTTGACACATCTTCTTTAGCAAGAAGATTGTTAGTGATCTACTGACTGGTAGTTTGTAAACAAATCTTTTAAAGGGTTGGGCTTTGAAGAGGTGGAGAGAGGACTATAAAGGAGAGAGAGATTGCGGGAAGTTTTTTGTTTTGTTTTTAAATATGAGCATACATCACACGGGGTTGGGAAAGAGGCCTCCAGAAGAGGAGATAAATGGATAGTACTACTTAATCAAGTAGTAATCATTTAATGGTATAATCATTTGAATATTACGTTCCTGTGGGGCACCTGGGTGGCTCGGTTGGTTAAGTGGACTTATGCTAAAGGAGAGCCGACTCTTGGTTTTGCTTTAGGTCAGGATCTCATGGGTGGTAGGATCCAGCCCCACCTGGGTTCAGGGCTCATCAAGGAGTTCGCTTGAGATTCTCCCCCTCTTCCCCACATGCGCTCTCTCTGTCTCTCAAATAAATAAATCTTTTTAAAAAATTCTTTTTTCTTTGCTTCTCTTTCTTTTTTATAGGATGAAATTGTGATATGTCCCTATGATTCCAATCATCACATGCCTAAATCATCTTTAGCAAAGCACATGGTGTCTTGTAGATTGAGGAAACTGGGCTATACCAAAGAGGAAGAGGTACCATATGTTTATTATGTATATGTCATGTACTTCATGTGTGAATAAATTCAGAATATTTGGAAGGTATAGTGTCAAGTTTTCTGCCATAAAATACTAGTCATTTGTGGGGTAGAATGGTATTTGCCTAATTTCACAAATTTTTGTAAGAAATATTTAAACGATAGTAATCTCTTGTTGGTTGGTGTCAAATCCTAAAGTAGTCAATTATTGGTTACTTACAAATACTAATTTTTTTTTTTTTGTATTTACTGTTTAGGATCAAATGTATAATTCTGATTTTTTCTATGAGAATGTGAAGGTACCTTCAATTACTTTGAGTAAGTATTAATTTAACAGATTATAATTTAAAAGTATCTTAGTATAGGCATTGATATTTCATTTTTGAATTATCAAAAGAATGGACATTATAAGTATGCTTGTGATTAAGAAGGACATTTCATACCTTAAGAGAATATAGGGTTAATTAATGTACAGTGAAACTAGTTTGCTTAATCTGGAATGTAGAGACCAGGCTTATATTAATAGGCAGTGAAAAACCGTGAAAAGGTTTGTACAATAAGACGGTTACGTTCTTTCTTGGATATAATAAAAATCTGGCCACACAACACAGTTTGCAGACTTGGATATAACAAAAATCTGGCCACACAAACACAGTTTGTGTTCCAAGTGTTCACAGCATTTGTGGATGGTAAAATTCCAGGCTCTGTAATCAGAATGCCCTGATTCAACTCCTGGTTTTGTCATTAATAGGTTTGTGACTTTCAGCAAGTAATTATACCTTTCTCTTGCCTAAATTTCTTCATAAAACGGGGGATGATGATAATAGCACCTTCGTGAGGATTTAATGATGTAGTATATGTAAACGCTTAGAATAGTGCCTGACACTTAGCTGGATTAAAAAAAATGATAGCTGTTGTTGGCTGTTAAAATTTGCAGCAGCTACTGCATCATGCCTGGTGATAATGTTTTGTAAACTGCGTGAAATCTAGTTACTTATTGGGTTCTAGCTAGATCTGAAAGCATTCTGCATTCAGATTCCCTAGGAAGCAATGTAGATTTTTTTCACTTTTAAGATTCTGGAAGGTTTCTCAATGTGTCCAAAAGAGCTTGAATTGGAAATAAGTTAATAATTTAATTGTGGGGGTGCCTGGGTGGCACAGCGGTTAAGCGTCTGCCTTTCGGCTCAGGGCATGATCCCAGCGTTATGGGATCGAGCCCCACATCAGGCTCTTCTGCTTTGAGCCTGCTTCTTCCTCTCCCACTCCCCCTCCTTGTGCTCCCTCTCTTGCTGGCTGTCTCTATCTCTGTCGAATAAATAAATAAAATCTTAAAAAAAAAATTTAATTCTGAACACTGATGATTCATATTGTGTTTTTGGGTGCTTTTTTTGACAGATAAGGACTCACAATTCCAGATAATTAAACAAGCTAGAACTGCTGTTGGAAAAGATGGTGATTGTTATAATCAAAGTAAGTGGCGTCATAGTTTGAGCTAATTAATGATCTGAACTATTTTTGTTCCATTAGCAAATGTTACTAATTTTTAAGAAAAATCTTGTGGAAATGGTTACATGGGAAAGTTACATTTTACCTTTAACATTAGACCAGTGTGTTTGGTGTCAGCCTCATTTGGTAGATATTTTCTGCTCACATACAGCAGAGTATTTGAGCAGTTTTAGCTCCTGTCTTAGCTAGGGGTTCATGCTTTTGAATCACCTGATAGGTGAGATTACTTTGTAGATAATTTTTATTATGATTATTTGGTAACTGAGTCCCACTGAGACTGTCTTACTCTGAGATTTCCTCTCTCTCTTGAGAATTGGTCTGTTGTTAAATTTAAGAATGTTGAAATGCACTGTAAAAGGAAGACTTATGCTAAAGAAGAGCCGTCTCCACAGCTGCCCCTTCAAATAAAGCCCAAACACAAAGTTTTACAAAGAGTGTCAGAAAGTTTGTGGATCCCTTCATACTCAGCTTTGGAGCTGGGTTAAGAGTTTCTTTTTTTTTTTTTTTTTTTTTTTTTTTTTTAAATTAGAGACAGCCAGTGAGAGAGGGAACACAAGCAGGGGGAGTGGGAGAGGAAGAAGCAGGCTCATATCAGAAGAGCCTGATGTGGGGCTCGATCCCGTAACGCCGGGATCACGCCCTGAGCCGAAGGCAGACGCTTAACCGCTGTGCCACCCAGGCGCCCCTGGGTTAAGAGTTTCTGCCTGGGACTTACTTCAGCAGAAAACAGGTTAGAATTTTTAAGTATGAGCTTTTAGGAAGTGAAAAGAAAATCCATTGGAAGCATAAATGTAAATGAGTAAACAGTTAATAGATTTCTGAACCTAGGGATAACAGGTAGGCAGAGCATGACTTGTTCTTCTTAGAAGGATTTCTGAGTTGTTTTTGAACCTTCTGAAGGTAGCTTTCCCTGGACATCTTTACCTTTTCTTCCCCCTCATTATTCTTTCTAGCTGAATTCTATTCATTAGTCCATAGTTAGGATTTGTTTCTCCCTTGTTGAAGTTCAGTCTTTACCCATTGTTCTAAGCCAGTATCCAGACTTGATTTTTTCCTAAGTTGCACTGTGGCTTCAGGAGAGAACTCTCTTACCTTAGTGTACATTACAGTGGTTCCATACCAAGCCAGAACATTTCTTGTATTTCCTGTTTTAAAACTCCCATTTTTATGTACTTTTTGCTTAATTCCAAATTGTTTTTTTTTTTAAAAGATATTATTTATTTATTCAACAGAGAGAGAGACAGCCAGCGAGAGAGGGAGCACAAGCAGGGAGAGTGGGAGGGGAAGAAACAGGCTCCCAGCAGAGGAGCCTGACGTGGGGCTCAATCCCATAACGCCGGGATCACGCCCTGAGCCGAAGGCAGATGCTTAACCGCTGTGCCCCCCAGGCACCCCTTAATTCCAAATTTTTTGTTTTGTTTTGTTTTGTTTTCCCTTCGAGGGAGACATTTGGCTCAAAGAGATTACTGAACTGCGATCAGTCAAGCCTTTTTTTTTGGCTCCTGTTATTGATTCTGCCCCCTACTCCTGTTTAGCTAATGAGCCAATAAAAAAAGTGGAAGATTTTTGCTATTGTTTTTTTGTAGGGGTTAATAGTTAGAGGGCTTTTTTGACCTAACTAGTTAGATAGATTCACTGAATTTATTTTGGAGTTGAAAAAGAACTGGCACATCATCTAATCCAGCATCTTCGTTGAGGAAACACACACTGTCTGAGAGTAATGATAAGGTTTCTGGTGTGTTTGTTCTGAAGGCTATCAATACTTTAGATTTTTAAAAGAGGTTCTTTCTTCATAGCTCTTTTATGTATTCATTTCTCTTTCCTAATGTACTTACATAGGCTGGACAGCTATTTTCCCCTCCATATTAGGTGAAGAAATAGAGGCACACAGAAACGGATTAACACTGCTTTGCTAGATAATAGCAAGACTTGGTAATAGCTGCACTGGATTGAGAACCAAGTGTTGGATTTGGTACATACTCTGAACTGAGTTATTCTGTTTTCTGATAGAAACGACATTTAAGTGAAATTTATGGACTAGGAATCACTGCTTAAATATATTCATTATTTATTATGTCTGTTATAATTAAGTGGAATAATACCACAAACTTCAAATCTGTATCTACTAACTGCTTGCTATTATTAGTACTGTTCTTTATTTATTATGGTTTGTGTAAGCCTACTTTAAAGAAAGAAACTAGTTGCTTGGCCTGTTACAAAGGACAGTTTTTCTGAGGTTTTGTTTCCTTGTGTGTAGTATAAAACTGTCTTGTAGTGTTGTTGAGGGTAACGGAGATAATGAATGCTAAACTAGCCTGAGCTCTAATGATTGGCTGCTTATGTCTAAGCAATTTAGTTTCTAAGCACATTAATATATAGAAAGTGATATTAAGATAATGAGATGGGTGAGAATTTTATATATGTGAGTGATTTAGAGAATGTTCTCAAGTTTTTTTATTTATATGGCTAAGTAATAAGGTAGATTTGGACCTTGAGTTTAGTTCCTTACAAAAGCAAAGAATTACTTTGAATAAATAGTTCCTTCAGTAGAAAGTTAAGAGGAACTTTTATTTTGTTTTGGCGCTCTCTTAAATTAAGATTTAACTTAAGAATTTTGTTATATGATCTGTGACCCTCTTTTTAAAACTTTTTTTCATCTTGTATAGAGTTCTACGGTTTCTCAGTAGACCTTATTTTTGTGGCCCACTTATGTCTTAGACATTTTAAAATCTTATAGCCCAGAACAAGAATCTCTTTTAATATCTAACTGATTTATTTACTCTGAAGGAAGAATGACTAACATGAGCAATTTTACAGTTTCCCATTTAATTAATATTTTGTTTGTCATGTACTAAATTTTAAGTTTGATGAGTTATATTTATGCTTCCATTTCATCACTCATACCAGGTCTCTACACAGTGTACAGAATTCTCAATTCATTAACCTTTGTGAAAGCTTGAAACAGCCATTAAGTCTTCTTACTTATTTTCAGATATAATTACCTTGGTTAATTTTATAACCAAGATGCTAATTTTAACATAAACAGTCATTTTATATTTAGTGGTTTATGTTTTTCCTTCAGTATTATTTGCTGTACTTCAGTTTCATGACGTATATTTGAATCATGGCCATGATTTGAAGATCAGTGTATTATACTAAAGAACCCTCAAGAGACCCAAGTAGAATGGTTTCTAGGTCTAATCTGTTCCTACCACTTGTGAGACTTAGGCAAGTCATTTTACCTTTAATGGGCCTTAATTTCTTTTTCTGTGATGTTTGGAAATTGACTCTGTATGATTCTCTGTAAAATTCTGAATTTGTAGCTTTGAACCAGTACTTTTTATGAATATTTAATAATATATGTCATATGTTTAACATGCTCTGTCATGGCAAAGGTGACTAAAAAGAAAGAATTAGAGTTATTAAAAAGCTAGATTAGAGTTTCCATTTGGGTGATGAAAAAGTTCTGGAGATGGATAGAAGTGATGGTTGCAGAACAGTGTAATGTACTTAATGCCACTGAGCTGTACACTTAAAAATGGTTAAATGGTACATTTTATGTAATGTATATTTTACCACAATTTTAAAAAAGCTACTACAAAAAAAGTAGATAGAGGATCACAGAATTTAATATGATTACAACACATTCAGATGTACTTCTAAATCATATAGAAGCTTATGTTTGAAAATTAACTTTTTATGGAAATGTAAGCTTATTTGTGTTTATCCTTTTTTTTTTTGTCAGAAATATCTATGTTCTGAATGATTTGAATGCAGTTTGTTGTTTAACTTTTCCTGTACTTTTTCTTTTTCAGTAATTGGGGTGAGTATAAAGAGGAATTAGGAACCTGAATATACTCCCTATTTAAAGATATGCAGTATCCTTTTTGCAAATGATATCCTTTTAAAAGTATCACTCAAATTTCTAAACTTTATCTTAACCACTGTCACAATATTATAGTCTTTGGAATTTTAGTTGAATTTCAAGGAATTTAAGTATCAATCTTCACCATACAGAAATTTAAGATGAGTAAAGACAACTCCAGAATATTTTAAGGAGGAAATTACATTTCTTTGTCTAAAAGTAACAGGCAAAGGTTTATGTGGAGCTTGTTTATAATATATCAGTGTTTTCTAATCTTTGTATTTTTCTCCCAGCTTTTTATAGCCTATATTCAAAGGAATTAGGCTTATTAAAGCTAAGACATTTTTACAGTACAAAGTTAACTGTTTTAACACCTGCCTGTATAAAAAGACTTTTCCTAGTGTCTACCAGAATTAGAAAGAAATTGATTGACTTGAAAGGAAACCCTTCTCTACTAATTCAGAACCCTTCGGCTGATACAAATGACCATGTATTGTTATCCATGGCTGTTCACGAACTCACATTCAATGTAGCACTCCTCTTAATTTGTAGACAAATGTAAAGTCACCTCTTTTTTGTGTGTTGTAGTGCTTAGTTCATAGTTCGCTCTTGTTTTAATTTTTCTTTTGCTTTTTTTACCTAGGAAGTCATTGAGGTTAGACTTTATCAAATAAAAGTATCTGGGAAGAGCTACTGATCTTACCTTGTTCTATGAACCAGAGTTATTACTTTAGGGTAACCTAGGAAACAGTAGCTCCTGTTCTTTGTTTGCATCAGTGAATAATGAAGGCTAGAAAGAATTGTTTTAAAACAATTGTTTTATTTACAGTTACAATACTTTTTTTATTTCTTTGAGAAAATTTGAATCTCAAAACAAAAATTTTCTTCAATGTTTAATACATCATATCAAGGTATTGTATTTACTTTCTTTCATTAATGAACAGATTTTAGAAAGTTCTGTGACTATTGGGGGGGTGCTGCTGTTAACTTTTTAAAATTAATTTGGTTATACCAATATGCTTCCTCTTCAGAAAATTAAAAATTTAGTCTCAGTTTAATCTGTCTTTCTCTGGTCTGAGGAAGTTTGGGATTTCTGCTACTTAAGTAATTGTGATTTGGTCCCTAGCTCTGACAAGTGGGATATATTTTGAATATGAAACACTTAATGTCTCATATAAAAAAGACATTTTTTACACGTTTTTCGTATTTCCATAATTTATTTTCTGAGGGACTACAATGTATCCTACCTATTGAAATCATTTTTTCCCCCAGCTTTTATGGGGAAAAGCATATAAACAGAAAGAAAGTTAATGTCTACTTTTATAATATTGGTAGCCTTTTAAAAATTGTTACCCGGAAGGTTTTCTTATGAGCAAATTATCTCATGGTTATTACTACCTGCCTTCATGGGATCTGTCCTTTCTTGGAGAGAATAGCAAACATCCACAGTACATCCTTTCTGTGGATATAGCATTGAGGATAAAGTCACTGTTTACCATTTATCACATAGATGGATATTTTGTATATTAAGGGATTACTATGAAAACAGTCGTGTTAATATTGCGTTATTTCAGCGCATGTTTAAAGATAAGGAGTAGATTTTAAGTCCACAATGCTTCATGTATTGTTTATTCTTGTGGTTTTATTTTTACTTTAGGGATTTATTCTTCATTACCTGTTGAAGTTCCTCTGAATCACAAACGGTGTGTTTGTGATCTCACCCAAGCTGATCGTCTTGCCCTCTATGATTTTGTAATGGAGGAGACGAAGAAAAAGCGCTCTGATTCACAAATTATTGAAAATGACAGTGATCTCTTTGTGGACTTGGCTGCCAAAGTCAATCAAGGTTTGAGATGAATGTCGTTTTATATTTCTTAATTGTCATTTCATTCTTTGTGTTACTAAGATTCAGTTGTCAGACCACTTTGACTTGGAATAGGATGGTTTTGCATTATCTGATACTCCCATATAGGTTAAGATGTTTACTCAGTGCATGGAATTTTGCTCCCTGACTTTTACATTAAGCATACCTTCCTTCTGTAAGATTGTTAGTTAACTTAGAGCTGTGCTGGTCCTTTAATCTTTATACTTTAACAATCTTAGGTTCAACTAATGGCTAGAGAAAAAGAATCACATAAAACAGCCTATTTGTATAATATAAAATTTTTAGGATGTTTTTAGATGCATGGAAACATGTTGAAATATGGGGTGACTGTGGTCTTTCTCCCTGCTAATTCATAAGAATTTAAAAGCTTCCAAAAATATAATAATTTTATTTTATTCTTTTATTAGATAATAGTCGAAAGAGTCCAAAATCTTACCTTGAAATCCTGGCAGAAGTGAGAGATTATAAACGAAGACGCCAGTCCTATAGAGCTAAGAATGTTCACATAACCAAGAAATCTTATACTGAGGTAAGTTTTATATAATTTTAGAGCTTTGTTGAGAACAGAAATTTCCCTTATTTTTCTAAGTCTGCTCTGTGGATTTCCACCGTTCCTTAAAGGTTATCTGAAAGAAAGTACCTTCAGCGCGGCCACACCTGATTTGTATTTGCTCCATTCCTTTCAGGTCCACTGTCCTAGCCAAAGGTTTTTCAGGGTACAAAAATCTTATGTAAAGAGGCTATATCTTAAAAAAAATACCTATATTTGAGAAAGTAGCCTTACATCATGATAGAAGCATAGATTTTTGCCTTAGACCTGAGTTAGAGTTTTGATCCTGCTGTTTATCATTGGCTATTTGACTTGAACAACTTATTTGAGCATTTTAAGTATCAGTTTTTTTCGTTTTATACATCTTATGTAGACTTGTAGGGTTGTTATAAGAATTGATTGAGATAATGCATTGTGAACACAGAAATTGGTCAACAAATAGCCTTTGTCTTTTCCTTACAGAAATTTTAGCATGCTTTTATGTACTCTGTTAAATAGTTGGGCTTGAGAAATATCTGTCATAAATTATTTATACATTAATCTCTTGATATATATCTGGACTTATTTTCAGACTTCTTTGAGTGGATAGAGTTGATGAATTTTTTGGTACATGAATTACCTTGCCCAAACTCTACAAATAATTTCCTCATTGAATCTCTAACTTCTTACCACGTTATTTCTTACTTCTCTCTATGATTTCTAAGACTGTCTATAATCTAAGCCTCATTTTACCAAATATTTTCTTTTGCTTTAGTCAAGCTTGTCTCTTAAACTATATCTGATTACACAAATTTACTCTTATCTTTGTGTCCAAATAATATGTTGTTTGCTCACCTGAAATGTTCTTTGTCGTTGCTCTTTTAAATCTTGAGAAATTTAAGGCCAGTGGCTCCATAAGGTGCTAGTTGACCCAGCCATTCACTGGTTGATTGCTTTTATGCTCTCTGTACCACATAGCTTAGTACTAATCTTATGCTGTTCTTTTTACAATTAAAGTATATGTTCTAGACTTTCTCTTCCGGTAGAGTTCTGGGACCATGTCTTACTACCTAAGTATTCTTTAGTCCCTCAAATACTTGGTGGTATCAGTTGTTTCTTCTCTAGTCTCATTACCTTGTAATCAAGTGTAAGTGTTGCTGCTAGTGTTCTTCACAGTTTTGTGGTTAACTTTTTATTATGGAAATATTCAGACATATACTAAAGTAAATGGAATAGTGAACCCTTTTGTCCCTGTCACTCAGCCTCAACAATTATCAGCATATGGCTTTGTCATTTTATTTATATCCTCACTCACTACCTCCTACTTTCTCCTTCCTCCACACTGATAATTTTGGAAGCAGATACGAAATACCTTTCATCTGTAAAAACTTCAGTGTTTACAAATCTTTCAGTGACTTATCATATTTCTGGTCATGGCTTTTTCAACATTTTATCTCTTTCTAGCTTCCTTCATCTCCTTATAATTTTTGTTTGCTTTGGACTAGAACCTAAACTTTGTCAAATTTTAGAAAAAAATTTATCACCTCCTGTACTTTGCATAGCACTGCTGTTGGGTGGGTAAAGATAAATGACACACAGACCCCACCTGCAAGGGGCTTGGTATAGTTTAACAAGTGAAACATCTTTCAAAATACAGATTGCATTAGGTGCCAAAATAAAGTGAGATCAAAGTATGTGGGAGAAAGGAGCGATTCTTTTAAATAGATAGAATTGGTATAGGTTTTATATAGAAGATAGCATTCGAAGGAAAGGGAGAAGCAGGAAGGGTAAAGAATGGCTATTCATAGGCTCTTTCCTATGTGGTGAACCTGGAAACTATCCAGTAGTATTGGGGCCTCATGGAGCTCATGTAGAGCTGCTGCTAGTCAGGGAGTCATGTTGCTACTCTGGAAGTGCTAGAGCTGGGAGTGGGAATTTAGGTGTGTGTGTGACTCATGTCACATGTCTTAGATTTTCACAAGAGAATGTGTTAGAGGAGGGGAAAGGGTGGATAAGGATATTCCGGGTCGAAGGGCTAGTGTTCCTAAAAATATATGCAAGTACAGGAGTTTTCCAGAGACCCATCGGTAATCCAAGGTGGCTAGAGCTTAGGGTTTCAGAACTATCCAATAAGAGATAAGGCTGGTTTCAATTACGTGATGCAGTAACATCATGAAAGGCTTCAAAGGCTCTACAAGGATTTTGGACATTGTTCCATTTTACTTTGGGAGCCATTGAAAGTTTCTTTAAAGTGGGGAGAAACTCAGCCAGTCCTGAACTATATAGTGTGTGTCTTTGATATTGTCCCTTGTCCCCGTACCTTTTATTTATTTATTTGAGAGATCAAGAGTAGGGGCAGGGGGAGAGAAAGGGTAGAGGGAGAAGCAGACTCCCCACTGAGCAGGGAGCCTGATGCAGGACTCGATCCCAAGACCCTGGGATTATGACCTGAGCTGAAGGCAGACATTTGACTGAACCACCAAGGAACCCTTTTCTTTTTTTTCCTTTTTTAATTTAAATTCAGCTATCCCCTGTACCTTCATAAAACTTTTCCTAATTAGGTATGAGGAAAGTGTAAGCTTCTATTTTAGTTTCATCTGTGCCTCCCAGTTGACCAGCCCTATGCTCGATTGCATGGATAAATAGGAAAGAAAAAACTTCCAAGTGGTTCTTAGAGGTAAGGGATTTATATAGTCTCTTAGGAAAGTATCTGTGAAGTGACTAGAATGTTTCATATTTTGTCTGTCATCTTGACTTAATTATAAAAGTTTTGAAAAATTTTATTTGTAAATAATCTCAAATATACAAATAAGTTGCAAAACTCAAAATAGTACGAAGAACTCCTGAATATCTTTTACCCAGATCATCTGTTGTTAATATTTTGTCCCATTTGCTTGTCATTTGCACTCTCTTTTTATGTACATTTTTCTCTCTTTTGATTTCTAACTGTATGTTATTTTTTTCCTAAACTGTTTGAGAGTGAGTTACATACCCTATGACTACTTCTTAAGAATAGGGTTAGTTTTCCTAATGTAATCATAATATAGTGATCACCTAGCAAGTTTATCAATAATTATAGTACTTTCATCTACCATTCATATTCCATTTTGACCATTGACTTTTTTATGTTCTCTAAACTGCTCATGTCCCACAGTCTCTTCTGTCATCCAAATATTTGGATGACATCCAAGTATTTGGAAGATTGTTAACAGTGATTTTTCTAGTTTTATATAATTTTTTGAAAAATCTTTCTTATCTGAAATTGGGTGCTTATCTCTCCTGAGGTGATTCGGGATGTCATAAATGTGCACATGGAAGAACTCAGTAGTCATTGGCAAGAAGAGCAGGAAAGAGCAGAGGATGATGCTGAAAAGTATGTCATGGTGTTTACTGGTGAAAATATTCTCTTTTTAATCTGTTCCATAATAATTTTTTAACTAAATTTTAGCATTTCCAAGACCATTAATAATAGCACACTATAATTCATTAAAATACTTAAATTCTTTCATGTTGTCATTGCTCAAGATTATTATACTAGAGTTTTTCTGTTGACATTACTCTTTGACAATTTGAAGAGGTAAATATATTAGTGAAATAGTAAAGACATGAAACATATAAGAGCTACATTTCTTTGCCCTGTCATATAGAATATAAGGTTATGCCTAATTATATTGACTCTATCATTGTTTTGATATAGAGTATTCACCTTTAAGCTGGTGTGTCTGTGTGTGTTTGGTGGAAACTAGTGGTTGAAACTAGCTGTTCTTTCTGCGTTTCAGGAATGAAGAGAGGCGATCAGCTTCACTAGATTCGCGGCAGTCTGCTGGAAGTTATTTGGATGCTGAGTATTCACGACATAGGAAGGATCGGAGTAGGAGTCCACATAAACGAAAAAGAAATAAAGATAAGGATAAAAACTGGGACTCGAGAAGAAGGAAAGACAGGTAAGCCTAACACTACATCATCTGATGTTGAATTGTTTACTCTTGAGAAGTAAATAGATCCTTCTGTTGTAGACGGTGTTGAAAAAATGGATTGTAAGAGTAAATTACAGTAAGGAGAGGAAGTTATTGATGAGAATTCTTATCATTTGTCTGATTTCAGTTCAAGTAACCATAGCTCTGTTGGCATAGTTTTCTGTATGCCTTATTGGGTATGGATTTCCCTCTTTTGCTCCTTGTTTCCTAGCCAGGACATAGGGAAGTAATGGTTAGGTAGGAAGTTAACTCTGTTAACAAGGTGTTTGCTCAGATCTCTGTCTTCTGCTCCTTCCTCCCTCCTTTTTCTTGTCATTTCTTTCTCCTGCTAATTCCTGAGTTAAAGGGCCTATAGGTTCAGAGAGAAGATCCAAACTTTAATATCAAGTCAGTTTTGCCCTTGTTAATATTGCTGATAGAATTCTGACAGCTGGAAAGATATGAACTAATACTTAAATAATAAATTTAAATCAGTTGTGATCTATTCCAGTAGTCCAGCTGCTATGGGGCATCTACCTGGATCTCAGTGTTAGTCAGGTCTCTAACTGAACTGTCTCTTTCTCATACTGACCCTCTTTCCCCAGCATTCCATATTCTGGTTAATGGGATGACCATCATCTGTTCACCTAAGCCAGAAAGCATGGAGTTATTTTGTTTGCTCCTTTTTTATTCCTACTATCTGGTTAGTTCCTCATTGCTATCAGTTCTACCGGAGGATACCTTTACATGCACCTCCTCTGTCTTTACTGATCTATCCTTACTGCTCTATCCTTACTGCTACCCCCCTGGGAAATGATAGTTTTCCTAATTGTTCTAACCACTTGTAAGCTTGTCCCATATGGAGTCATCCCTACTTTAGTGCCAGAGTGAGTTTCACTCTTAACCTCCAGGATCAGGACTCTTGGCTACCCATCCTTGTATTTTGTCACTACCCCATGAAATGCCTGAATTATGCTTTAGCTAGCCTGAATCCTCATCTATACTGTGCCACATTTATGCCTTTCTCCATCAGGTTCTGCTGCCTAATTTTTATTTTTTAAAGCCTGCTTGGTCTTTTAAGACCCAGCTAGTCATTTCCATGAAACCTCTTCTCACTCATTGAGGCTGAGATGATCTTTCTGATTTTGTCAGCTCTCTGCCTACCATGTGTTTTTTATTGAACTTAAGTTATCACTCTCCCTACTAGACTGAGCTCCTTGAAGTCAAGTCCATGTCTGATTTAGTAGTATATGCACAGTATTGTCTAATAATAGCCTTTCAAATGATATGTTGTCCCTCTCCAGGGCCACTGGTGATCAGGAATTAGTAATGCTTATTGGTTTAGTAATTTTACGCATCTTACTCTCATTTAGTTCATTGGTTTTAAGCTAGCTGTGATTTAGTCCTCTCATAAAAATGATATATTTGCTTAGTAGTCCCTTTTGATTCATATAATAAATGATATTTTGTAATAATTATACACAAATTAATTATCAGTTATTGTGCTCTTTTACTTCTTTCTGGTTTGTTAATGCTTCTTCCATTTAAGTAATTTTTGGCATCTCTGATCGGTTTTTATTGACTTAAATACATTAGACAGCCTCAAATGTAAACATGAAATAATTTGGCTTTAGAGAGGATATATTTAGAGTTTAAATAGGGGCACCTGGGTAGCTAATTCGGTTAAGTGTCTGCTTTTGGCTCAGGTCATGATCCTGGCTGGGGTCCCGGGATCGAGCCCCACATCAGGCTCCCTTCTCAGTAGGGAGCCTGCTTCTTCCTCTCCCACTCTCCCTGCTTGTGTTCCCTTTCTCGCTGGCTGTCTCTCTGTCAAATAAATTAAATAAAATCTTTTTTAAAAAAAACAAAACCAAAAAAAACCCAATACTGTTTAGTTCTGAATGCATGTTTTAACTTGTTCTGAAGTATATTACTGGTGAATTACTATTTTAGAGTTCTGTCCATCATTTGTAATAGTTTTTTTCACTCCTGTCATTTCAGGGATGGGGAAAGACATCATAGTCATAAAAGGAGAAAGCAAAAAATATAAATGAGGTATTTGTGCATGTATTAATTATGCTTATGCCATGATAACCAGTATGACAACATTTTAATTAGAATTGCTTTGAGTAGGAGAATGTTTATATGATTTGTTTAGTGCTCAGATCATTAATTTTCAGTAAGTGCTTATATTTCAAACCATGACTACACTATTATGTCCTATAACTTTGTTTTACTTATATTTTAATAGATGATTGCTTCCTATTACAGATTTTGTTTCATCCTTTGTGATAATTTATGTATCAGAAAATTCTTTAATTAAAGTCAGTACTTAAACTGTATAAATAACACATGAATACATTTTCATTTTAAAAAATTAAACCTTACAGCTAAGGTTAATGTCTCCTTGGAACACAACCTATAATCCCTGTGGCCACCTCAGTAACTACTACTTACACTACACTGGTGAAATGTAATAGGGAAAAACAACCTAAATATCTGTGAGAAGGGGAATGGCCTGGTTAAATAAAATATAGTATAGTCTGATAGATTACTATACTGGATTTAAAAGAAATAAACTTTATATTAATATGGATAGATCTCAGAAACATAATGCTAAGTGAAAATAGTAAACTGCAGAAAGATATATACAAGTTATATTTATGTACAATATAATACTGTACATTTTCTGTGACCTTATATGTATGTAAATATATTTTTAAAGATTCAGAAGTACCCATACCAAACTTAAAAGAGTAATTATTTGGGGGAGGAGGTATAGGTGGGAGAGATGAGGAATGAAAACCAGGATTGAGAGGGTGGTGAAAGAAATCTTCAGCTTTATCCATAATACATTAATTTTTAAAAGGTATTCATCTTTCACTTGTTAATTAAAAATAGATTTTAATTAAAATTAAAAATATACTGTCATTTTCTTTTATGTAAATCATCTTTATTGAGGTACTGTTTATATAAAATAAAATGCACCCATTTGAAGTGTATGTTTCATTGAATTTTGACAAACTTATACCCCAGGCAATGAAGTCATCACCTTGATCAAGATAGAGAACACTTCCATCACCCCCCAAAATTCTCATATACCCCTTTTACCAGTCAATTTCTCTACCCTACCTCTAGGCAACCACAGATCTCTGCAGAGGATGTGGGTATGTTTTTTAATCGGCAATAGGAGAATAGTGCTTATGCTGAAGTTTAAGAGAGAGGTATTTGTGAGCAAAAAGAAATTTAGAAGACTTAAGAAACTTCTCAAATATTTAGATGGTCTTGATTGCTTTAATTTACGTGTTGTCGAGGTGGCTGTTGTGCAGAGCCCAGGGTACTGATTACAATCAATAGGAAACTGAATTTGTCACTCAAATTTAATTAGATCAATGATTTACAAGTCTTTTTTTTTTTTTTTCTTACTTTTGAGTAAAGCTGGTTGGATAATCTCAAGCCTTTTAGTGAAAGTTGTCAAATGATAAATTTTACATAAAATGTTTTAAATTGGCTTTGAAAAATATTTTTTGATCACCTATATATACTATGTCGCACAAAAGTATTGATACTATAAAAGTGTGTGTAGGGTCTTTACCTGTCTTTGAGGACACTTTCTTTTTATGTTTAGTGAGTTCATAAAGGTCCGAGAGTTCTGTTGTGAAGCTTTGTTGCATTGAGTATGAAAAAACAAAATCTACATGTAGTTTTTGAGTATGTTTATGATGCTAATTTCTTTTTATGTAGCTTGCTTTTGAGTTGTTATAATTGAGCCAGCAGGTATATTAATTATTAAACTAAACCTCACTTATTACATTTGTGGTTGTACTTCCTACTCTGGTCACAAATTTGAGAGTTTGGTGTTATGGAAAGTCATCACAGCTTTTAGATATTTGGATTGTCACCAGTAATTTCTATTGCTCCTTTTCAGGAAAGAAAAAAAGTAGTATTTATCAGGTTCAAGGGGCTGCAAGCTGAATTCATCTTTACTGAGCAAGTTGAGTCAGTTTCCCGTCTAAAAGCCCAGTATGGTCACCTAAGAGAAAGGATGCCGCCATAAAATAGAATATAAACTTCTAAGCTTACTTTTAGTCCTTTGGTTTAGTAATAAAAGGCAGGGGGCACTTCCAGTTTAAAAAGTTGCTAGGCTCCTGGATGGCTCAGATGGTTAAGCATCTTGCCTTCCACTCAGGTCATGATCTCCAGGTCCTGGGATCCAGCCCTGCATCAGGCTCCCAGCTCAGTGGGGAGTCTGCTTCTCCCTCTCCCTCCTCCCTCTCCTTCTGCCTCTCCCCTTGCCTCCCCCCTTGCTTGTGCTCCCTCTGTGTCTTTCTCTGTCAAATGACTAAATAAATCTTTAAAGAAAAAGAAAAGAAAAAGTTGCTTTACGCAGCGTCTGGACTATGTTAAGTGAAGGAAGACTTCAGGCTGCGGAGAGTTGTGCCTTCTGAGGATCATACTTTGTGGCACCAAGTAAGGGATTGGGGGTTGGGTTGCTTGAGTACTATGTTTATGAGGCTAATTTCCCATAATCATGGAACTTTGGTAACCCATGTTGTTTTTCCAGCTCCAAGCCATGATTCCTCTTCTAGAATGAGAAAGCTAATTAAGGGGAGCTTTCAGGAATCCAGAGGGATGAAGCGGGAGCCTGGGCTTTAGTTGCTGTTGCCCACACTATTTAATGCAAATGAAGCACTTGTAAGGAACAAATTCTTCCCATAATGGGAGGAATAGCCTTGATCAAAGAGGGTGCTGGGATGAGTGAGATGGGTACAATACAGCTCTGCCTCTTCACTGTGACCCAGGGCAAATTAATCTTTCCATGCCTCCTATTCCTCATCTGTAGTCTGAGAATAACAATATGCTCTCAAGGGTCATGGTGAGGTTTAGGGATGATGAATGCGACTTGCCTTACATAGTGTCTGATCGATGGCAAGTACTAAATACTTGCCATTATTTGTAACACACTTATGAATATTTTCTTTCTGCTCTGCCTCCTGTGTTTGGCTTTGCTTAGGGACCAACCTAGATACCTGTCTCATGACCTCAGAAAATTCTATCCTACTATAATATTAGCACACATGCCATACATCATTGAAGACTCCGTAGAGACGTGTATATAGGGAAGTGCTTCTCATTACCTACCTCCAGGGCATATACACAGCTGGCATGCACCTGAATGGCTGAGCAGCATAAAAATACTGAGACCTCTAAATTGCTTGGTAAATAACTGCTGTCCCAAGCCCCACCTCCCATCTCCCCCTCTTTGCCATGGAAATTCTTGACTGTCTCCTAGGCACTACCATGATCCAGCAAATAAAGGGCTGATATCTAGCACAGCTGGAGGCCTTGGAGTCCCCTGCTCCAGAGCTAAGACTGGTTGGTGGCTGTTCTGATTAATTGGTGACTATGTAGTCAGCCTTTCCTCCAAACAGTAATACCATTGTTAACATGGGGTGTATTATTTCATTTCCTACTTTGCCCTATATAGTGGGCTCTGTGTGCGGGTTGCTATATTGTGGGAATACTGATCATGGTCATGGTTACACACACTTGAATCAGCCACAGGTCCCTGTAGACTGCAGTAGCACAAGTGTGGAAGGAGGAATCAGAAGTAGTAGTGTTTTAAGGGTCTCACACTATACATGTGTAATATTTGAATACAGATTATGATAAGTGAATATATATAATAAACCCTAGAGAAGCCACTAAATAAATAAAACAGGAGTGGCTAATAAGCCATAGTAGAGAGGAAACAGAATCATTAAAAACAATCCTAAAGAAGAAGATAGGAGGAAAAAGAGAAGGAAAGAACAAATAGCAAGAAGGTAGATTTAAACCCACCTATACTGACCTTATTAAACATTAAATGTAAATGTTCTAAGCACTCAAAAGACAGAGGTTGGATAAAAAGGCAAGACCTAGGTGTATGTTGTCTATAAGAAAACCATTTTAAATGTTAGGGTACAAATAGTTAAAATAATAAAAAGGGAAAATGTGTCATGCTAGCACTAAACAAAGGCCCTGAACTAAAAAAAGAAAGCTATTTTACAATCAAAGTAGACTTCAGAACAATGAATGTTACCAGACATAAAGACGAACATTTCAAAATGTCAAAGAATTCAGTTCATCAAGAGGACACAAGAATCCTAAATATATGTGTACCTCATAAGAGAGGTTCAAAATACCTACAACAAAGACAGGACTGGCGGGAGAACCAGGCAAGTTCACAGTTACAGTGGAGAGATTTCAACACTTGTCCCTTAGCAGTTCACAGCATGAGCAGACAGCACATCAGGAAAGAGATACAAGAGTTGCACAACTGACATTTGTACCTGGACAACCAGCAGAATATTCTTTTCATACACACTTGTGATGGTGACCAAGATCATATTCTGGGCCATAAAACAACTCTGTATGCATTGGAGAGGATTGAAATCACACAAAGTATTACTCTGACCACAACAGAATTAAACTAGAAATCAACAAAAGATACCTAAAAAATGCTCATATATTTAGAAATTAAACAACCTATTTCTAATAACTCATGGGCCAAAAATTATAAGGTGAATTAGAAAGTATTTAAAACTGAATTAGAACAAAAACACAGCATATCAAAATTTGTGGAATGTGCTTAGAAGGGCATTTACGATTTTAAATGTTTGACTAAGAAAAGATGAAAGTGTCACATTAACGATCTAAGCTCCCACTCTGAAACGGTATAGAAAAAGATCAAATTAAGCAGAAGGAAGGAAACAACAAAAATCAATGAAATAGAAAACTGAAATGCAATAGAGAAAGTAAATGGAGCCAAAAGCAGATTTTTAAAAAATGTCCAGGGGCATCTGGGTGGTGCAGTTAAGCATCTGACTCTCAATTTCAGGTCATGATCTCAGGGTCCTGGGATAGAGCCCTGCATCAGGCTCTGCGCTCACCGCAAAAATCTGCTGAAGTTCCTGTCTCCTCTCTCTCAAATAAATAAACACTAAAAAAACAATTTTTAAATGATGAATAAAACTGACAAGCCTCTAGGCAGATGGATCTAACCACACTCTAGCCAGGAGGAAAAAGAAAAAGGCACAAATTATTGGTATCAAGAGCGAACATAAAAAAAAAAGTGAACATGGAAGAGTTGCTATACATTCTACAGACTTTAAAATGATGAAAAGGGAGCGTTATGCCAATAAATCCCAACAACTTAGATGAAATGGATAAATTCTTTGAAATACACAAATTACCTAGACCAACTCAAGAAGAAACCATTTGAAATATTCATATCTATTCAATAAATATATTGAATTCAGTTAGAAACTTTCTCACAAAGAAAGCCAGTCCCAGATGGCTTCACTGGTAAATTCTACTGAATGTCTAGGGAGGAATAATACCGATTTTTCACAAACCCAGATAATAGAGGAGGGAGGAAACTCCCAGCCGTCCTCTTGACACCAAAACCAAAGATATTATAAGTCAACTTTCAGCCAACAGAGTTCATGAACATAGACACCTCAACAAAAATTTGGCAATGTTTTGTGAACAAATCCAGCAACACATTAAAAAAAAAAAAACAACACCTTATGATCAAGTAAGTTTTATTCCGGGGATTTAAGGATGATGTAACATTGAACATCCAGGCAATTCACCATATTGACAAAGAAAAGTCCTGTGATCCTCCACAGATGCAAGAAAAGCATATGATAAAATTCAGTACCTGTTCGTGGTTTAAAAAAACAAAACACTCTCAGCAAACAAGAAATGGAGGAAAACATCCTCAACCTGGTAAGGGACATCTACAAAGAACCTGGAGCTAAGATCGTACTTAATGGTGAAAGAATGAATAATTTCTTTTGATTGGGAGCAAGGCAAAGACGTCTGCTCTGCCACTTCCATTCAACATTGTACCAAGGTCCTAATTGGTGCAATAATGCAATAAAAAAAAGAAAATGTATAGATTGGAAAGGGTGAAGTAATGCTGTCTTTATTCATAGATGACAATCATCTATGTAGAAAATCCTAAGGAATTTACAAAAAAACAACTAGAACTAATACATTTAACAAGGCTATATAGTCAGTATACAGAAATCTTACAATTTTTGTATGCTAGTAATGAAAATTGGAAATAGCATCAAAAAACATCAAATATATAGGGATAAATTGAACAAAACGTGCAAGATCTGTACACTGAACACTATAAATCTTGCTGAGAGAAATTAAAGAAGATTTAAATGAATGAAGAGAGAGGTCCTGCCCACTAATCAGAACACTTTTTAAGGTACTAATTCTCATTAGATTGAACAACAGATTCTATGCAATTGCAATAAATTCCCAGCAGGCCCTTTTAAAAAAAGGCATAATATATTTTTTATTATAAAATATATATAACATTTACCATTTTAACCATTTTTACATGTACAGGTCAGTGGCATTAAGTACATTCACACTGCTGTGCAACCATCACCACCATTCGTGTCTAAAACTTTTTCATCTCCCCAAAATGAAATTCTTGTACCCATTGAACAACTCCCCATTTCCCCTCCCCCAGCCCCTGGCAATCACCATTTCACTTTCTGTTTCTATGAATTTGGCTACTCTAGGAACCTCATATAAGTGGAATCATACAATATTTGTCCTTTTGTGTTTGGCTTATTGCACTTAGCATAATGTCCTGAAGGTTCTTCCATGTTGTAGCCTGCCAGCAAACTGGCTGGCCTCCCTTCTTTGTTTCTTTGTACCTTTCCCTCCCTCCCTCCCTCCCTTCCTTCCCCTACCCCCTTGATTCTTCCTTCCATTCTTTCATTGACAGTCTGATTTAAAAATTCTATGGAAATGCAGTGGACTTGAAAGAACCAGAACATTTTAGGAGGAAAAAGAAAAAAGTTGGAAGACTTACACTACCTGATTTCAAGATTTATTATGAAGTTACAGTAACTAAGACAGAGTGGTATTGGCATAAGGATAGACGTGTAGATGAGTTGAACAGAAGAGCAAATCCAGAAACAGATGCACAGATGTGTGATCAGTTGATTTTTGACAAGCTGCTGAGGTAATTCAACAAGGAAAGGATAGTACTTTCAACAGAATATGCTGGAACGACATGATAATAACCATAGGAAATACAAGGAACCTCAAGTTTTACCTCACATCATATACCAATATCAACCTGAAGTTAATCATAAACTTAACATGTAAGAGCTAAAGTATAAAATTTCTAAAAGAGAACATAGCAGAAGTTGTTTGTGACCTTGGGTTAGGCAGAGATTTTTTTTTTATTAATTTTATTTTATTATATTATGTTAATCACCATACAGTACATCCCCTGATTCTGATGTAAAGTTTGATGCTTCATTAGTTGCGTATAACACCCAGTGCACCATGCAATACGTGCCCTCCTTACTACCCATCACCAGTCTATCCCATTCCCCCACCCCCTCCCCTCTGAAGTCTTCAGTTTGTTTCTCATAGTCCATAGTCTCTCATGTTTCATTCCCCCTTCTGATTACCCCCCTTTTCTTTATCCCTTTCTTCCCCTACCGATCATCCTAGTTCTTATGTTCCATAGATGAGAGAAATCATATGATAATTGTCTTTCTCTGCTTGACTTATTTCACTTAGCATTATCTCCTCCAGTGCCGTCCATGTTGCAGCAAATGTTGAGAATTCGTTCTTTCTGATAGCTGAGTAATATTCCATTGTATATATGGACCACAGCTTCTTAATCCAGTCATCTGTTGAAGGGCATCTCGGCTCCTTCCATGATTTGGCTATTGTGGACAATGCAGCTATGAACATTGGGGTGCATATGGCCCTTCTCTTTACTACGTCTGTATCTTTGGGGTAAACACCCAGTAGTGCAATGGCTGGGTCATAGGGTAGTTCAATTTTTAACTTTTTAAGGGACCTCCACACTGTTTTCCAGAGTGGCTGTACCAACTTGCATTCCCACCAACAGTGTAGGAGGGATCCCCTTTCTCCACATCCTCTCCAACAATTGTTGTTTCTTGCCTTGTCTATAGGCAGAGATTTCTTAAAGAGAACACATAAAAGAGAAAACAAAGAGAAAACCACTAAGTTGGATTCCATCAAATTGAACTTTTGCTCTTTACCAGACACTGATAAGGGAAACCATAGAATGGGAGTAAGTATTCACAAAGCAAATACCAGACAAAGGACAAACCTGAAACACATAAAGAACTCTTAAAACAACCTCCCAAAAATGGACAAAAGATTTGAGTAGACACTCAACAAAGGAAGCTAAATGGATGGTAAATAAGCACATGAAAAGATACTCAACAGCATTACTAAGGGAAATGCAAACAGAAACCACAATGAAGTAACACTACACACCCCAGAATGGCTGAAATTAAAAGACTGGTACTACCAAGTGTCGGTGAGAATGTGGAACAGCTAGAATTCTCGTTAATTGCTGGCAGGACTGTATCACTGTAAAAGTCACTTTAGAAAACTTACAGAGTGTGAGTTTTTCTTTTTTAAAGTTAAACATACCATGCAACCCAGCAGTCTTTCTCCTAGACTACTCCTAGATTGCCTCCGTGTTACCAAAGGTAAAAGGAAACTTGTCCACACTCCGACTTGTCCACAAATATTCAAGCAGCTTTATTCATAGTAGCTCCAAAGCGGAAACAACTGAAATGTCCATCAGCTGGTGAATGGATAAACAAATTATCTATCCATTCAGTGGAATACGACTCAGCCATAAAAGGAGTGAACTATTGATACACCACTGGATGAATCCCAAAGGCATGTTAAGTGAAAGAAGCCACACATAAAAGAGTGTGTATGATTCCACTTATATACAATTCTGAAGAGATGTCTATTGACAAATCAGTGGTTGGTAGGGGTTGTGGGTGGGGAGAGGGGGCAGTAAAGTAGCACAAAGAAGCTTTTTAGGATGATGGAAATGTTCTATATCACTATTGTGCTGGTTGCAAGACTGAATACATTTGTTAAAACTTAACCAAATCGTACACCTAAGATTGGTGAGTTTTATTGTATTAAAATTCTACCTCAGCAATGAAAAAAGAAAAAAAGGAAAGAAAGAATAGGATGGCTTCTCCCCTCCAGGAACTCCTAGTCTATGTAGGGAGTCAGGATAGTCTGGAAAAAAAACTTAAGGCAGGGAGTGATTAGGAGTCAGGTATAGTTCAAGTAAACATGTGATGTCACACCTTGGGTTGGTAGTTGTAACCCCATGCCTTGGGCTGGTGATCAGTAATGCTCTGCCATGCCATGAGAATGAGGCAAGCAAGGCCAGCTTCCTTCGAGGAAGGAATTGAAAACTGAGGCTTTCATAACAAGTCAGAGTGGGCCTTCCCATCTTATTTTTATCAATCTGGAAAGACTCTGGATTCTTCCCTGTGTAAGGCAGCGTGAAGCAAGTGTACTTCAACTAGAATACACACAGTGTGTCCAGCCTGGTCCTGGGAATTTGAAAGAAACAGACTTTAGGGCGATCATTGGGAGACTAAAAACCAACACTTGAGAAGTACCAGAAGGTTGCTAATGAAGGTGAATACAGAGACTGCATACAGAAAAGTTTGTTATTCCATATGCAGGGTATTTGTGGACATATCCCTGTGGGCCATGGGTTTTGAGTAGCAGACTGTTGGAGACGAAGTGTCAAACCTAGTGGTTCTGGTAATAACCCGAAAGAAGCAGAAAGAAAAGAACTCAGACCACAAAGGGAAAGGGATTGAATTTGAGATGAGTCCTGAAGAGGTGAAAGGAAAGAATTTTCTCCCTGTTACAGAAGATCTATGTGGACAAACCACTTGAAAAATAACAGCAACCCCACCTCCCAAAACATATTGCTGCGGGTTTAAAGAGTTTGATTTCTTCGGAGAAAAAGTAGAATTTGGAGCGAAGGAGGCAAAATTGATAGCTTCGTTGAATTATGGTTTGATCAAGAATAGATACACTTCCCATAATTTTTTGCCAAGTTAGAGTGTGACTAATAAACAAGGCAAGTTATTCCATGAGATTCATGAAGAAAAGGTTCTGCACCTTTAGAGAGTTCATTTTTTGAGAGGTGATCATGAAAGACAATGATTAGGGAGGGGTTGGCAGTCGGGGAAGCTGTGCACGTGTGGGGGGCAGGCGTGTCTCGGGGATGTATGGGAACTCTGTACCTTCGCTCAATTTTGCTGTGAGCCAAAAGTGTTCTAAAAAATAAAGTCTATTTTTTTTAAGTATTTATAAATGTGGCTTTGTTTGACGGGTAAGAATCAAGATTTGGAATTTTCAAAAAATTCTAGGAGGTCAGAGTTTTCTGGGTAAAATGCAAACATGAAAGGGGCAGTGTGCCACATTTTCCTGGCTCCAGACTGGCTTCTTTCAAATGGAAGCACATTAAAAGGCAAAATGAAGAAGCCAGTCCAGATTTCAGAGCATCGGACATTCTGAATTAGGAAAAGCTGGTGAGCTGGATTCTCTGATGGAGGGAATAGCTCCTCCCAGCCACCGCCCTCCCCCGGCCATTCTCGTCCTTCCTTACCTGTCTCATCTGTCTCATTGTCATTGTAGGGCCTGTGGGGGTTGAGCAGCACCAGGTATCATCCGGTGCCTGAGGGAATTGATGGAGGGACGGGGGCGCAGGTGAGCGGACAGCAGCTGACACCCTCTCAGAGAGCAGGCAGGATAGGCAAACCTCCAGGTTTGGCATCCCCTTAGAGGGTCAGGCAGGTGTTAAACAGGAAGCTGCAGTGAACTCTTCAATTCCCCCAAATTCTCTAGCTGTGGGAACATTCCAGAAGCTATGTCAGGAACGTCACTGAGAGACATACATCTAGACCGGAGGTGGGGGCTGGCAACAATAGCAATGATGACAACAGTGACAGCACTGATGACCGCTGTCATTTACTGGGCCCTTGTACCGTCCGAATTCAGTGCACCTGACACGCATTATTTCACTTAATCCCCACAACACCGTATGAGGTAGGAGCTACTGCCATTCCCACTTTGCAGATGAGGGACCAGACTTAGAGCTCCAAGAGCATGTCCAGGACTGCCCAGCTGCTGCATCTCAGGCAAGCAATCCCAACACAGAAAGTTGTCCGCTGCACCTACTGCTTCCCCGTTGCAGTCATAAGCGATCCCTTGCTATGCTTCAGATCCGGGGGGACCGGACCACGCAGAGGGGCTCTGGAGTGAGGAAGGACACAATGCCCCTGGTAGTGGATGTGGGCTGGGTGTGGCCAGTCAGGGGAGTTCTCTGTCTCCAGATGCCTCCGCCTCCCCCAAATTCCCACCTTCCCAGTGTGACCTGCAAGCAAATAAATGTCTCATTATCAGAACTCAAATGTGCAGTTGATTTACACGTTTTTAAATAGCATGTGCGGAAGTAGGCTCTTACCATACTCTGCTTCTCGAAGCTTGTCCAAAGCCTTGCCCGTGAGGAATGAACCTTCTCTGTGGTCTAGGAGGACGGCAAGTCCTGGGGCAGAAACAAGAACAATTTACAGTAACAACACTAGAATCTGCTAGAATGTAAGCTCCAGGAGGGCAGGGATTTTGTTTTATGTGTAAAACGTTTTATCTCCCGGATCTAAGACATGTATGAAGTGTTCCATAAATAACACGTTTAATAATAATTATTAACTCTTCAAAGCAGAAAAGATAGTTTATTGTCTTATTTTCCCCTCTCATGGATGGGAAGGCATGAGAAAATTGAGCCTTGGGAAAGTTAAGTGGGTTATGTTGGTTCAAAGAGCTAATTAATCAGGAGTAGGAAGGGACTGGGACCCAGGCCCCGCAGTCTCCATCCTGCTCTCTTCCCTGCCATTATCAGGCTTACTGGAATGTGTCATTTCTACCCATAGTGGGTTATGCTTTCATCTCAGTGATTTCTGGTTCGGGTCTGCCAGCTTCAGCGTTCACAGGAAAGCGGGTCATTTCCCAAGGGCAGCTCTGATGATGGTGAACTTCATGGGGCGATGATTAGAGTTACCGCCACTGCTGAGTGACAGCCGGCGTGCTCACGTCTCTGTGAACGGCATACCGCTGTACATCACTGATTCTTGTATAAATACCTCTCTTTCTTATTTTCACATCTCTGCAACCTGCACAGGTTTTGCAGTCACTGCTGGCAAGGAAAGATGTTGAACTTTTCCAGGGAGGATTTGTGCTTGCTTCTGCTGGCACGATAGGGGTGCTCCCCACCTGAGGTTCCTTCAGATTCAGCTCTTTGCTTGAGGAGAGCTCAGGGCAAATTATCAGGGCAGTTCTCCCCCTCCCTTCACCCAGGCCTGAGGCTGAGCCTTGCTCCGGGAGGACACTGGTTGGTGTTTCGGCTCTATGTGGGGGTCACCTATCATAGACTTCCCATTTGGGGTACTTTGCTTTCTTAGCACATAAAACAATGGGCCTCTTGTGATGGCATCGAAGCGATGACTCAGACTTGATGACATACGGAGTTTCCCTTTACTAAGTTCTTCCTGTTCGTGAAGCACTTTGCACCCATATCTTTGGCTCCTTGGGAACAGTCTCTGAGACTGAGATTTGATGCAGGAAGTTTGCTGAGAGGGCCCTCTGGATCTGCACCCATGGGATGGGGAAGGAAACTGGACGGGCCGGAGGGGGAGATGGAACTACAGTGCGGTCAAGACGGGAGTAGGGCTTCTGGCACTGGGACGATCCTTCGAGTCGTCTCCTGCTGGGGCAAGCAGGAAGCAGGCCTTTATACTCCCACATCAACCACTCATTGGATGCAAGCCCCACTTTCTACCCAACACCCTGATGGGCTGTCACCTTGGGTGGGGTCTCCCTTTGACCAAGGGCAGTTTGGGGGAGTTTCTCAGACAGTGGCTATCATCTGGCAGCGGGGGAAAATTAGCTCCATGTGGGGCAGTCTGGATGCCATACCACAGTAAGCTGTAGAGCGTGTTACTTCGTTCACGCTTCACCCTGTGGGAGGTACCCGTCATCGTCAGCACCCAGGGTGACCATGAGGAAACAGGCTTGGACAGACTGAGCGGCTCCCCTAAGATCTCACAGCCAGTAGCAGGAGATTCAAATCCAGTCCTGACACCAAGACCCAGCTCTTAACCACGGAGCCTGGGGGCTGCACTCCTGGCAGCTCAGACTGCATTCTTTGGTAAGAAAGAAAGAGGGAAATGTGCATGTCCAGCCCTCGTAAGAATTACCCAGAAATGCAGAAGAGCTAGCAAGGACTCCCACCCCGGTGATGAAGTTGGGGGGCAGCAAGACTAGCTTACTGCTCTGTCTGTAGTCTAGGCCGGTGTTTTCTCGTCTGCCCTCATATTCATGGAAGGTGCTGGAGAAAGTAGGCTCAGCCCCATTTTAGAGGTGAGAACGTTGAGGCCAGGGAAGATGGTAGTTTGCCCAGAATCATGCAAAAGCATGACTTGATGACCAGGGCATAGATGTGTCACCTTGTCCCTGCACTCCCCACATGCGTCCCGGTGGAGGCATCTTTCTTTTTTTCTCTGAAGATTTTAGTTTTCCGTAATCTCTACACCTAAGGTGGGGCTTGAACTTACAACCCCAAGATCAAGAGTCCTACGCTCCACCGGCTGAGCCAGCCAGGTGTCCCCCCAGTGGAGGCTTCTTAGCAGAAGAGTGAGACGTTATCCCCTTTACCTGTGAGGGGAGTAGGGCAGGTGACAGTTAGATGAACCGCTCGTCTCCTCACCTGTTTGCAGAAGCAAATGTCACCAGTCTTGAAATTGTTCGTGGGAAGCAAAAAGTAAAGCATTTCAGAAAACTCCTGAGATTTCTAGGGCTTTGTTGGCTTAATCATTAAAGACGGAGCAGCGTATTACAGGAAAATAAAGCTTTTCCGTGAATGCACTGCAAGAGCCCTAAGAGGCAATGGTCTTAGTTGAAAGGAGCATTCTTTTACTTTATCTAGGAGTTTCACTGCCTCAGCTGCTTTGCAAACCAGCTACTTCAAAAAAACCCATCTGTGTTATCGCTGGGTAGGTAACAGTGGGACCCCTTCCTGTTTGGGGACAAAAGCCACCCACAAGAAAAGAAACAGGTTAGCCTTCCCCTTTTATTTGACTCTTCCCAACGCTAAGAGGGAAGACGTGGATCAGTGTTCATTGTGTGTTCTAGCCGGAAATGTATGGGGCACTTCCTAGGTGACAGGCACAGTGCTAGGCTCTTTACCGAAGCTCCCTGGGGTGGGGGTGGGGGATTGGCGTGCATTCTACCCTCCTAATTCTTTGTTTTCCTGCACTGTGGAGGCTGAAAGCCATGCTTCTGGGTCGCAGCAAAGGTTGATGATGGGATGGTGCGCAGACTGTCAGAGGAGCTTGTGGGCCATCGGGAGGCACACGTGAGCAAGGCTGAGCCGAAGTCCCCACCCCCACCCCGGCTGGAAGCAGGGCACGTGTTCTGCAGGGGTGGTTCTTGGGGGAGACATCATGGTGTTTTCTGAGCCAGGGGCATGTAGCTTTCTTAGTATCGAATCCCTGCTAAGCTGTGTGGCCCTGGATCCTTGTCACCCAGCAGCTTCCTGACTCCCAGCTCCTGGCTGTGGCAGAGGTGCAGTTCGAGGCAAGCCAGGTCTCCGGTGGTGGTGGTGTGGGGCTTATTTCTGAAAGGCCACCCTAGGTCCTATTCCTCCAGCCCTTTCTGTGGTTTTGTGAGCACCTAATCTCTTAATTAAGAACGTGCTTTGTCGTGGGCCATTCAGGCTGCGGTAACAGACTACCATAGACGGGATGGCTTAAAGAACAGACATTTATAGACATAGACAGTTCTGGAGGCTGGGAAGCCCAAGGTCATGGTGCCAGCACGTTCAGTGTCCGGTGAAAGCTTGCTTCCCGGTTCATAGACAGCTGTCTCCTCACATGGTAGAAGGGGCGAGGACTCTCTCTGGGGTTGCATTTATAAGGGCACAAACCCCATTCATGAGCGCCCCACTCTCACGACCTAATCACCTCCCAGAGGCCCACCTCCCAATACCATCCCAGTGGGGATGAGGTGTAAACACATAAATATGGGGGACACAGACATTCAGTCGATAGCATTCACCTTGTGATTGTGAAATGTGGCAGCTTCCCTTTCTTGAGTGCTTTCTACTAAAGAGGCACTTTGCATCCATGTCTTGGGTGAGGTTCCCTGGGAGCTCTTCTACTTAAGAGAGCGAGCAGGGATTCTGTGTGTAAGCTGAACAGCCCCGATGCATTTGACCTTCGTAGCTACCCCAAGAGTCAGGCGCTGCCGGCCCCAGTTTCACAACTCACACGACTCAAGTGACTTGCCCAAGGCCACCAGCTTGTCAGTGGGGATGCGGGTTGCAAGCCCAGGTGCCTTCCCTCCCTACCCTGTCACCTCATCCCATCTTGCGTGGACTACATTGGTCACCTGGAGGTTTGCTTATCCTGTTTGCTTTCGGTACAACATATTTGCAAGGGGAAAATAACCACAAACCCATCTTCCAAACGACTCCATTTTACATTGTCATTTGTAAGGTATCTTTCGAGTGTAATTTCTTCTTAGTTTTCTGTAATAAGCTTTTCCACAAATGCATGATTTTCATTTCCTCCTAACTTCAACGAAGTTTCTTACCTTTCCTTTTAACATCATGCTCATTCCCCAAGTCCCACCTAGAAGGCTCCCCTGGTTACTCCAGCTCCCACTCTTCCACTCTTCAGCGGTAAAACAGCACCTGTATCATTTCATTGATCACTTAGTGACTATTTTCAGGATTTTTTTTTTCCTAGAGCGTAAGCACCTCGAGAAAAGGAAGCGTTGTATGAATACTGAGCCCAGTAATCATATTAACATCATTATCGGGCACCTGTTTGTGCCAGGTGCTTTATGGGCATAATTTCTCCTCCTCATAACAGCAATGCACAAAATATGTTGTCCTGTGATCTCGTCACTTGAAATGTTAATCTTATTGGAAGGGGCGAATGGGTTTTTGTCATATACCAACTCTGTGGCAGCCTCCCTGCTCACATCTCCCTCCTCCCCGCCTGCAGACACCCCCACTCCTGGCTCCTGTTTCCTGTGCTCTCATTTCTCTCCTGTGAGTCCAAACTTGTGCCCTCAACATATATTTCTGTCTGAACTGCTCTGTGTGTCTCCTTCCGTGACTTGCTTTTTCACTCAACATTAGGTGAGGTGCAGCCTCGCTTCGGTGCGGGGCTGTGCTCACTGCCACTGCGGTCTGGGTCCCACCGTGTGCACGTCCGTACTGCCTCTGTCCTGTTCGGGGACGCGGTGCTCCCAGCGCTGCTGCTGCAAAGTGCCTTCCTGCCAGCATCCCCGCTGCTCTCCCGGAACGCGTGGGCGTTTCACCTGAGCACAGGCTTCTGGAGCCGCTGGGGCTGCATGAGAGACGTTTCCGTTCCGTTGGCTGGCAGTTCAGATGCATCCCCCTCCCTCCCTGACCATCCCGAGGGGACAGGAGTGCTGCCCTTGCTTGTGGCCTGAATGTCTGCCGTCAGGGGCCCTGGGATGAGGAGGAGGAGGGGCGGTGGTGTGGACGGTGCTTCCCCCCAGGAGCCCAGGGAGGCAAAGCGGGTACAGCGAGGCAAGGCAGGACCCTGGCACTGGCTCTCGACCAGCTGGAGACCGGGGACTCGGGCTGCAGTGCGGCGACATCACGGAATCCACAGTGTGGTCCCCGCTGGCTGTGGGACACGGACTCCCACAGAGGATATGTTTCATTCGGACATTCTTTGACCTCGGTTCCTTCACGGACCCACAGTAAGGAAAGTGGAGTGGCTCTGGGGACACTTCTGGACCTGGCCGCTGCTGAGTCTGGCTCTGGCTCCTGTTGTGGGGTCCAAGGTCACCGTCCTCTGGTCCCGGATGTCAGTGCTGGCCACCCTCTGCTGTCACCTTGCTGGCCCATGTGCAGCCCCACAACCTCAGACCGTCGCCAGCCCTCAAGCCCGTGGTGGGTCTGTGACTGCTTTGCCCCGGGCTGGCTTTGACCTTCCTCGAGGAGGAGCCGGTGCTGCTGGCCTGTTACTGACAGGGCCTGGATGGGTGGTGTCTGTATCCCCCAGCTGGAGAATGGCCAGACTTGGGGGGCTGGGGCTGCTGCGCGCAGACAGCTGAGTCGGCTGCCCCGGGGCTGCTCCAGCCTTTCCCTTTGTCATCGCAGGTGGGGCAGCCAGAGGATGGCTTCAGTGGTCGTGTGCACCCCTGCTCTGTGGTGAGGGGAGCTCCCCATCTGGGTGTCCCCATCTCCCCCTGCTTCCCTCCTGCTGCCCTCCTGGGCTGAAACTCCCTGGCTTCCACCTCAGCTGCTCCTGTTACCTCCCTTTGCATCGGGGACATGGGGCTCCCGCTTCTGGCCGTCAGCTGTTTCCGCCATCCACCTGCTGGCGTCTCTACCCCTGCAGGGGCCCCATCTCGGTGCCGCCTCCGTGGAGGGCCCCGTGTGCCGCCCATGGCCACCACGTCAGGACCCCTGGGGGGCCTGTGCCTCTGCTCTCCAGGCAGTACCGCCTCAGTCCCTTCCTGGGCCCACGGGGCTGCTGCTGTCCTCGCTGCCTTTGTCCGTCCTGTGCCTGCAGAGGTGGGGGCTGCGGGGCCCATGGTCGCACCTGCTGCTGCTCACGTGCGGATTGTGGCCACAGCCACGGGCTTGGTGACTGCGGGCGGGGTGGATTCACTGGGTGTCCCAGGTGCAGTCTATGGGGGTGCATGTGGATTCCCTCCCTGCTTTCCCAACTCCCCCCTTCCAGCACAGCCAGAAGAGGCGGCCTCGGACACCTCAGAGAGCATGTGAAACTCAATGATACCTTTATCCCCTCTCCATGGAGCCCTCGGCTTATTCCGAGAAGAGGGGAAAGAAATGAGGTAGAGAAGACAGAGAACGAGGCCTGAGCGTCTCACCTCGAGAGCACGTAAGGGAAGAGCCTTTGAGGTGACAAGTCCGTAGTACGGTGTGGTGCGGGGAGGGCTCCCTTCCGCAGCACCCGTCCCAGGGGTCCCAGGGGCAGTCAGGTACTTGGACAGCAGGGGGGCATGATCACAGTTCCCTATGAGAATCCTCCGCTGCTTCTGTTTTGCACACTGTGCTCGTGTCTGTTGGACAGATTCCTAGAAGTGAGCCGGCTGGCCAAGGGGTATGCTCACGCTACACTTTGCTGGTGCGCACACGTACCCACACACACGCATTGTACTGCGACCCCGCGTGTGGCAGCCACGGGCATCCAGACTGCAGCTCAGACAAACGAACGACTTTCTCCCGGCTCAAAGGCCCCACAGCCGCTGGGGCCATCTGAGTCAGTCGGGGTTAGGAAGTGTTCAGAAGAGCAGGAAGGAGCAGGGTGCAGTGGTGAGGATGACAAATGGTGGCAGTGAGATCAGAGCGGCTGGGACCTTCAGCTCTGTGGCACGCTCTGGGGAAGCCCTAGGATTCTCTCCAATGTGCCTGTCTGCCCAGGGGTGGCTCTAGGCCCTTGGCCCCTTGGAATGTGATACATTTTTCTGGTGAGCCCCAGACCCCAGCAGCTCTGTGCTACCAGCTTTCAGTTGTGCTCGCAAGTACCCCTCTCCCACCCTCCCACCCTCCCANGCTGCTTCTGCTCTCTGCCCCACACAGGCACCCGTCCTGTCCTCCGCTGGGCTGGCCTGGCTCTGTGCACCTGTCTGGCAGGCTCAGGGGACCGTGACCTTTTCCCAGCAGTGAGGTCTTCCCTAGTGTCTGAAGAGGGGACGCTATTGCAGGTAAGGGACAGTCACGACAAACTGCAGGTATAGCTGCTGTTTCTTATGATGATGAATGGCGATCTTGAGAAACATCAAAGGAAGAAGGCTGGTTAGCGCTAAGGTCTCTGTAGAGCCCCTCCCGAGCTGGCCCGGCTTACCTGCTCCCCCGCGGTCTGCAGCATGATGTCGGGGAGTGGGCGGTGGGGCTGGTCATGGGATGCCCCCTGCTGCCATCGTTGTACACATCAGTCGCTTCTCTTCTGTTGGTCTGAACAAAGCCAAACATGAGTGCGTGTGTGACTACCTCAGTCTCCCCTGCGTGGCTGTCTCTGCAGGTCGCCGGGGAGGTGCTGAGCATGCCCCCAGCACCGCCCAGCGAGGGGGGGAGGCGGGGGCTGTGTGATGCAGTGACATCCATCCACCGCTCGGGACTATCTCTTTTCAAGACAATTCTGCCCCTGGCTTTCATCTCCCTGCTGGGCTGTGGGAGCTACTCGTCTCCCTCTGGGACCTCGACCCCGCTGCCTGGTTGTCCTCCTTCCCCACTGCCTCTGTGACCTGTCACACCCCTGCAGCCTTTTCCCTCGGCCCCCCGCAGCAGCCTCCTCAGGCAGGGCCATCACCTGCAAGGAGGGGGCAGGCCCGCCCCTCAGGGGACGCAAGAATGGGGCACACGTCTACATATTATCTCTACTTAATTGATGAGAAAATCAAGGTAAAGAGACACCATCCTTCTGCCTATGTCTCACCATGTCCTAGGTCTCTGGGTAGAACTGGAATTCCCTCCAAGGGGCTGGAGTGCGCTGGCTGGCATAGTTCTGATTCTCCAGTGGGTCATTAGTAAATACCGGATGAATGACCCGTGGTCATCATGCTTCTGTGACCCAGGATGTCAGTGCACAGGAAAGCCAGCGCAGCGTTAGGGCCTTGGTCCCTGAACACTGGACCTGTGTGATTTGGTGCCACTTGTTGGCCCAGAAACCTGAACTGGGCTGGCTATGTCAAGATCACACTGGCAGCTAATAACAAATATAGATTTGGGGGCGCGCTCTCTCTCTCTCTGAAGATCTCAATTTACAGTTTTGGGATAGGACCCAGGAATCTGTACTTCAGCAAATTTCCCAGATAATTCTGATGGCAGTTAAATTTATAAACTACCTGGATTAAGAAAGCACAGAGAACAAAGGGGCCAATTAAAGAGGGTGGTAGGGTATAGGAAGATCGTGATGATTTTTCTTGACTGTGTTAGAGATTTGCAGACAGAAAGGAAAAAGAGAAATGGGATTCTATGGTAATTGTCAGCCACACAGCTTGTGTGTTTTGTTGGTGTTGTTTAAGTTCAGTGACTCTAAAGGGACTGAATGCAAATTTTTACGTAAACTCCATGTTTCGAAAGCACTTCCTACAAAAGCTGCAGTTCACATCCCCCCACCTCCTTCACACACAATGTGTACTATTCACAGAAAGAATACAATTTAAGGAGGGAAAACTTTTTGATGACCAGGAAGAGCTCTTGGGTTTATTTTTTGCAGATGGGGACATATGACCTTGCCCCATGCTTACCCCTCAGGGATTTTCCTTGGAAAGGATGAAAGAAAGGAGTGCTTTAAAAACTATTATTTAAAAGACTTTATTAAATACTTTCTTACATCGTAGAATGTTTAGGGCCAGAAAAGCCGTTGAAATGTATCTGATCATTTCTCTTCCCTCATGTTATAGGTGAAGAAACTAAGATTGCCTAGTGTATTAGTCTCCCCCGATGCCAATACACAGACTTCAACAACAGAAATTTGTTGGAGTCCAAGATCAAGGGGCCGGCCATTCGGTTCCTGGCGGCAGCTCTCTTCCTGGCTTGTAGACAGCCGCCTCCTCAGTGTCCTCATAAGGTACAGGGAGTGAGATCTGGGGTCTCTTCTCACAAGGGCACTAATCCTATTGGATCAGGGCCCCACTCTACGACTTCTTTTAATGTAATCACCTCCTTACAGGCCCTGTCTCCTAATACAGTCACGCTGGGGGTTAGGGCTTCGACATTTGCATTTGGGGGGACATAATTCAGTCCATAGCATCTGGCTGGTGTGGAAGAGAAATCAGGTCTGCAATCCAAACTCTCTAACTTGAATTCCTGCTTTCTTCTCAACACTCATAAATATTGCTTCTCTTGATCACACTATCGAAATGACATACTTTTACATTTGAGGGAGTATTATAGACTTATTCTTTTTTAAGATTTATTTATTTATTTAACAGGGAGTGGGAGCAGAGGAAGGGGCAGAGGGAGCGAGAGAAGCCTCAAAGAGATTCCCCACTGAGCGCAGAGCCCGATGTGGGGCTCAGTCTCCTGACCTTGAGATCATGACCTGAGCAGAATTCAAGAGTCGGACGCTTAACTGACTGAGCCACCCAGGCACCCCTATGACAGGCTCTTTAATCATCCATACCGAATCTATGTTCTCAAACAGGGGTTGGCAAACTATTGCCCACAGGCCAAATCCAACAGGCCACCTGTTTCTGTTGTGTCTGAGCTAAGAATGGTTTTCACATTTTTAACTGGTTGGGAGAAAAATCAAAAGAAGAAGAATATTTCATGACACATGAAAGTCATATAAAATTCAAATTTCAGTGTCCATAACGACTGTTTCTTGGAACACCATTGTACCTAATCGTTTACGTATTGTCTGTGGCCGTGGGGGAGCTTCAACAGTGGAGTCGAGAAGTTGCAACTGAGACGGAAGACCTAAAACACTCACTATCTGCCCCTTTTTTGGAGAAAGGTCGCCTGCCCCTGATCAAAAAGGCTGGGTTTTGTTCTCTTTTCCAAAACAATGACTAATCGTGTATGTGTTTTAAAATAAGTAACAGCATCTTGCAGCTCGCATTCTGACAAGTTTCTGGATGTCCTTTCTGGATGTCCATGTAGTGTATTCCTATAACCTCAATGCTCTTACGGGGTTGGCCTCAGGGATGTCACACTGAGCCCCGTGCTCAGAAGGGGAATCTGTGCTTGGGGTTCCATACTCTGTCATTGCTATTCTGAAATTCTTAACAGCTTTTATCTTTGAATTTGTGTCTTGTTAGTGTAGTCCTATGGGTCACTGGAGCATGTAATGGGGTTTAGAGCCTTGGTTCACATGTGGTCTCTCTCACCTCCTGCCTCACTAGGACAGCCCCACACACCCACCCTGGCCCCACGGGAGCTTGGGTGCATTCACCCCGGTGCTCCTATGGTGGTCGACGCTTGACCTGTGACCAGCCTCGTGCATGGAGGGTTTCAATGTCATGAAAACAAATAAAAACCACCATGATAGGTCAAGAAAGAGATCATGAAAGAGGAAAAAAATCATTTTTGTTTTCCTGCTTTATGAACCAGGAGCTCTGCATTTTTATTTTTCTCAGGGCCCTGCAAATTATGTAGCTGCTCTGCTTTTATGACTCATAACCTAGTGCTTTTACTGAATATAAGGAACTACTTGTCCAAATTAGAGAATGTTGTAGCACATAAAACAGGAAATAAATTGCACTTGTTTTTGCTCTTTTATTTCCACTCCCAATATTAACATTTTAAAATAATCGCTCTTTTGATTTACTAACATTCTTTAATATTTATTTGGCAAAGAATCAAGGCATTCATTTGGAAATGAAAGCCTAGCATCATCAAAAGTCATGAATTTTCCTTTTAGTGCAGAGTTTAGTCATATTACAGATACTTAATAAATGTTTCTTCTTATAGTCTTTCCATGCAATAATGATCAAGTGTTATATGACTTTACTATTTTGAGAAAAAAATGAAGAGAAGTTTAAAACTATTTAGTTTTGATTAAATGAATTATGAATAACTTAAAGGGCAATTTTTTAAATTTTTAAATTATTATTATTATTTTAAAGATTTTATTTATTTGACAGAGATAGAGACAGCCAGCGAGAGAGGGAACACAAGCAGGGGGAGTGGGAGAGGAAGAAGCAGGCTCATAGCGGAGGAGCCTGATGTGGGGCTCGATCCCATAACGCCGGGATCACGCCCTGAGCCGAAGGCAGACGCTTAACCGCTGTGCCACCCAGGCGCCCCTTTAATTATTATTTTTATTTTATTATCCTATGCCCAGCATGGAGCCCAACTTGGGGCTTGAACTCACAATCCTGAGATCAGGACCTGAGCTGAGATCAAGGGTTGGACACTTAACGCACTGAGCCACCCAGGCGCCCTGGCAATTGGTTTTTAATGACAACTTTGGTATATTACAGGTCAAATAAATGCCCCAAACAGAAGCATAGCGCATTTACACATTCATATAATAAATCCTCAGAATCTCACTGTCACAAAGCCCCCCAGGCAATTCTGATGAATAGGTCTGATCATTGTTCACTGGCTGGCCTTGAAGAACTACGGCTTGATCCACAGTCCATCCATTGATCCATCAGCTTAAAGCAATCAGGTTTTAATACAGTTCATCCTTCTTTAGGGTTCTTAAAAATTATGATCTTTGAGGGGTGCCTGGCTGGCTCAGTTTGTGGAATATGTGACTCTTGATCTCAGGGTTGTGAGTTCGAGCCCCACATAGGGTGTGGAGATTACTTAAAAAAATAAAATCTTTAAAAAGAAAATTGTGATCTTTGAGACAATTGTTTGATTAGAGGTTGGGGGGAGAAGGGGAAAGAATTGTCAAGACAAACCAACTTATTTCTTTTATTCCTTAGAGGGGAGGGATGTATAACAGATAGAGAAGATATCACTTGATAAAAAGACCTAGATGAATAAACATGGTATGTTTGTGCTTTTTTTTTTTTTAGAAGATTTTATTTATTTGACAGAAAGAGACAGAGAAAAAGAGAGAATACAAGCAGGGGGAGTGGGAGAGGGAGAAGCAGGCTCCCCATGGAGCAGGGAGCCTGACGTGGGGCTCGATCCCAGGACCCTGAGATCATGACTTGAGCCGAAGGCAGACACTTAACGACTGAGCCACCCAGGCACCCTTATGTTTGTGCTTTTAACAAACATGTTTAGATGAGTCAATTTTTAAAAAGATTTTATTTATTTATTTGCCAGAGAGCGAGAGAGCAAGAGAGAGCACAAGCAGGGGGAGCAGCAGGCAGAGTGAGAGGGAGAAGCAGGCTCCCCGCCGAGCAAGCAGCCTGATGCGGGACTCGATCCCAGGACCCTGGGATCATGACCTGAGCCAAAGGCAGCCTTTTAACCAACTGAGCCATCCAGGCGTCCCTAGATGAGTTAATTTTTAAAGAATTTTGAATTTTACTTTAATATGAGAAACTCATATCTTTCTTTCTTTTTTGGTCTTCCAGGGAAGAAGACAATGATTCATGAAGATTCTTGGTTATTCTTAATTAATAGGCAGTTGGACGATGATTCTTTTTTTTTTTTTAAAGATTTTTTATTTATTTATTTTTCAACAGAGATAGAGACAGCCAGCGAGAGAGGGAACACAAGCAGGGGGAGTGGGAGAGGAAGAAGAAGGCTTACAGCAGAAGAGCCTGATGTGGGGCTCGATCCCATAACGCCAGGATCACGCCCTGAGCCGAAGGCAGACGCTTAACCGCTGTGCCACCCAGGCGCCCCTGGACGATGATTCTTGATTATGGGGCAGTTAAGCAATGATTTTTCATTATTAAACAGTTCAAGATTTTACTAGTCAATTTATAGTTGATATACATTTCCTGCCTCTCCTCCCATTGCTTACTTCACCTTCATCAACATTCTGTTATAAGCAAGGGATTAGAAATGAAACACAAGTACATTCAGTGTTGCTGGGATCAGCTCAGAGTATAATTTCAGGATGCACTTAATATACTCAATGTCTTTGTAGGTGTTAAAGCTCTCTGACTTTAAAATGAAATGCAAAGCAAAACCCATAATCAAATAGCAGTCAATCACACTCTAAAGAGAGTTTGCATAAATGTATTCCCCTTGCAGAATTTTAAAATTTTGGAACATGTTCCTCATCATAAAATGCAAGGATTTGCTTATCTTATGCCCTTGCTTAGGCTGGCTCTCAGACTGCTCTAGTCATTTTGTGGTATCTAGGGATGGTGGGGGAACTGGACTGGTTTCTTCTCTGTCATCTCTCTGCTTCTGTGAAAAGACCAGGATAGAAGTCGGGGACACACTTGGCTGCTGGGGCACCGGAAGTAGACGCCAGTTAGGGCTGGTACTGTGACCAACAGCAGCTTAATCTTGGGTTATGGGGTAGGTTTGTAGGGAGCTCTGGATTGGAGGAGTTGGACCTCTCTAAAATAAAATAAAATTGGTTTTGCTTTTAAAAAATAATGTACTAAGTCATCAGGTATAAATGCGAGAGCATTAATTGATCGTTCGATGGTAGATATCAATGTTGAACTAGAAGATAGAAGCATTCAGAGAAAGAGTCCAGGTTCTGATGATTTGAGAAGGAAAGTGTCTACGATACAGATTAGATGTGTTCATCACATTTAATTTTTCTCTACTTTCTGGGCACATGAGAAGACTTCCCAGATCCTTAGCAGTTATGTGAGGGCCATATGACTAGTTTTGGCCAATGGGTTGGGAGAAGGAACAAGGGTCACTTCCAGTCAGAAGGCATGGATGAGCAGATGGGAATGCTCCGTGTCCCATCAGACTCTGAAGCTGTGTTAATATGGCGGCGTCAGGAGCTGGCGGATCCTCCGTCAGCCTGGATTGCTGAGTGACCACAGAGCCTTCTGCTGACCCACGTGGGCTGTGCGACATGAGGAAGAAATAAATCTTTGTTATGTGAAGCTACTAATAATTTAGGATTAATTCATTACCATAGCGCATCATAGGTTATGCTAACTAATGTAGTGACTTTGGGTACCTTTTTGGTGTGGCTCTAAATACCTGTCCTGGGCTGGGCTCTTGAATGAAGCCTGAGGTTCTTGGTGGAAGATCTAAGCTGACGTAAAAGAACAAAGAGGCAAATCTTATGACATGTGCATGTTGGAAATAAGGAGCACTACTGAGCCAGCGTTACATGTTGGTTTTTCACACAGTGACCAGATATTTGAGCTGCAAGGACCCTTAGAGATCATTCAGCTCACTAGCAGACACCACTGGCTGCATACCTAAATCCATTCCTCACCCTTTCTCCTTGCTTAGAGAGCCCAGGTGCTCAGGGAAGGGCTTCCGTGACTCCGTTCTGGCCAATGTTAGGTAAGAGGCAGTCTCCTGGGGGCCTCCTGGGAAAGGCTTTCCTTGCTCTTATAAAGAGATCTCATAAAAAAGCATTCACTTTTGTACCTCAGCACATGGCTGTGTGAAGTATGATGCTTGGAACATAAGAGAACTGTGGTTCTTGGTTGTTGAGACTCTGAATAACCCTGGAAAAGCCCCTCATCTGGACTTCTCAGTGTGCGAGATGAAATGTCCTTGTTGTAAAGTCACTTGTAGCCCCAAACCTCCTGTCTGATGTGCTTACTCCCATTATTTTGCAGGTGGAATCTGCCATGTGTTGACTTTAACTCTCTTTCGTTTTATTTGTAAGCTCTAGAAGAAATCTGTGGAGGACGCCTGGGTGGCTCAGTCGGTTAAGCATCTGCCTTGGGCTCAGGTCATGGTCCCGGGGTCCTGGGATTGAGTCCGCATCAGGCTCCCCGCTCAGCGGGGAGTCTGCTTCTCCCTCCGCCTCTGCCCTTCCCCCTGCTCATGCTCTCTGTCTCACTTTCGCACGCTCTCTCTCTCAAATACATAAGATCTTTAAAAAAAAAAATCTGTGTATAAAATGTTATCACTGCTTAAAAAAACAGCTTTATTGCTACAATTTACATACTATATATGCCCTCATTTGAAGTGCACAATTCAATGGCTTTGGTATATTCGTGGAGTTGTGTGTCCATCACCACAATCAGTTTTAGAACATTTGTATTACCCTAAAAAGAAACCTGTACCTGTTGTCACTCACTCCCAATATGAGTCAGCTTGGGCTGCCCTAAGAAAACACCCCAGACTGGGTGGCTTAAAAGTAGAAATTTATGTCTCACAATTCTGGAAGCTGAGAAGTCCAAGATTAAGGTGACTCCCAGGTAGATTTCATTCTGGGGCTTCTTCTCTGGGCTTATAGGTGCTGCCTTCTCCCTGTGTGCCCATGTGACCTTTCTGTGCATGCTTGGGGACAGAGAGCAAACTCCCTGGCATCTCTTGGTATAAGGGCCCTAATCCTATGAAGCAGGGCCCCACTCTTAAGATTTCATTTAATCTTAATGACCAACATACAGGTCCTATATGCAAATACAGTCACTCCAGGGGTGAGCTTCCAGCTATGAATTTTTGGGGAACATTATTCAGTCCATGGTACTCCCTATTCCTTCCTCCCTTCCCCTGACCCCTGCAACCGCTAACCTGCTTTCTGTTTCCACAGAAACACTGGACATCCACTGTTTCATAATTGGTATGATTTATGACACCCCTGCTCCCTACCCAAATTCTGAATGGGATGGGCAGATGATGGAACCCTAATGTCAGCTTTACTAATGCTAGTGCTCAGCTGAAGTATGGGGGACCCCAACGTTCGTCCTAGGAACCAGCAAGGCTGGCACAGCTGAGTAAATGCAGACCCCCCCCTCAGGCCCCGTTCCTATGTGGCAGCAGGAAGCACAGTGCGGCTGCCTTCTGCAGGCTGAGAATCCGCCTCTCCTCCTTACAAACTCACCCATCAGCCAGGCCTGTCCGCAGGAGGAGTGAAGGGGGAGAAGGGGACAGGAGAACTTCCTGTGGAGGCTTCACAGGAGCCCCACCTCAGAAGCAGAGGCCATGCCCCTCTACCCTATGACTAAAATGCCAATTTCATTTCTAAAACTTCCCATTTGTCTTGATTTGCAGTCATTCTAAAAGTCTCTGGCCATGGTGCAGTAACATTTTTTCCTCCAAGGTGTTTGCAATCCACATTCTGAAAGCGAGGGCAACAGGTCCGTCTGTGGCCAGGACCCCCTTCCTTTGTTGCCCCGAGCTCCAAGATCCAGGGACCTCATTCTCCTCACGACACCTTCAGCCAATGGTTTGAATTCCACTCAGAGCCATGGATTCTCTTTTGAGGCCTCTCTATCCTCAGAGATGATACAGCTGGCAGGAGGGGCAGGAGCTCGCCACCCTCTGTCCTTTGCAGTATCACCCCCAGCGGGCGACTGAGTGGTTGATCCTCATCCCTGCTTTATCTTGTTCCCAGGTTAGTATTGACCCATGCTAGGAAAAAGCAGTCACCTGCTGATCTCAGATGACTGGACGAAAATCCAGAACTAAAAGCAATCCAGAACTAAAAGCAAACATTGCCATACCTAACAGAGCCTATCAGGGTTGATTTTGTGGACATGGATTTATATATTTGCATAGTTATTACCCAGTCTCAGGTCATTCCTGCTCTGGCAGTGAGGTTCTTCCAGAAGGACTGCTTTGATAAAGAAGAGTGAGGGGGAGTAAAACAGGGAATGATTTTCTTTCTTGAGGCAATAATTCCAAAGATTCTTTGTCTCTTGGGTGTTGGAATCACAGTAGTAGCAAGAGAAGTGAGGCACAAGAGAGGAAGTCTGGTTTACCTCTTACACACCCCACTGTCTCCACACATGATTTCCAAACTCACCCCCATAATGTCCGCACTCACCCCACCATGTCCACACTCTCCCCATCATTTCCACACTCCCCCCATCATCTCCATACTCCCCCATCATCTCCACACTCAGGCTTTCATCTCCATATTCACCTCTATCTCCACACTCAGCCCTATCATTTCCACACTCCCCCCACTATCTCCACACTCCCCCCTTCATTTCCATTCTCACTTCCCATTATTTCCATACTCACCTCTATATCCACACTCCCCCCAGCATCTCCACACTCAGCCCCATCATCTCCATAATCACCCCATCATCTCCACATTCCCTTCATCATCTCCACACTCTCCCCATTATCTCCATACTCACCTCTATCTCCACACTGCCCCCACCATCTCCACACTCACCCCATCATCTCCACACTCACCCCCATCATCTCCACATTCACCCCCATCATCTCCACACTCCCCCCCACCATCTCCACACTCCCCCCATCATCTCCATACTCACTTCCCATTATCTCCACACTCAGCCCCGTCATCTCCACACTCAGCCCCCTCATCTCCACACTCAGCCCCATCATCTCCACATTGACCTCCATCATCTCCACACTCCCCCCATCATCTCCATACTCACCCCTATCTCCACACTCACCCCATCATCTCCACACTCTCCCTCATCATCTCCACACTCCCCCTCATCATCTCCACACTCACCCCCCATCATCTCCATACTCACCCCCCATCATCTCCACACCCACCCCCCATCATCTCCATACTCACCACTGTCTCCACACTCACCCCATGATCTCCACACTCCCCCATCTCCCATCATCTCCACACTCATGCCCCTTATCTCCACTCACCCCCTATGTCTCCTCACCATGAGTTCTGGAATTGCCAATCATAGGGCATGAGCCAAAGAGACATCTTTCAAAGTCTGACTCTTCACACAAATTTAAAAATGCAAGACTTTGTGATAACGTTGATCACTTTAACTTTTTCTATTTACAAGCAATCTCCTTCCTGGTTTCCCGGAGTTATGGCGCAGTTCTTGAGGCCGCTTCAGTTACAGTGCATGTTGTTTCCTGACTGAGGGCTTTTGCAGTTTGTACTGCACCTTTACGTCCTACAGTTACCGAGACTTCCTACAAATCAGAATAGGTTCAGCCTCTGTAATTGCTTGGTTTTGTTTTAATATTTAATACACACAATACTCAGGATTAACGTGTGTATTAAATATTAAGTGTTTCACCCCTTACGTTCAAGGTTCATCTTCCTACCCTGGTACAAGGGCACCATGTCAGTGCATGTGTGTGTGTGCGTGTGTGTGAATGTATACACACCCATAAACACACTCACATACACTACTTGGCAGATTTATTGAAATCATACAGATATGAGTTCAGGCTGGATTCACGATAAGGTGCCAGATGCATCATGGTAAGGGAACAGATGCTTCTCTTCTTCCTCTGACTACCACGTCACTTCTCTCTTTCTGCCTCTACTCCCTTCCCAAAAACATTTTCAGACCCACCAGTCTCCGTATTCTGAATGGGTTGAGTGTGACCAGAGGAAAATGACTTTGCAATCTCCCTCTGACTCTGACTAAATAAACATGAGTATCATGAAACATCTCCAGTATGGAAATGTAACTCTCCCAGGAGGGTCTTCTCAAATGATGCCTGATCCTTTCAGCAGAGCCATTTCCTGGCGGAGTCACTTCCTGTTTGTAGTGTCTTCACCACCAATCAGAATGATGTCTGCACAAGTCTTCATCCTCACGCTCACTACCCATATGTTGAATACCAGCAGGGGTGTTGTCCCCACTGTACAGATTCGGTGCCTGGCTCTGTGTTTTGCACCCTGATGATACTCAGTCTAGATTTCCGCAAGAATGAGTGACTGTGCACAGGTACTGTGTCCCTGCTGATGTCCCAAGGCCCAGAATGAGGCAAAGTCCCCATTTGTGCCGAAAGGAGGTGAAGGATGTGAGAGGTGACACAAATACCAAGCAAAGGAACTGAAAATGTGGGTGAGCTCTCTTGGCAGGATTTCTCAAAATTGTATTCTTTTTTTTTTCAAAATTTTCTTATTGCACTGGTTTTATTATGCCACAGAAGCAGTTGTTTGTGCAAACTACCTTCTTTTGATTGCCTAATACACAAGAGTTTTACATGACACAAACCCATTTTCTAGTTATTGTAGGAAATGTGAGAAATAGAGGCAAGCCAAAAAAAAAAAAAAAGAAGAAGAAGCAGCAGAAAGAAAAAAGAATCATTTGAAGTCTAATTCTACCACTCAGAGATTCTCCTGCTATTTCCGGGGTGGTCTTTGTCATTCACTCACTCCCTCCTTCGGCACCCATATTGAGCAGGTGCTGTGTCTGTGCATTGTTCCAGGCACCATTCTGGGGACAGAGCAATGAATAAGACAAGATCCCTGCTCTCATGGAACTCACAGGCCAGAGGGGAGCAAGGAGCTGATGGACAAAGAAGAGAACATTCAGTGATGCCACAATTCTGTGCAGATAACTGGCCAGCTGTGATAGCTAGGGGCTGGGTGACGGCTGTGGTCAGGAGGTGGGAAAGGTCTCCCTGAGCAGAGGACATTTGAGCTAAGACCAGACGGATAAGAAGTTGCTAGGGTGAGCTGGGCGGTCATGAAGGGCCAGACCTCAAAAGGCAGAGTGTGACCTCACGGGCTATGGCCCTGAGCTGGGATTTGATTTAGATATTTGAAACATTCTGGTCTGTGAATGGAGAATGAATGAAGGCCAGAGAGGGATCAGAGAAAATCAGGAGGGGATTGCATTAGCCCCGATGAGAAACCAAGGACCACTGTTCTTCCAGTGTTTTGAAAAAAAAAAAAATAGACGTACGTTTATAAAATGTGTTTGTATAATTTAATATAGTTTTGGATGAGATTGTGCTGTACGTATAACTTCCAATCCACCACTAAGCTCACTACTCATATGGCGAACACATTTTTTGTCAGTTGATAATCTTCGAGGCACCATTATAAAATGGTTAGTAACTATATTGGTATGGAATCCTGAAACACACTAGCCTCATGAACTGATTTGTGATGGTAAAGTGAAACTGCCTGCTGGACTCTCAAGGTCCCATGAGACTAGTAGACCAAAACAGAACAAGTAGATTTACAGTGGATTCTCAATATTAGTCATCACAATGATGCTGACAAGCACAGTTACTAAAGTGATTACTATGTGTCAGCCTCTGTTCCATGGGCTTCGCATGTATTAACTCAGCCAGGCGTCATCTCTCCTAATCTCTGGGAGGAAGGCACTATTATTCTCATTCTCATTTTATTGATGAGAAAAAGGAAGCACAGAGCATTAAGTAAATCTATGTGAGGTCTTTATCTTAGCAGTCTCTTTATCAAAGAAGCGCGGTAGCCAACACGTGAAAGCAGCCCACGCGTCTGTTGACAGGTGAACGGATAAAGAAAACGTGGTCTATGCATACAGTGGAATAGGATCCAGCTTCAAAAAGGAAGGAACTTCAGACACATGTTACAACATGCATGAAACTTGAGGACAGGATGTTCAGTGAAATAAGCCATTTGTAAGAGGACGAACACTGCGTGAGTCTACTTACATGGTGAGGTCCCTAGAGGAGTCAAATCCACAGAGACGGAAAGCAGAAGGTAGTTGCCAGGAGCTGGGGCGGAGTGGGGGATGGGGAGTCAGTGTTTCACGGACGCAGAGTCTCAGTTTGGGAAGAGGAGGAAGTCCTGATGGTAGTGATGCTTGCCTAACACTGTGAATGTACTCCCTGCCACTGAGCTACACTGAAAAATGGTTAAAATGCTTTATTTTATGTGATGTATATTTTGCCCCCCCCAAAAAAAAGCAAACTTCTTTCTCCAAAGGAGTTCCCAGCATTTTCAGTGTGAAGCCTTCAAGTTTAAACATAACCACACTTAATAAGAGTGAAACAAATTTGTTTGGCTTAAAGGAGTATTCCTCAGTCCTTCCAGAATTCATTGGAATACACTCAGATGGAATATTCTGGTCATGGAAAAGTTTATCTTGAAAAGGAAATGTTTTCAGAGGTGCAGTTTGAAATGAGGGAGTGAAAACGAAACGTTTCAAGTGTAGCTATGTTGTTTGTTATTGTGAATGAAGGGACAAATAAAGGCACTTTTCAAGAGCCTACACAAAATACATAGAAAATCTTGATGACTTGGAAAATTATGTGGGGCTAGAGAGTCTCTTCCCCCAACCGAAATATGCTGCTCTGTGTGATGAAGCAAAACCAGACCTGCTTTTAGTGCAACATGAATTTTGAGCTATCGGGACGCCACGTGTCCATGGCAGACACTGTTGGTGACTGACCTACATCTCGCCGGCCTGTCCCTGAGGTTGCCTGCCAGCAGTCCTCCACACACCCATGGCCCAGGAGCCTCTCTGCTCCAGAGCGTTGGCTGGCCTCTGGTGCAGGCAGCCTAGAAGGGTCAGAGAGTTAAATGCTCCTGGAGCAAGCATGGGACTGCAAGTGGTGGGTAAATACCCCAGCTCCCTCCCTCTCAGAGGGACCATTCTGAGGTGGGCTCCACTCAGAGAAATGGAGCCCGCTGGCCTATAGCGGGAACTCATTAATATGCCCTGGATGGAATTTCTTTCTTCCCCATGGTGCTTCCTGGGGTTCCTCCTATAGGAACTACTTGGATCCATATTGTTTTTATTTTTAAGAAATGTCTTTAATTTTTATTGTGTTATTTATGTGCATAAAATACACATAACATTTTACCACTTTTAAGTGTTCAGTTCTGTGATATTAAGCTTATTCATATCGTTGTGTCGCCACCACCACTGTCCATCTTCAGAACTTCCTCATCTTACCAAACTGAAACTCCGTCCTCATTAAACACTAACTTCCCCATTCTCCCTCCCCAAGCCTCAGCCCCTGGGACCCACCACTCTACTTTCTGTGTCCGTGAATTTGACTACTCTGGGTACCACGTACAAGTGGAATCATACAGTATTTGTCCTTTTATAGCTGGCTTATTTCACTGAGCATAATGTCCTCATGTTTCATCCATGTCGCAATATATGACAAGATTTCCTCTTTTTTAAGGCTCGATAAGATTCCATTGTAGATGTGTACCAGGTTTTGTTTATCCATCCATCCTCTAGGGACCCCTGGATTGCTTTGGATCCACACTCTTATCTCAAGGTCTGCTTTGGAGAGAAACTAAGATATTTTGAACGCTGTCCAGGAGGAAATTCACGTGATGGTTACTGGAAGTTGGCATCAACTAGTTAAGTGGAAGGATTCTAGGACTCCTTGCAATGGAGACCCCTCATCTCAGCCTTAAGAGGCATTTTGCACCATCAATATGTGGACGGTGGAAACAGAAGTTGAGGAACAAGAGTGACATGCAAAGAAAAAACGAGTTTGGTTTTAAATATTGAACCCATTGCATATGACCTTGCAGTGGGCCCAACATTTAAGCAAGGTTATGTGTTAAACTCTGTTAAATGTCAGATGGCTAGTGAATATTTGACTTAGGTCCTGAGCTATAGAAGAAGCGTATATGCAAATGTCACAGACTAAAAAAATATAGTATCAAGCAGGTTTATCTCGTCAGTGCTATTTGCTTTCACGGTATCCACAATACACTGCTCCAAGTGGTTCTCATGGATTTGTAAATATTTGGGACCCAATTACCAGTGCATGGGCATGCCCTTCCTCATGGTGTCACTCGCCTTCAGTGATGAGGGGACCACACTTACAATTCACACATAGGAAACGCATGACGTGGGACATCCTGAAGGCGGTGTCTGCGTGCATCGGGCGCTGAGGACCGGATGCAGAGGTAGAACCCACGTTCACCTCATTATCCAGTGAGAATAGAAATTATCTTTGTGCGAAGCGGTGCTTGCTCCCTACAAACATATGCCTATCCCAGGAGGGATAATTCAATTTGTCCTAAATATGACACCTTGTGGGTGTGGATTTTCTCTTTTGTATCTTACAAAGAACTTGTTTTGAGCCAGGAGTACCTGTGTTCCTGGGCTGGAACCTGAAATAAAACCCCTTCAGAAAAAAATTTTTTCCAGAAAGTATATTTGTTATATATGAGCAGTTGGGCTCCTATGCCTTATTTTCTTGTTTTTTTCTATATACCTTATTTTAAACTATTATAGCTGTCTTCCAAGTCAGAGAGTTACAACCCTAAAAAAAGTGTTTTAAAACCCAGCTTCAGAGGGGAGTGGGTGGGGGATTGGGCTAGGCCGGCGATGGGGAGTAAGGAGGGCACGTATTGCATGGAGCACTGGGTGTTATACGCAAATAATGAATCATGGAACATTACATCAAAAACTAATGATGTACTGTATGGTGACTAACATAACATAATAAAAATTATTATTAAAAAAATAAAATCAACTATATAAACTTTGAAACATATGCCACCTTTTTAAAAAACAAAAACAAAAACCTCTTGGCGCTGCCCGGGAAATGCCAGTTCCTGGGCACTAATGGGTAGGAAGGAGGTTATTTGCTATGTTAGAAGCTAAGAAACAGCAGGAAGAGCTTCAGTCTTAGAAAGAGGGTTCCCTCTGTGGCACCTCATACTGGGGGATTCTCTGTGGCGTTGGAGAAGACCCGAAATAAAGCAAGCTTGAATGGGACCAGAACTTTCTACCTTTGAAGCTGAACCATTTTTTTTAACTAAATTAAAAAAAAATTCCAGCTTTATTGAGATATAATTGATATATAGCATTGAGTAAGTTGATACATTTATATATTGCACAGTGATTACCACCCCAGCATAAGCCCCATCCTGTCACATAATTACCATTTCTTTCTCATGGTAAAAACGTTTAAGATTTACTCTTAGCAACTTTCAGGTATACAATACAATATTGTTAGCTATAATCACCATGCTGTCCATTGGGTTCCTCGGAACTTGTTAATCTTATAACTGGACGTTTGTAGCCTTTGGCCAATATCTCCCCATCTCCCCTCCCCGCAGCCCTTGCTAAGCACCGCTCTACTCTGTTCTTCCACGTAAAGCCAAACCGTTTCTCTACTAGTTGCATATTTCCTTTTGTTTGACTTATTTTATAGACATATATATATATATAAAGTTATATAGTATATTATCTATTCACATATATTACGGCATTATAATCTGTTAAGGATTTATCACCAGGCTGCCTCACCTATGCTAAGAACAAGCAAGGAGCTGGGTGGTCCGGGAGCACCAGGAGCCCAGGTGGTGGAGGCAGGGAGAGATCTCAGACGAGCAGCTGCAGCCCACATGGATTGGAGCTGCTCTGTCACCTGACCCCCCGGTACTCTCAGGAGTTCCTGGGTTATTAGAACAGCGGGACTGCCATATGATCTGATAAAAGCATTTGTTAAAAACAGCGGGCTTCAGCTAAATTAATTACCATCGCTTCTTCCAATCCCCAGACACCCTGCCAGGTGGGAGAGCCACAGAACCCAAGAGCCTTGGAGGGACGCTTGGATCATGGGGAACTTGTGGGGCATCTATGGCTATGAAGTCACCAGTGGTGGGACCTCAGTCCCTCATCCACTGGTCCAACACCCAATGGAACGGGGATCACCTATTTTAAAGACATATCTTCATTGAATCTCCATCAAGGTCTGCTCTCCTCCCTAGAGCGCTCTACTTAGTTGGCTGATAAAACAGTCATTAAGTTAACTAAGGGGCGTCTGGGTGGCTCAGTTGGTTAAGCGTCTGACTCTTGATCTCAGCTCAGGTCTTAATCTCAGGATTGTGAGTTCAAGCCTCATGTTGGAGCCTGCTTAAAACACATAAATAAATAAATTAACTAAGAACAGTAGTGGTTGGCTATTCCTCAATATGGAGATCAGTTTGCAGCAAGAGTCAACAGTCTTTGGGCCCCAGGTTATTCAAGAGCCGACAAACAAGCAGAAAAGTCCCGGGAGGCTTGGCCCTTCTCTGCTGACTTACCTTCCTAATCCCAGAGCTTCCATGGTAGTGGCACCATAAACAGAAAACGAAAGGTGACTCAAATGGTAAATAGAAGGCAGCAGAGTTTTCCCTGAAGGGGGAAATATTTTCAAATATTTTTTCATTTGATAAAAGCTTTTTCCCACATAAAAGGTGGCCTTGGATACATAGGAAATGCTCAGATTTTATCCCATAGATTATAAAAATGAAGTAGAAAATAAATGAAAATTCCATATTAGTAAAGATGATCACATTGGGGTGCCTGGGGGCCTCAGGTAAATGTCCAACTCTTCATTTTGGCTCAGGTCGTGATCTTGGGGTTGTAAGATCAAGCCCCGAGTCAGGTTCTGTGCTGGGCATGGAACCTGCTGGAGATTCTTCCTCTCCCTCTGCCCCTGCTCCCTTCCCCTCCCCCCATCTCACAAGCTCTCTCTCTCTCTCTCTCTCTCTCTCAAAAAAAAAGATAATCACATTGATTTCATGCCTAAAAAAATTGAATTATCAGGTTGTAAATCTGTCGGGGTTTTTTGTGTTCCTTAAAAAGACCACGTGCCTTAGAAGAGATTTTCTATTAACTTTGATGGGCATTTAATACTAAAAGGAACTAAAATGAAGCACCATGGTTGGAACACTACCAAATCAGATGCGACTAGTCAGTTCTAATGGTTTTTTCCTCTCATGAAAACCCTCCTGAATGGCTGTGCTGGGCTGGTGGTCCCTACTTGTGGGAGAGCTCCCTTATTCCCGACTCTCCCATCCCTTTGGCTCAAACAGCCATCTCGGTGGGAATAAGCACAGCATTTGCCGGGGTCGAAGAGTGAAGGAGAGGGTAAACCACAAAAAGGGGCAAGACATAAGAGTGGTATTTATTATTTACCAGGCTCTAGGGAAATTATTTGAAATAGCACTCCCTACCACAGCAAGGCCCTCATGGAAGGGGTCTAGACAGCCTGCCATCCTCTCCTGAAAGCATCTCTTCCTTGGTGTTTTCCATTAGCCTCAGAGCCACGTACATATGTGCAGGGGGAAAGTTTTCCATCCTCTTGGAACATTTGAGAGAGGTGAGGTCATTGTGTGGTTAAGTACTGATTGGAGCTGGCAGTAATCGGAAATTCGCTTTTTAAAAATGGAAAAGAAAACTCCATTATTGGGAAGCAACAAATCTATTTGAGCAGCTCTGTTCTGCCTGGTGAATTTCTCCAGAAGCCAACAGTCCTGGAATCTATGTTGAAATGGAAATGGTGGCCCGTAGTCAGGGTGATTCAATATCAAGATCGGAGTTTGAGACCGCTATTTAGAAACTGGGCCCCACACCGGATTGGGAAGAGCTTCCAAACATCTTTGCACGAAAGAAAAACCGCTTTAACAAATGCATTTTACTTCTCATTAGTGTTACCCAATCTTTCATTAGCTTCGTAAACACTCTCCTCCACCCATATGATCTTAATAGTCTATACTGGGGATGAAAACTACATTATCTTAGCAGTTGGTATCAGAATCCTTTTAGGAGAGACACAGGAGACTTTGAGCTCCCACAGCACTTACCCTATACTTTTTAAATTTTTTTTAACGTGGCAAAAATATAGCAAAATATACAATTATAACTATTTTTCAGTGTGTAGTTTAGTGACATTAAGTTATGTAGCCATCGCCACCATCCATCTCCAGAACTTTCTTTTTCTTGTAAAACTGAAACTCTATCCTTATTGAAAATAACTCCCCATTCCCTCCTCTCCCCAGGTCCCTGGCAACCACCATTCTCCTTTCTGTTTTTGTGAATTTATTTATTTATTTTAAAGAGAGGCTGGGGGAGGGGCAGAGAAAGAAAAAGAGAGGGAATCCTCAAGCAGGCTCCCTGCTGAGCGCAGAGCCTGACATGGGGCTCGATCCTATGACCCCAAGATCAGGACCTGAGCTGAAATCAAGAGTGGGATGCTTAACTGACTGAGCCACCCACGTGTCCCAGAATCATATAGTATTTAACCTTTTGTGTCTGGCTTATTTTATTTGGCATAATGTCCTCAAGATTCATCTGTGTTGTAGTCTGTGTCAGAATTTCTTTCTTACCTAAGACTGATAATATTCCACTGTATCTAAATACCACGATTTTGGCCTATGCATTTTTAAATTGGGACTTAATTGACACATAAGTTTATGTTAGTGTCAGGTATACAACATAATGGCTTGGTACGTGTATATTTTGCAAAATGATCACCACACTAAGTCCAGGTAACATGCATTACCACACCCACACATAGGTACAATTCTTTTCTTCTAATGAGAAAGTTTAAGATTTACTCTCTTAGGGGCACCTGGGTGGCACAGCGGTTAAGCGTCTGCCTTCGGCTCAGGGCGTGATCCCGGCGTTATGGGATCGAGCCCCACATCAGGCTCCTCCGCTATGAGCCTGCTTCTTCCTCTCCCACTCCCCTGCTTGTGTTCCCTCTCTCGCTGGCTGTGTCTATCTCTGTTAAATAAATAAATAAAATCTTTAAAAAAAAAAGATTTACTCTCTTAGCACCTTTCAAAAATACAATACGCTATTATTAACCTATAGTCACCACGCTGTACATTACATGCCCAGGACTTACTTGTGTTATAACCAGAAGTTTGTACCATTTGACCATCTTCATCCATTCCTCTCTCCCCCTACCCCTGACCTCTGGAGACCACCAATCTGTTCTCTGTATCTATTAGTTCAATTTTTAAAAAAGATTTCACATGGAAGTGAGATAATACAGTATTTGTTTTTCTCTGTCTGACTTATTTCACTTAGCATAATACCCTCTAGGTCCATCCATGTTGTCACAAATGGCAGGGTTTCCTCCTTTTTAATGGCTGAGTAATATTCCATTCATACCACATTCTCTTTATCCATTCATCTCTTGGTGGACCCTTCAGTTGTTTCCATGTCTTGGCTCTTGTAAATAACGCTGCCATGAACATGGCAGTACAGATCATCCTTCCAGTGAGTGTGTTCATTTCCTCTGGATCAATACTTGGAAGTGGGATTGCTGAATCATATGGTAGTCCTATTTTTAATTTTTTGAGAAACTTCCATACTGTTTTCCATAGTGGCTGCACCAATTTACATTCCCACCAACAGTGCACAAAGTCCCCTTTTCTCCACATCCTCGCCAACAATTGTTACTTGTCTTTTTGACACTAGCCATTCTAACGGGTGTAAGGTGCTATCTCATTGTGGTTTTGATTTGCATTTCCCTTTCCCTGGCCTATACTTTTGATACAGTGCTTACCAGCTACTGTCTCTGTTAGCCTATAAACTGCATGGGGACACAAAGACACTAAGGATTCATACTTTAAATTCATTCACCTTGCCATATGGCAGGAAGCTAGCATAACATAAAGACACATTACTCAAATAGTCTATTAATGGTAACATTACACACACACACACACATCCTAGAATAATGTGTGTGGGGGCATGATTAATTGTTACTTTGACACTATGAGTGAGAGAGGGTAACCTGGTCCTACTAACAGATTAATTGCTTGACTGACTGATTTTTTGATTAATTCATTCATCTAACAAATATTTTATACACATTATACATGTGTCAGAAATCTTGCTAATGACTGAGACCACGACACAGATACAATCCTTGCCCCCCTGGAGTTTCCAACTAATGGGGGAGAAGTTAAAAAATAACTTCTCAAATAAATACATAATTACAAGTTGTGATAAGAGCTGGGGGAGAAAATAGTAGATAGGCTGGTGTATGAGACACAACAGAAACATATACGTCCTCTATTGAGATTTTTAAATAAAAAGAAAACATGTTCCTTGGGTGTCAGACCCATGATGGATAGTGACAGAGGGAACTCTGATCTTGGAAACCTCTTTCTTCCAAAACCTGACAGTGTGAATAACAAAAGAATGAGAGTCAGGAAAGGGTGATTGTCAGTAACAAGGTGAGAAATGAGTGTCCAAAAAACAGCTCAGCAGCTCCATCCCGGTCCCCTGAGTGCCTAACTGTCCTCCAAGGAAGCACTATCAGTGAGAAATGCGCACATGAAACCCTGACAAACGGCACAAGTGACCTCCAAACTGCAGTGAGGCAGAGGAGAAGCTTCTGGGGGCTGGCAGGGGAGCCGGTGCCTACAACGGGTGACCTAGGAGACCGTCAAGCAGGCAGATGCAGGGAGGGCTGAGCTGGGCAGAGGCCACCATTTAGATGTCAAGTGGAGAATTAGGGGCCAGCAAAGAAGAAGAGTGGTCAGAGATGAAGGGGGAAACCAGGGATGGCGAGAAGCTGGGAGAAGAGGGTGTGCAAGAGGAAGGGTCAGTCTGCTGTGATAAGTGCTAGGGAGAGATGCCCTGGGGGGAGCATCGAGCACTGTCATTGGCTCTAGCAGAGGAAGTGAGACTTTCCTCACCTGGAAGGCTTTGAATGGTCAGATCCTCCTCCATCTCATGACACTCAGGCCCCTTGAAAGTCTCTTCGACCAGTGGGGTCCCACTGCCATCAATCTACAATGGTTGGTGGTGATGCCCAGTGACTGTCCGTTGAAACAGCATCACAAGCACAGTTCACAGTCACCGCCATGACCGTGGAATCGGACGATTGGCCACCTGCCATACAGTAAGCATGCTCATGATACGCGCACCATAGCCGCCCCCTCCCTAGCTCTCCCCATGTCTCCACAAAGTCTAGCTTCTCCTCTCCATCACATGACAAAGCCGAAGATCTGAGTTGAAGAAGACATGTCTAGAGGGGAGAAGAGCCTCAAAGCCCAGCGCAGTCAGCTGTCATTGCCAGAGATGACCCACCTCCTTCTAGGAGTGGCTTCCTTTGGTTTTCATGTCCTCCTCTCAGCTTCAACCAGGTCCGAGAGCCTGAGAGCTTTGTCTGCCTTGAGTCGAGGATGCTTGCTGATTCTGGGTGAGCAATTTGAAAGTCACTCATGTAGCTAGAGGGTCTCCTGAAAGATTTTCATCTCTGCCAGGCAGAATGTGAGCTGACAAGGAATCGCTTTTCCAGTCAATATTTCTAGTTTTGTGTGTTCATTTGTCATCATTTAAAAACATGAATTATTATTAACATGTCACCAACATTGCTCTGTATTGGCAGGATAATTTTGTAGCATTAATTTATGTTTTCCTTCCTGTGTATTTTTCTTTCTCTTCTCCCATTCAAATAGCTAACAAGTTACTTGGGTGGAAAGTAGAAGCTGTTTTCAAGACTTCCCTCCCTGCCCCGATTTTTATTTATAAGCATTTTTGGGCACCGTGTCCTGCTCCCAGAAGTGGCAACACCTCAAGGAGAAATGGGTTGTGGAATCCCTAGCCTTGTCAAATATTCCTGTGCCCTGGGGCTCCTGGGAGCCTCAGTCAGTTGAGCATCTGATTGATTTTGGCTCAGGTCATGATCTCAGAGTCATGGGATCGAGCCCCATGTCGGGCTCTGTGCTTAGCTGAGTCTGCTTGTCCCTCTCCCTCTGCTCCTCCCCCCTACCCACTCGGATGTGCACCCATGTGTGTTCTGTCTCTATAAAATAATTAAATAAATCTTTAAAAAATATTCCTGGGCCCCAAGAATCTCATATGTGTATCGGGTGCTTGACATGTAGAGCTACTTAGACCAATAGGGGCCTCCTGTCATCAATCCTCCAAGATTGGAGAAATATCTTAGTAACTCTCTAGCATAGCCAGGTGACCAGAGGACTGGTCAGTCGGTGTCTCAGAGGAGCTGATGAAAGACACAGCAGGACTCATTTCTTGGCCTTGGTCCAGGTAAGACCCTGGCAACCTTTCACTTCACTGAAATAGGGAAAGAACCCTAAAAATGATTGAGGTTGCATTTTCCTCCAGCCCAGGAATGTGGGCATCAAGTCGAAATTAATTTGATCTAAAAAAATTTTTTTTAAAGATTTTATTTATTTATTTGACAGAGCAAGAAAGCACAAGCAGGGGTAACAGTAGAGGGAGAGGGAGAAGCAATGTGGGGCTTGATCCCAGGACCCTGGGATCATGACCTGAGCCGAAGGCAGATGCTTAACCATCTGAGCCACCAGGTGCCCCTAAAAAAATTTTTTTAATGCATCTTTCCTGGTGCACTTGAATCTAGATCCGAGAACGGTCATATCTGTCTCACACTACGTTAACTTGAAGAAGTCAAAGCCAGCTCTTGATCTCGTGGCCCATGGAAAAGAATGGCACGTAGAAATGGAACCCACTGCTACCTCCAAACTGCTTTCCTCCTTTAAAGCCTTTCATTGTTGATTTTTCACCAAACAACAGCAAGATGATTTTTTCCTGCTTTCTCCCTTTCCTCTCGTTGTCATTTAAAAATCATCTACAGCCACTTTGAAAGAGAGTTTGGCAGATTCTTATAAAATTAAACATGTACTTACCACATGATCTGGCGATCCCACTCTAGGTATTTACCCAAAAGAAATGAAAACATATGTCCACACAAAGGCCTCTACATGAATGTTCATAGAAACTTGATTCACGATCGACAAAAACTGGAAACGATCCAAATGTCCAGCTGGCATGCGGAACCCAAATTTGGTATATCTGTATCATGAAGCACTAGTCGGCAAACTGAATGAATGAATGATTGATACATGCGACCATATGGAGGGAGCTCGAAAGTACAATGCTAAGTGAAAGCGGCCAAACACAAAAGAGTGTGAGCTGTATGATTCCACCCATACGAAATTCTCCACAAAACAAAAACTGCAGCGATGGCTTCTGCTGCCCTTGCCGCGTGATTGGCAGGAGGGGGAGCAAGGAGAAGGCATTGACTGCAAAGGGGCACGAGGGAGCTTTGAGAGTGCTGGAAATGTTCCATATACTGATTGTGGGAATTGGTAACATGCCTATGCACATTTATCACAACCGATCAAATTGTAACTTTAAAAATTGGTGAATTTTATTATATGTCAAAAAGCTCAAAAAGCTGACAGAAATCCTAAAGAAGGAGTACAGATGAAAGTAATGAAGATATTGAATAACTAGTTCCTGGATACTTGAGAGATCTGCGTAAAGACTCCCCAGCTTGCTCACTCCAGTTTTTCTTTCCTTTCCTTCTTTCTCTTTCTTCTTTCCTTCTTTCTCTCTTGTTCTTTCTTTTCTTTTTCTTTCTTTCTTCCTTCCTTTCTCTCTTCTTTCCTTCTTTCTCTCTTCTTTCTTTCTTTCTTTCTTTCAAGAGTGAGCAAGAGAGAACATGAGCCGGAAAGGGTCAGAGGGAGAAGGAGAAGCAGGCTCCTCCCTGAGCAAAGAGCCCAATGTGGGGCTCATCCCAGGGAGTCTGGGATTATGACTTGAGCCAAAGGCAGACAGCTAACCAACTGAGCCACCCAGGTGCCCCTTGATGTCCAGTTTTTCTTTAATGCTTTTGAATTGCACGTTGCTCACTCCCTCCACCCGCCCACACCCCAATGCTCCAGTCAGAGGAGGCCCTCCACCTTCTCCAACACCCCTTCTTTCACTGTGAGAAGACAGGCTGCCTTGGTTCAACACTGGCGAACTGGTGTCTGGCCCCCAGTATAACATGAGCCAACATGAGCCCTTCCTCTGTAGTAGGCAGAGGGGTGCATGCTCAGCTTTCTGTTCGCCTAGATTTGCTCCATAGCTTTATTGCTGACTGTGCACAATATTTATCCCATGTGTATTCGTGTTCTCCAGAGAAACAGACCCACAAAGATCTCTGTATCATCTACCTATCTATCATCTGTCTATCTGTGTATCTGTCGATCTACCTCTCTAGAGAGAAAGAGAATGAGAATGAGAGAGACTTTTATTTTATGGTGTTGGCTCCTGTAATTGTTGGGACTACAAAGTCTGGATTTGCAGGACAGGCCAGCAGGCTGGAAACTCAGTGAAGAGCTCATGCAGTCTTGAGTCCGAAGGCTGGAAAGGCAGGCAGAATTTCTATGTGGCAGTCTAGAAATAGAATTCCTTCTTCTCTGAGTGTTCTGAGTCTTTGCTCTTCAGGCCTTCAACTGATTGAATGAGGCCCACCCACATTATGGAAGGTAATCTGCTTTACCCAAAGTCTGATTTAAATATTAATCACATCAGGGCACCTGGGTGGCTCAGTCGGTTAAGCATTCCACTCTTGATTTTGGTTCAGGTCATGGTCTCAGGGTCATGAGATCAAGCCCCGGGTGGGCTCTGCACTGGGCATGGAGACTGCTTGGGATTCTCTCTCTCCCTCTCCCTCTCCCTCTGCCCCTCTACCCCTCCACTATCCTGGTCTTTTAAAAAAAAAATGTGAAAAAAAAAGGAAAGAAATATCAATCACATCTGAAAAATACCTCAACAGCAACGTCTCAACTGGTGTTTGATCAAACAATTGGTCACCTTATCTTAGCTAAATTGACAAATAAAATTAACCACCACACATCTTCATTAGCCTCTTTCCTCCCATTTAAAGCCATTAAAAGTCTGGGTTTGCCCTTCCACTCTGCTCTTGGCTAGCTCTGTTATCTTGGATAGTTATTTGTCTTTCTGGGCCTCCATTTCCTCAATATAAATCTAGGGCAATAATAGGATTGTTACACAAGAATTAAATGCATGAATAAGAGAGTTAATACATCCAAGGAGCCCAGACAAGAGTACCCAGAGCTACGACCTACTTACTACATGCCAGGCGCCATTCTATATTTTACATATATTAACTAATTTTTGAAAAAAATTTCTATTCATCTTAAAATTACATTTGTGAGTCAAGAAACTTCCCAGTCATGGCCAATGAATGACTTGAATCAAAGAGCAGGGAGGGGAACCATATGTTTGAAGTAAATTGGACAGAATAAAGAAACATTTCAAAAGCAAATGTTCAAAAAAATGCCCCAGAGCTTTCCCCTACTTACTCCCTTAGCGACATTTAATCAAGGCCTAGCATTTAAGATAATTTTCAAAAGCTTTTTGCTCAATGATATTCTTGTTTTGCTGTTTTATTTAATCACTAGTATGGCAAAAGCCTTAGATTTTTCTTTTTTTGGTAGTATATAAAAAGCATTTCTCATACATTATACTTGAAACAGCCCACTTGTGGGCTCGCGGGGGCCCAATCACCACGGATCGCATTTCTATGGGAAAACGTATTCCGAGAGCCGAGCAAATGACTTACAAATGAACTTGTAGTAAATACCCCATCTCTAATTTGCTGACTGTCTACTTTAAATATAGACAGCAGAACGAAGTGGGTGATGACAAGACCTTTGAAGCATTCAAAGAGCTGTGAGGGGACTCCCAGCCCGGCCACCTGCGGCCGTGTCACCGTGGTCAAATTGCTTAACCCCCAGAAGGCTCTGTTCCTCAATGTGTTGTGAGATTAGTGATTTTTTCTGGCACATAAAAAGTGCTCAGTAAATGAAGTTATTCTGTTCTGGAGATGATCTCAAATGAGAAATGTGAGCAGAGACGTTAGAGTTACTCTTCCAAATAGTCCACGCATATGCACCTATCTGCACTTCTCCATTCAGGGGCCTCCTGTAACGCCCAGCTGTCCTGTGTCAGCAAGCACAGCTGAGACCTACGATTTCGGCATTGCCAAGTCCAAAGGGCAGTTTACAGCTTTTTTTTTTTTTTTTTTGAGAGAGAGAGAGAGAGAGCACGCGCACACATACACGTGTGAGCTGGGGTGGGTGGGAGGCGGAGGGGCACAAGGAGAGGGAGTGAGAGAGAGAGAACCTCAAACATACTCTATGCCTGGGGCCCAACAGGGGGCGCTATCTCATGACCTTGACACCATGACAGGAGCTGAAATCAAGAGGCAGAAGCTTAACGGACTGAGCCACCCAGGCGCCCCTGCATCTTTAAATTACTGGGCCTCTGTGGTCTGTTTGCCTATCACACCATGGTTGTGGGCTAAATTGTGTCCCCCCACATTCACATGTTGAATTGCTAACCTGTAGCATGTCAGAATGTGACTATTAGGAGAAAGACCTTTGAGGAGATGATTACGTTAAAACGAGAGCATTAGGATGGGCCCTAACCCAATAGGACTGGTGTCTTTCTAAGAAAAGGACATGAGGGGGGCGCCTGGGTGGCACAGCGGTTAACCGTCTGCCTTCGGCTCAGGGCGTGATCCCAGCGTAGAGGGGTCGAGCCCCACATCAGGCTCCTCCGCTATGAGCCTGCTTCTTCCTCTCCCGCTCCCCCTGCTTGTGTTCCCTCTCTCGCTGGCTGTCTCTATCTCTGTCAAATAAATAAATAAAATCTTAAAAAGAAAAGAAAAGAAAAGAAAAGAAAAGAAAAGGACATGAGGACACAAGACAGAGAGGAAAGACAGTGTGAGGACGCAGGGAAAAGACTGCCATCCACAAGCCCAGGAGACAGGTCTTAGAGGGAACCAACCCTGACATCACCTCAATCTTGAACTTCCAGCCTCCAGGACTGTGAGAAAAAATTTCTGTTGTTTCGAGCCCCATCTGTGGCACTGTATTATGGCAGCCCTTAGCCTCATTCTGGAAACTTACTAATACTGCCTTGATTTCCTCAGCTTCGCCTGGTTTTCCAACTGTTTTTTCTGGATAGACTTCTTGTCCTTTGCCCTTTCTTAAATATTGGTGATTCTTAGGGTAAATAACCTTTCTCATTTTATATGCTCTGCCCAGCAGATGTCACCCACTCTTATGTTTTAACTACTGACAGTAACCAATTCAGTGATTTTAGCCTAGATCTCTCTGGCAAGCACCATGTTTATGCGTAAAATTGCACACCTTCCCCAAATGTTGTCCATGTACTTCAGACTCTGCCGTGCAAAACCGTGGTCTCTGCCTCCTGTGTTGTCCCTTGTGTTCAGTTCATGTCACCATCTTCCTGTTCACCAGTGCTAGAGATCTGAGAGCCAGTCTGTAGTTCTCCCTCTTCTTTACCGCTAGACAGGATCTCCTAAATATGTGTTTAAGTGCCTGTCCTTCCCATACTCACCACCCGGCTCGAGTCCAGGCAGCCAGCCTCTCTTGCTCTGACTGCTGGAAGCACTTCCTGGCTGTTCTCAGCGATTCTCAAATCAGTCCCAGTTGTGGACACCTGGGCAATGGCCTGGGCTCTCTCCCCCATGCTCTTCCGGGGATAGCACCACACATCCTTCAGCAGTTTGATCAGGTTATCACCTCCTCCAGGAAGGCTTACAGGTCTACCTAGAAAGATTGGACAGGGAGGGACCGACTGAGAAGACACTATTTAAGATGAGGCTGGAAGGACCACGAGGCACCAGTGTAGTCCTTCCCAACACCCACTGAGTCTTAAAAAACAAAATTCAAAATCGTAAGCTTTTGTCATTTTCCCAAAGGTGTTCTTTAAATGTTGTTAGTTTATATGAAGCCATCTACTGCCACCTTCTGGCAAAAAGTTGAAAAGAAAGCCCCACGCAAAAAAGTTCTGCTAACTTGAAGCCTGATCCTAGCTCCTGTTACAATGGATGAATTATTCAGGGCTCCATCTAAGAACTCCACCTCTTCTCATGCACTGGACACTGTCCTCTCTCACTCACCCAAAGACGGTGCTCCTAGTATCTCCCTCTGTCCCACATCATCGAGTTTCCTCTCCCTATGGACACCTCCCATCAGGACTCAAAACTCCTCATACTCATGATCTTAAAACAAAACAAAACTACAGAACAAATGCCTTACTTTCACCACCCCCCAACTCCTCTCTAGTGACCACCCATTTCCCTGCTCTCCTTTATGGCAAATCGCTGCAAAAAGATTTCCTCTACGTGCTGTCCTCACTTTCTCTTTTCTTTTCTTGTCCTCTCTTGAGTTTATTCCCAGTTGTATTTTTGCCTCTAGCACTCTACCTAGACAGCTGAGTTAAAGCCAGAAATGACTTCCACATTGCCAAATCCAGTAGTCAAGTCTCAGTCCTCATCTTGACCCAACTGTAGCTGACGTCATTGCTGAGTCTCTTCTCGAAACACTTTCCCCACACCCCAGACTCCACTCTCTCCTGGCTCTCCCTTCCATGTTGCAGGCCATTCCTTCTCAGCACACATTACTGGCTTCTCCTTTTACTTCTAAGCCTTAAATATTGTAATGTCCACAGCTCAATCTTCTGGCCTCTTCCCTACTTACATGTACTTCCCAGGCCCCCCCATCCAGACCCCCATTCAGGACCACTCATATGCTGATCACTCCAAACTACTCCTGCCTTTGCCCCTGAATTTCAGACTGGACATCACCATTGAGTGCCTAATGCGTATCTTCAGATCAAGCGTATTTAAAATTGAACTGTTGATTTCTTCCCAAATCCCCATCCTACCAGCCCTTCTCCAGTTTCCCTCATCTCAGTATACTGCAATATCATGCTTCCAGTGGCTCATCTTTCACTATTTTTTTTGATACTCACATCGAACCCATTGGGAAATCCCATTGACTTGATCAAGCATTTTACCATTTCCTTCCACCACCACTCCCATCAGGTTTGTTCAAGCCCACGTCACCCTTAGACATTAAACTCTTACTTGGTCTCCCTGCTTCTGCCTTGTCCCTCTTATGGCCTGTTTCTCCACCTAGGGGCCAGGGGCCAGCATGGTCCTTTAAAACTGGAAATGAGGCCATGTCATTTTTCTGCTCAAAATCACCGAATGGCACCCCATCTCATACAGAGTAAAATGCAAGATTCTCACTGAGATCCTCAAGGCCCTACATGGTCTGTGCCCACACCCAAGCCTCTGGTCTCACCTCCCATCATTGTCTCCTGCACTCACCCTGCTCCAGCCTCCTCAAGCATGGGAGGCTTGGTCCCATCTGTTGCCCTCCCCCTTCCTTCTGCCTGAAAAGCTTGGTTCTTACATCCTCCAGTTCTCTGCTTTTAAGTCTTACCAAAGAGGCCTTTCCAGACCATCCTACTGAAACCTGCTTTTCATTCCTTTCTCCTGCCTGTGTTAGTTTAGTTCTGTCGCATTCATTACCTAATATAGCTTACATTTTTATGCGAGTTTCATGAGCGCAATGCCACATCCCCAGAGCCTACAGCAGTGCTGGCACACAGTAGGCATACAATACATATTTCATGGGTGAATGAAGGAGGGTCACTGTCCTAGGTGATCCAATCTCAAAAGAAGGAATGTATTCTCTCTAATTCATCTACTTCTGCTCAATGAAGCAACAGCAACACTATCTTTGAGCAATTTCTTTACTTAAAAATATCTTTAAGACTTTAGTTTTGTAGAGCATTCTTAGGTTCACAGCCCAATGGAGAGGAAGATACAGCGATTTCCCATATACCCCCTGCTCCGCCATTTGCACAGCCTCCCCCGTTTCAACACTTCCCACTAGAGTGGAACATAGGTTACGATTGAAGAGCCTGCACTGACCCGCCATAATCACCCAAAGTCCATGACTTACATTACGGTTCAGTCCTGGTGCTGCACACTCTGGTTTTGGGCAGATGTATAATGAAATGGATCCATCATTATGGCATCAGGCAGGGTATTTCTGCTGCCCTAAAAATCCTCTGTGCCCTCTCTATTCATCCCACCCCTGCAACCCCTGTCAGCCACTAATCTTCTGACTGTCTCCCTAGTTTTGAATTTCCCACAACGTCGTAGAGCTGGACACATACAGTACGTGGCCTTCTCAGATTGGTTTCTTTCACTTAGTCATACGCCTTTAAGGTTGTTTCATGTATTTTTATGGCTTGACAGCTCATTTCTTTTTAGCACTAAATAATATTCCATTGTCTGGATGGACCAGAGTTTATTTATCCATTCACCTTCTGAAGGACATCTTGGTTGCTTCTGAGATTTGGCAACTATCAATAAAGCCGCTAATAACATCTGTGTGGAGGTTTTTGTGTGGACATAAGCTTTTAACTCCTTTGGGTAAATATCAAGGAGTGCAGTTGCTGGATCATACGGTGAGACTATGTTTAGCTTTGTAAGAAACCACCAGTCTGTCTTCCAAAGTGGCTCTACCATTTTGCACTTCCACCAGGAATGAATGAGAGTTCCCATGGTTTCATATCCTCACCAGCGTTCAGCGCTGTCAGCGTTCTGGATTTGGGCCTTTCTAATAGACACGTGGTGGTATCTCATTCTTGTTTTAACTTGCATTTCCCTGATGACTTATAACGTAGAGCATCTTTTCATATGCTTGTTTGCCCTCTGTCTATCTTCTTTAGAGAGCTGTCTGTTAAAGTCTTTGGCTTTTTTTGAGATCAGGTTGTGTATTGTTGAGTTTTCATCTTTAACCTTTTTTTTTTTCCCATGGAAAGAAGCTGCCATTGCTAATTGCTTCTCTGTGGAGATGCAGACAGCAAGTCAGATTTTCTCTGTTCCAGGACGGGTCCAGTGAGCCCCCTTTTTAAGGGAAATGTGCAGCAAGCCCTGTCCTGCAGGGACGGGGATGGGGCAGGGCCCTTTTGATGGCTTGATTGACGCTACTCATTCCTCTGGTCACCAAAGCGTAGAAGGGAAAGAAACTTTCTGTGAGGAAGGAAATGGAAATTCCAGTCTTTTCCCTTTCGAGGTTGAATGTTATTTGAGATGGGTTCAGGCTGAGGGCTGTTCTACAGAGAAGAGGGACCTCTGTGGCCTTCCTCAGGCCACTGGCCACGAGGGAAGGGAAGGGGGAGTCTGGCCCGGTGACCTGGGCTCAAAAGGATGGTTTGGTTGTGATGAGGGAAAGATTGTTCGGAAGTAGTGATGGGTGGGGACACCTGTCTGCCTGTCATGGGGTGCGTGCTTGTAGGGGGACCTTGGGAGCCCGAGCTGGTTTGGGTGTGTGGCTTCCTGTGCGGAAATACCCTTGGAAAGTGGGATTTTGCTGCCTTGAAGAAATGCTGTGTCTTGAAACCCACAGTAGCACCAATGATTTCTTTGAATCAGACAAGATGAGTGGTTAATTGTAGCTTTTGGGATCCTCACTGCCTGGCCCGGCAGCTAAATCTGGAGCAGCCCAGTTCTGAGGGTGGCTGTGGTTTCCTTCAGCCCCAAGGGCATCATCTGTCTCAGTTTTGCTTCATGCGACCGGAGGGGACCGGCTTTGGAGACACTAATAAGCACAGGGGCGTGGGGGCTCGGACAATGCTAAGACGTTGGCAGGAACCCACAAGAGGGAGATGTTGAACTTGCTGCTTGATCGGGCATGTTGCAGCCTGAACCGAATTCAGTTTGAAAACTGAAAGGGGTGCTGGCTCCTCGTGCACGAAGCTGGTGGGGCGGCTCGGTCTGGTTATGGAAGAGTCTGGTGTCTTCTATAGAAACAATGCTGCAGGGCACAACATTCCTGCCTCTGTTGGTCCCACTGCCCACTCTCTAGCTCACATCCTTGTTTCTGATGGCCCTCCATCACACCCAGGTGAAACCCAGCCTGGACTGATCCAGGTCTTTCTCCCTGTCCCCACCCCTGTGCCCGGGAGGACACCACGCGATCCAGCCTGGTGCTGGTGGAGATCGATGGGCCCCCATCACTCCCCCTCCATCCCTTTAACTTTCCTCTTCACGTGTTGTTTGCTTCCCTCACAATGACAGCTTGACCACTTCCCCTTCACTCTGAAAATGGAGACCAACAGACGGAAACGTCGTTCACTTTCCCCCACCAAAGCTATTCCCTTTGCAACGTCTGGATTGATAATAACTGAATATGAAGTGCGAGCTTACAATGACCCAGCCTTGCCCTAAATGCTTCACTGGACAACTCACTTCATCTGCTGTTTGGCCTTTTTCACTTACACCAACAAACTCATGGCACAGAGAGACTGAGTGACCAGACGGAGCTTGCAGGACTCCTCCTGGGCAGAACGGAGGTCTGAACTCAGGCAAACTGAGTCCAGAGGGCCCAGCACCTGTTAAGACTCCTGGAACAAATGAGCACAGGGTGCTGCATAAAATGTGTTCAGTGACTCTACTGTGGAATGCAAGAATCTGTGAGAGCACAGAGGTTGAGCTCAGCTTTAATTGGGATCCCAGGCAGCTCAATATCAAACCCAAGGGGAAAATAGCAACGATTTGGGGGAGGCGGAGGTGGTGAAACAGAGTCAATTTATATTTAAATTAATTTTTCCAATGCTAAAATTATACCCACTAACTGAAGAATGTATGAAAGAATCACAGAAGTATAAAGAAGAAAAACAAGGTCGCTAGGAGAACCAGTGATATTTGTTCCCTTTTGAAATTCACGTATCTTTGGAAAAAATAATACGTGAGGCTCCTGTCATTCATATAATTTCACGCGAATGAATTTGAGACCCTTTTTGAAACCAGTTGGGATAAATGCTGAAGGGTAAGGTTGCCCACTGCTCATCTTCCTCCTTCCTCTAATTGATAGAGAACAGATGCAAGGAGCCCAAATGAGGATTGAAAAATTGATTTTATTACTGACAACAATGCAAGGGCCTGGCCCCGCAATGCCAGATTACAGAACGTACCTAGGCCTCCTATATCCTTCTCCAAACTAGACCTGTATGAGTGGACAGGAGGGCCTGGCTGACTCACAGTATCAGTCAAGGTTGTCCAGACAAACAGAGCCAATAGGTTACGTATAGATTTATATAGAGAGATTTCCTTGAAGGGGTGGGCTCATTCTATTATGGAGGCTGTCAAATTCAAGATCTAGAGGGTGGGCTGGCAGCCTGGAGACCCAGGGAAGAGCCAATGTTGTAATTCAAGTCAAAACTCCATCTGCTGACAGAATTCCTTCTTGCTTGGGAAGGTCAGTCTTTTTGCTCTAGTCAGGCTTTCCACTGATTAGATGAGGCCCACCCCTGTTACAGAAGATAATCTGCTTTACTCATGGTCTCCTAGTTTAAATGTCAATCTCATCCAAAAACACCCTCGTAGAAACATTCAGAATAATGTTTGACCAAATACCTGGCGACAGTGGCCCAGCCAAGTTGACCCAGAATTACACTCACCTAGGCTCAGGTGTCAAACTTGGGGAGTGATCTCCTTTCCCCAGCCAGAGGTCTAGATGACGGGGGGGGGGGGGGGCTANTACGACATGGAGGCTGGAAGTGGAGAGCTCATTGTCTTTGAACTTTGACATTCTCAAGGGCTCAGAGCCAGTTGTTGAACACAGTGTACTTAGGAACTTGGTCTAACTCGAGTCAGTCCCTGGCCAACAGAGAGACCCCAGAACTGTAGAATGCTGGAGCTGGAACAGGGTGGGGTTTGTCTTCTTTCCAGCTTGACCCCCATCTGCTTGCTTGTCAGGTGAGAGAATGAGGCCCATCCGTTCATTATGTAAAGCACTTCTGAACTTTCCACATGCCTCTATCAGGATTTCACTTTCTCACGGGTATGAAGTTTGATTTGTCCCTGACGTTTTTGGAAATAACCTTTCAAGGTTACATAGGAATAATTAGGCGGAAGTAGGCTGGTGGTGTTGGTATATAGGGAAGAGTGTGAGGATGTCGGGTGGGGTTGGGGCAAAGGTCATTTGGTGTGTACTGTTTGTTCAGTAGAAGAGGAAGTGCACAGCACAGGTGTGGAACAGCTATCAGACATGCTGTGATGGTTAGCAGCACGCATCCTCTTCCCTGGCCACAGGGGCTCACATATCTGGTTAAACATTATTTCTGGGTATGACTGTGAGGGTGTTTCTGGAAGGGATTACTGTCGGAATCGGGGCCCAAGCAAAGCAGATCGCCCTCCCCAGGGTGGGTGGTGCTCATCCAATCTGTGAGGGCCTCGGCAGAACCAAAAGGTGGAGAAAGGAAGGATTCAGTCTTTCTGCCCGAGTGCTTGAGTTGGGATAGCCATCTGCTTGTCACCTTGGACGGGGCTTACCCCACTGGCTTCCCTAGTTCTCCAGCTTGCAGACAGTAGATCATAGAATCATGAGCTGATTCCTCAGAGTAAATATGTATGTATGTATATATGTATTATCTATCTATCTATATCTATCTATGTATCTATTTATCTATGTATCTATGTGTCTATGTATCTAACCGTGTATGTATGTATCTATCTATGTATCTACCTATTATGTATCTATGTATCTATATTTATCTTATAATTATCTATATTTGTTTCTCCAGACAACCCTGACTGCTACAGTGCCTTATTTATTGTGGCCAGAATAGTGTTGAGTCTACACCCTTAGTATTGGGTCACTTAAATGGAATGGCAGGCTCCAGGAGTCCTCGTTTTTCCAGTCCTCATTATCTGACTTTCTGAAGTTATAGAGTTACACCAAAAAGCAAAAATAGACACATCATGAAAATATTAAGTAATGGATTGGCCACATGTAAAAATCTGCCTTTGCTCAAACATCTGTCCCAGAGACCAAATACCTCTGATTGGAGCTGGTGGTGTAAACACTCAGGGATCTGGTGCCAAAGCCAACGGGCTGCACGGTGACAATGCAGAGCTGGCAAGAGGGAGGGCTTTCCATGCAGCTGATGAAAATGATGGTGAATCCCCGCTCAGATCTCATGCAGAGCCTGAGCCAAGGAGGCTCTGGCAGCAGGAAGAGCAAATTTATCAGCAAATCAGGATGGATTCTTCAAAAGGGGATGATTTAAACATCAAAGCGTTGAGAGAATCCCTTGGGAGAGTTGCTGCAGTCTGCAGATATTTTTGTAAAATTTTATTTTTTCTGATTGAAATCTGTAATTACACAATTACAGATTTCAATCAGAAAAACGATCTTCCTTTGTAAAAGCCTGATTTATTTCTTGTTCATTTAGAAAAGCAGCTAATGGTTCAAATTATAATGGAAATGTTGTTAGATATAAGAAACACTTATTTAATTTTACTGTTCCAGATAAAATTTCAACCCCAATTTTTTTTATCATTGTTTCCTTGGTAACCAATATCCTTGGATAATGAGGACTGTTTTCCATATGCTGGGGTGGGAAAAGCCTCCCTCAGCAAGACACAAAAGGCCAAAGGAAAAGACTGTCATAACTGACCACTAAACATGTGATAATTTTGCGTGGCAGACTGATTAAAAGGCCGACAACTCACTGGGTGAAAATTTGGGTAGCATGTATAATCGCTAAAGGTTAATAGCCATGACATTTAGGAAGCAAATTCAAATCACTAAGAAAAAGAAAAGTAACTCGTCAACATCGGTAAAATTTGTGGCTGGTGGACTCACAGAAGAAGAAAAAGGGGACCAAGGGTGGAGAATGGTTCACAGACCTGTGAAAAGGTATCGACACTTTTCATGGTAACCTGGGGAGTGCAAAATAAAACATCTAAACACCATTTCAACCCACAGGCTGCCAAAGACTGGAGATAACATCTGTACCGGCTCAGGAGCAAATATATTTACACTCGGGCATGCATCTTCTCTCTTTTGGAGACACGGCTTAGTACTGTCTAGCTAAGTTAAAAGGTGTACGTCTTTGAATACAGCAATTCCACCGCTAGGAATGGAAACCTGTCCCACAGACATACTCACACAGGCTCACACAGAACTGCCTACAAGTTGTTTGATAAAATATTATCGTAGAAAAATGGGAAATATTGCCACTACTATGAATAACAGCTAATACTTACAGAAAGCCTTCTCTGGGTCAGCACTTGCCGAAGCACTTTACATAAATGAACTCACTTAATCCCCCTGACAACCCTGTCAGTGCTTTCATGAGCCTCATTGTCCAGATGAAGGACACGAAACAGGAAAGAGGCAGTTTATTCATGGCTTCGAGCTAGCAGGAGGCAGAACTGCAACGGGCTGCAACCCCAGGCGGTCTGGCACGAGTCTGTCATACCACCTACATCCAGTGTAGAAGGGCTTAAATAAATCAGAGAAAATCCTTGCAAGCAATACCAAGACCCACTGTAAAATGAAATAAATGGTGGCAGAGTAATCCCATTTATGAAATATGCAAACTGTATGTGTGTGTGTGTATGTAAATGCACAGATAAGGGCAAAGTGGAAGAAACACACAGACAGTTCTTACCTTTTTTTTTTTTTTAAAGATTTTATTTATTTATTTGAGAGAGAGAGAGAGCAAGCACGAGCAGCAACAGACAAAGGGAGAAACAGGCTCCCCGCTGAGCAAGGAGCCCGATGAGGGACTCAACCCCAGGACCCTGGGATCACGACCTGAGCCGAAGGCAGATGCTTAACCAACTGAGCCACCTAAGTGCTCCCCCAAGACTGTTCTTACTGATTGCATGTGCTAAGGGACATATGACTGGGGGCCAGGGGTAGGGGGTGCTGGTAAAAGGAGACTTTCGTTTCTGTTCTATATTCTACTTGCTATTCTATTCTAGTCTATATTCTCATTGTTGATTTTTTAAGATATGATATTTATGACATGTATCCTTTTCAAAGGTCAAAGCCAAACACTAAGGGGCTGCAGGTACTTCTGACGTGGTCTCTGAAGAGCTTAGTTTGTGGCTCAGGGATTGTTTCCATGTTTTACCAGGGGATGAAGAGCAGCTCATGGGCAGAGGGACCTCTGTGTTGAGGGAGCGGGAGCCATGGGTGGGCAGCTCTCTCCCTCAAGTGGGGCTCCTTCGCTGGACTCATCCCAGCCCCGGTCATGGAGCCGAGTGGGAAAAGAGGGAAATTTCTCACCTGTTACCTTTTATGAGAGGCCTCTTCCTAATTGCAATAATCTACACTATCAGCCATCTCGTGAAGGCAGCCGTCTCGTGAAGGCGGTATTTATTTGTTAAGTAAGGATATAGTGGGGACAGGGGGACAGGAGAGACACGGGGGCTGTATTGACACTCGTGCCCTGAATGGAGCAATGACAGGCTTTATTATATTAATTATGTCATTTTGAATTGGCAAGCTCACAGACATTTACAGTCTCACTTGCCCTCCTCAACTGTAGAATTTGAAAACTAAAAATACTCACTTTCCCAGACTTCTGTGCAGCTGGAGGGTGACTGCGTGACCCAGTCCTGTTCCGTGAGATGTCCATCGGCATCACTGACTGGACTTCCGGTACAGCTTCCTAAAGGCCCAGTCTAGACTAGAATGACCCATCAGACTTTTGCTCTTCCCCCCTTTTCTCCTGAGCAGACCACAGATGCCTGGAAACATAGCTGTCGTCCTATATCTATGAAGATGAAAGTCCCACGCTATTAATTTCCCAGGGCCGCCATAACTGGGTGGCCTAAAACCACAGAAATGTATCCTCTCACTGTTCTGGGGGCTAGAAGTTCAAAACAGAGGTGTCAGGAGGGCCATGCCCCCTCTGAAGTCTCTAGGAGAGGATCCTTAATTGCCTCTTTTTGTCTTCTGGCGTTGCCGGCGATCCTTGGCACTCCTCGGCTTGTAGAAACATCACACTAGTCTCTGCCTCTGCTGTCACATGGCCTTCTCTCTGTGTCTGTGTCTCTTCTTTTCATATAAGGGAACCAGTCATATTGATTTAGGGTCTACCCTACTCCAGCATGACCTCATCTGAACATGATTACATCTACAAAGACCCTGTTTCCAAATGAGATCACATTCACAAGTACCAAGACATGGACACATTTGGGGGGGTCATAAAGCACACTAAACATAGACAGTAGGAAGATCGAAGCCCCCGACAGCTCTGTGGGATTACCACCCTTGGACAGCCTCCTACGCCTTCTTGTGTGAGTCAAATAAGTTCCTAATTTAAGCCACCGTGTGTAGGCTTTATTTTTGCCATAGCTGAACACATCCCTGACTGACACGTTCCTAACTGTCATACCTATTCATCTATCTAGCCACCTAGTCAGCCAGGTTGGGGGAGATACCCACAGCATTCCATTCAGGGGCCCAGGCGATGTCTTACTCAGAGTTGAGCAGGGCCCAGAGAGAGTCCTCATTATTTATTTGTTAAGCGCATGCTTGGAAGACACATTCCTTGCTTTCATGGAACTTAGAGTTTAGAGGAGATGCAAAAAGATAGACAATTCAAATGTAGAAATAGACTATGTGTGGGGCTGGTACCGAACTCTGATTTGGGGCTTAAGAGGGATTTCGTGGTGGTAAAGGTGCTGGGAGTACATACAAAAGCTGAAGAGAGTGTGATGCATCCAAGAAACTGAGAAAACATTTACTATACTGACCCCTGGAGGGCAGGGAAAGGGGGAGGGATGAGGAATGGGAAGAGAAAGAGAGAGAGACTGTGTGTGTGTGTGTGTGTGTGTGTGAAGAGCAATCTGCAGAGAGGGCTAGAGACACAAGCATGAATACTTGAGATCATTTTTAATCTTTGAACCTGCGTCTGCTCACTTGGTGACCGTGGGGGGACCACTGTGCATACTTCTACATTTAGGGAGGAGAGGGTCTGTTGGTGGGATGCTTTCCCGCTTTAAGCTGCATGGCTGACGTGACAATAGGTTCAATGCACCGTAGAAGAAAAAGACTTGAAGATGCAAACATTCCTCTTTTCATATTGCTGGAGTCTGCTCTCATAAACTCTTGATTCTTGGGTCAAGAGTCTGAGGCTCAAGTTCTGTATTTTATGTCACATATGTTAACACTTAGGGATGTTTCCAGTAGGCCTTGCTTTCGCACATCATCCTTATGCAGCTGTGTTTTCTGGATGAGACCTGTGGAGAGCTGGTTTATGCCAAGTGCTCACTCCTGACACTCACATTCTCGCTCCCATTTTGCTTGCCAAGGGAACAGGCATGGACAGCTTCACTTGTGTGGACTTCTTTTCCTGCATCACTAATATTAGCCTTCCAAAAAATTGATGAAAAAACAAAATGAAATAAATGATGCCTTGCACAAAGAAAGTGCTAACAACTGATTGAATAAATGTATACAAGTTACAATAATCTATAGTTCCCTATCTTGGGAAAAATCACTGTTACCATTTGAGAGATAATCAGAAGCAGGTTGGTTTTTTTTTTTTTTTAAGATTTTATTTTTAAGCGATCTCCATACCCACCATGGGGCTCAAGCTCACAACCCTGAGATCGAGAGTCATAGGCTCCACAGACAGAGCCAACCAGGCACTCCAGAAGTAGGTTGATTTTTGTGTCCCTTGGCCCCTAGTGGTAGGCTGGTTCTGGCCCTGCCCTTGGATGAAAATTCAGGCAGGATTCATGTTTCTTATGGTCATCTTGACTGGTATTGACCTAGAGATCTAGTACTGGTGTGTTCTAGACTTGGCAAATTTTAAAGCTGATCATTTCTCTGGAAATTTCTCTTGTGGATTCTTGGGAGACCCCTCATCCACTAGGATCTCTATCTTCTTTCTCTTGACATGAGTGAATACATCTCTGTCATTTCTGGTTCTCTGTGACCCCCTTCACAAGTCCTTAGGCATCTGGATGTACCTCTCTGGACTCCTATTAGGGGCCCCCTTTCTCCTCTAGGGAATCCCTGGTAGGGCAGGATTAAGACATCTCCTCCCCAGCTTTCTCTCATCGCCCATCCTTTGCCCATCACACATCATTTATCATGACATTTAGGTTAGTCAGGCAAAACCCAGCGCAGTAACAGCCTCTTCCCACAGTTCAGGAACCAACCAGTCTTGCCCCCTTCAGACTTATCAAACAGGAGTTAGACACTAGTCCTCTGGGTACCCCCAAACTACAGGGGACACACATTATGCTTTCTAAGTGGTAGCACTAGCCCTTTTCCATAGGCTTGAGATGAGGGAAAAACATCCCAACCCCACCCTAATGGGGGAGGGGAGGACGGACAGCACACTGAGAACTCTCTCCCTATACAGCTCTCTTTGTCAATGCCCCCACTCCCTTATCTTCATGTGGTTTAGGGATCCAAGAGCCATGAATCAATCTTGAAAAATTTGTATTGCTGTTTCTCAAATTTCTTTGAAATAGAGTATGTGTCGTCTTCATGTTTGGGTAAAATTCGTGTTTTAACATCCTGTTACAATTTCTCTGGACCTTGGTCCCCTACCTGTAAAGTAGGAAACATAGATTTGTGCCTATCAGCCCTTTGGTTGCCATGAGGACTAAAGAAGTTATCTAAATAAGTCCTAGTTGTGTCTGGGTTGGACTAGATGCTCGGCCAATGGTTCTTCCCTTCTACTTGACCCCATGCTCTTGAAGGTGTTGCTTGAGGCTAGTGGGAATAACCTGCCTGGAAAAGTTACTTCTCATGTCAGCTTTTGAAGGAGCAATAGGATCCCCTGTTTCCAAAGCCCTGATATAGTACTTGCGGTCAATTTCTGTGCTTCGTCCCTGTAGCTGGTGCCTAGATCAACCCATAGCCCAGTCTACACAGGAGGTGAAGGGTGATTCCTTTAAATATGGGTCTCCTGGCACTTCACCCAGAGCAACTAGCATTGATGATACCTAGGGCAGACTCTGGAGGAACTCAGAGCCCCAGGACCATGCAGTTTGTCTGACCAAAGGGTGAATGAAAGTTATTGCTCAACAGATTTTTCCCTTCTGGGGCCCATTGTGTCCTTATGGAGCCTGGTTCCTACGCTGTCTTTTCTGGTGGGTGGGTGCATGGGGGAGATGGAGAGGGGTATTTTTTCCCGAAAAGGAGAGGAAGTGATGCTCAGATCTGTCCTTAGCAAGGCTGAGAAACTGGCCCTTCCTCTTCCACTGAACTTCATCTTGTAAAACTGAGTCTTAGAAACAGCCAAGATTTCACCTGTCTGCGGCATGAAAAATCTGGGAGGAGCAGGTGAATTACACAGTCTCCATTTTTTAGTTTTCTAGATATACCAGCGTTCCTCAACTAGGCCAAGGTTGAGGGTTAGGCAACACTGCCCCCTAGAGGTCCTCTGGTGCCCTTGATCACGTTGCCTCAACCACACAATCTTGGGTATCATCTTAGGTATCACAATGTATTCCGTTACAGGTAGACACCCAACTATATCCCTTGATTTGTGGTGATTCAGGAGCTCAAAGGAAATAAGTTGAGCCTTATCCACAGATGAGCTTCAAGCATATATGGACCTGTTCAAGGTACATGGGCCAGGATCAGGGCAAGGGAGTCAATGAAGGCCCACAACTGTATGTTCACATATCTCAAAATTATAAATTAAGCTAACAAGCTATCCAATACAATATATTCTTCAACTTTGACAAATGTACTTTCATAATGACCTGGGCAGCTAAGATCAGATTCAGAATTCTTAGACTTTTTGGACTTGCCCTTCTAAACATCACAGTGTGGGAGAGCCAGTGTGGTCTGTGTGCTGCCCAGCTTCTGTTTGCACATGCACCTCCATTTGTCACTGCAAGAAGGTTCAAATGTACATATGTGGATACCCTAGACCCCATTTCCAAGCTCTGTCCACAGTGTCCCTCAAACAGTTGTCCCTGGTCCACCTCCCAGGTCTAGGCTACATGTACTAGAGGCACAGCCAGATAAGAGGGTGTGCAAACTCTAGATACTATGGGGTCACTTGGGCAGGGATTACAGGATCCTGGGTACTGGGAGCATGGAAGACCATAGTCTCTAAGTGAGCATGATTCCTTGGTCCTATTGACTCCTCACTATCCAAGGTGGAACATGTCTAGAAAGCTGAAGCCAAGCCCTCTAAAACATGGGGCTCAGGATGATGGCCTTTTTGTTTGAGTCTAATGGCCATTATTGACTGGGGAGTCCCTAAAGGAAGCCTCTAGGAGTAACATCTTGGCTGCTGAGAAAAACATAACCAACAATAGATGAGAAAGAAGGCTGGAAGAGTTAACAGAATGAATAGCACAGCTCAGTTGATCAAGGCACAAATGGTTCCAGGTATAGGGTGAGGCTGTTCTCAACCCATCCCCAACTCAGTGGCTCCCCTTTAAGCAGACCTCACCCCAACTTCTAGGAAGAGGAGGGCTTCCATATAAGAAAACAACCAAATCCAGCTTAGGAACTCAACAACTCTGGTGGGGGAAGTCCCTCTGCAAGAGCAGGTCATGAGGATGAGGAAGCATTTCCCATAGGTCAGAGGAGGAGATTCAGAGAAGATGGAGGTGTGGAAGACGTGTGGGTAGTGGGAGGTGAAGGGGTTCCAGGATCAGTGGTAGGGGTGGGAGAAGCAACATGAAGGAGGCAGAAAAGAGCCCATGGGGCAGAAGGATGAAGAGGGCTTTTGACCCAGGAAAAGAGGGTCTAGAGAGCTCTAGGTGACAGTCAGACTATAAATAAGCTCCCTTGAGACAGAGAAAGAAAGCCTAGGGAACAATCTGGTGACATGTATAATTTCCATGGGGACTTTAGAGACTATTGGAAAGGGGGATTCTGGGAAAAGACAGGCTTTCCTGTGGTTCAAGGCAATGAGAATCAAGTAGATGGAGAATCAGAGTGTCTAGATATCGAGTCAATAGAACATGATTAATTTGAATGCATAAATCAGTAAGGCCTGGGGCTACCTGGTTCCAGATGCTTTTTTGGAAAAATGGAAATTAAAAAAAATTAACTTATGTTTCATATAGAGGAGTCTGGGTGCATTAGACACTTTTAGTATGTTATTAATTACAGTTTAGGAAATAATGGGGTGCACCCACACAAAACACACTTCCAACATCCAGGAGATAGGGACGCCTCTCTTTAGCAGGAGGCCATTGAAATGGGCTTTGCCATCTCATGCTCAGCTGTAATCTTTTTCCAGTTAATTCTCAGGAAGACAGATGTTTCCAATTTAGCCCCCAAAAGTACACAGTAATAAAATAATCTTCAAATTAGCATGTTGGTAGGGCCTAGTGTTTACAATCCATTCTGAATAAGAAGCTTTGCCTTTGCCTGTTTGCCTTTCCATCAGGAAGATGGGGCTGCCAAGCAGGCATTATCATGTTATCTTTTGAACTTTTATGTTCAGATTCTGATTTAGACAAAACATTCTTTCTTTGAAATGCTCTTCAGAAGCTGACCAAATATTTATATATTTTTTCAAACATGAAGTTCCTCCTCCTCCTTCTCCTTCTTTTTCTTCTCTTTCTTCTCCTTTCTCTTCTTCTTCTCCTCCTTCTCCTTTCTCTTTTTCTTCTCCTTCTCCCTCTCCTTCTTCTCCTTTCTCTTCTTCTTCTCCTCCTTCTCTCTCTCCCTCTCCTCTTTCTCCCTCTCCCTCTCCTCCTCCTTCTTCTCCTCCTCCTTCTTCTTATCCTTGTGCTGCCAAGGTGTGGCCAAAAAATCTGCTTTTCTGATGGTACTTCATTAAACCTTGCTTGAATATTCATGAGGCTTTTTAGAAGACACTAGAGACCTGTTCTACTGGTTAAGCCTCTATGGGGATGAAAGATTGCCGGAGAGGCCCATGATCTGTTTCACTCAGAGAAAATTCAGATGAGCCTTGGAGAATAATGGAAGCAACACAAGGATAAGAACATGTAGAGTGTCCCAGTGAGGTACAAAGAAGAACATGGCTTCTCAAATATGGGCTCTGGCCGAGGCCAACCACCCAGCTCCCAAGGAAGAAGATAGCTCAACTTTCATTCCGTTACTAGTGCCCTTGAGCTAGGATTCGCTGGTACCTCAATCCTCTTTCAGGTTCCAGGTCTGTGCTGGTTGGGCAGAGTGAGGATATTGTGATGGCTATCATTCCCTTGGGATTTTTCCTATTGAGAGTTAGAGTCTACCCTCACTCCTTTTGATTCTGGGCTGGCCTATGTCTGCTCCAACAACAACTACCTATGGCAGTTCCAGACCTAGGCTTAGGGAGGCTTACAGCTTGCACTCTGGTCTCTGGGAGTTCTGAGATGCCAGAGAACAAGTCTAACTCTTCTGTTGGAAAGACCACATGGAAAGGCCCTGGGACTCCATGGAGAAGGGAATGGATCCTGCTGAGCCCAGGAGTCCAGACATTTCTATCAAGACACCAAGCATGTGAGCAAAGTCTTCTTAGACACTCCAGACCCAGACTGGACAGCATCTAGTGACCCCAGGCAACAGCACAAGGAGCAGAAGGGTTGCCCAACTGAATCCTGCCCAGATTCCTCACACAAAACTGTGAGTGCTAATTGTGGTTTTAAGTCATTACATTTTGGATAGTTCGTTTATATGGTAACAAGTAACTCGGGCAGGCATAGCAGCCACCCAGGAAGTAAAGGAGGTCTGCAGACATCGTCCCGGTCACCTTGACAGAGCCCGTTCCTGGAGGTTGCACTGTAAAAAAATAAACCCAGCAAGAGGGATTCTATTAAACATTTCCCCTCTCTCCAGAAGAGAGTCACAGATACACCTCAGGGACCCAGATTCAACTTGGGCCCAAGACTGCATGTCTGCCCAAGACTCTGCTTTTTGCTACATGTCAGCACTCCTGCAAGTAGACTTCCAATGGAGCAGCCTCTGTGGTCCAGCACACGGTGTGAGTCTGAATCTTCCTGGTCATGTAGGTTGGACTCAAGCCAGAGTCTGCTATCAAAACAGTATCTTTCTTGTACCCCAGGTCAGCATTTCTGATCTGCCAAGAATGTCCCTGGATCAAATGACTCCTCCCCCTTTATCATGTGGACTAAAGAGTGATGGTTGAGGTTGGTCTTCCACCAAACGTAAACCTCATCTATATTGCCATTGTCTTTAACTGGAAACTTTCACCATGAGAATTCTCATAGGAAGTACAGCTATAGTTGGGGGAAAGAAAAGAACTCAGTGGAATGCAGCTTTGTAGATAAGAGTAAAAAATATCTCAACAAGTTACAAAATTCACCAGCTGCTCAAGCCTCGGAATATATCACAGAGAAATGAAATAAACAAAATCAATGTTATTTACTCAGCGTGAATAACTCCTGGCTCTAGAACCATGGAAGTGTAATTGAACTTAAGCTGCCTTTAGCCGTGTGGTGCTTGTCAGGTGGTCCTGTGAATGTAATGGCTTATTGTGAAATGGTGTGAAAAAATCCTAAAGGCTGGCATTACTTCTGAGGTCTATCTTTCAATAAGGAAAATGATGTGAAATTGATCAGTATAATGAACTGTATGTTAGAATTTTAATAACACCTTTTACATTGTTAGGAAATGCAGTGTGAAACTAAATTTTCTCTCAAGCAATTTTTTGAAGTTCATTTTTGGAGACTTTTTCTGCATGGAATGATATTTTGATTTCAAGGATTTCTGGATACAAAGCAAAAAACTCAACTGGCTAAATTTCCCTAGAAAAGATCTCAAATCACATTTGTTATGCTCCTTCATTCAGTAGGAATGTCCTGGATGTGTAATGAAATGACATTTTGGTTTCTGCTAGGATTGTGTGTGTTCTAGGAGATGCCTGAGTTCTTGGTGATGATTTATTATTTTTTGTTTTAATTTCTATGACATTATAAGAAAATGAATATTAGCATATTCAGAATCATCAGAATGGCTACATTGTAACCAAGTACTTCCATATACTTTCAGGGCCTCTGTGTGCTTGAATTTAATTTATAAATTTGTTTTTAATTTATAGTTGCATGAGAACTATACCTGTCGCTTTAGTCCTAGCTTTATAGTGTGCACATATATTACTTTATTAAGCTCATTTCTTTGTGCCAGGCACTGATCTAAAAACTTGACATGTCTTATTGCCTTTGCTTCCTACACAACTCAGTGAAGAAGGTAGTAGTCTTATCCCCATCTTACGTATGAGGATATCGAGACACAGCGAGGTAAAGCTTAAGTAACAAGACTCAACTCAATGTTTTTAAAATAGTAATAGAGCTCTGTCAAAACACATCATTGAAAAGTCCAGAAGGAGAGTGAGCCTCAGACAGAGTTTGGCCAGGGATCTGGCTCAGTTTCTCTGTAATTACTTTGGCTCAGCCCCTATTATGTGTCAGCTTCTTTTTCTGGTTGGCTTCCATCAGGATCACAAGATGGCGGCTTCATCCGCCAGGACTACATGTTTCCTCATTCACATGTAGGGGGAAAGAGTCACTTCCACGCCTCCTTCTGGCTTTGCTATGATTGTTTTGCTTCAACCCAATTTCTGTAGCTAATCCTAGCACTGATAGGTTTAGGCTTGAGATAATCACTGTGCCCGTGGGGATGATTTGATCATGTATGGCTCCATGGACCCATGGATGTCTACCCATGGAATTGAAAGAGACTGAGTCCCACAAAACTGCATGGCTGCCACACAATGGGGGTCTGCGGAAATGGAGTTGAGGGTAGATGTTTTCATTCTAGTTAATAAGTTACCCAAGGTCATGTGATTAATAAGTGGTAGCTAGGATCAAGTCCAGCAGACTGACTTGAGTCAGCCCTCTTAACCCCTAAATACATATCTAGTTATCTTCATAATAAAAATCATTTGAGTAAACATCAAGTCCATTCCACACTCAATCTTAAGAAAGATTATGTGAGACAATATTATTAAAGAGGAAAGAGAAAAGGTAAGTAATTCCGTATCAGTTATCTATTGCTGTGTAACAAATCAGCCCAACACTTCATGGCTTATCTTTTCAGATTTCTGTGGGTCAGGAACTCAGGAAGTTTTGGCTGGATGGTTCTGGCTCAAGTCTCTCATGTGGTTTTAATCAGACAGTGGCTAGAGCTGGGATAGTTGGGGTTAGTTGGACATCTCTCTTCATTTAGTCTCAGAGACTCTCCATATGGTCTCCCTGCATGGGCTAGTCTGGGCTTCCTCCCAGCATGGCGGCTTCAGAGCTGGGAACATAGACTCCACATCTCTATGGAAGGATTATCAAAGTCAACTGCAGGTAATTGGTGTGGGATGAGAGATACCATTGTGGCCATCTTTGAAAAACACAGTCTGCTACAATTTCTATACTTCTGTTATTGGTGGGTTCTTGAAATCTTTAAAACAGAATTAACACCTAGTTGAATAGGTTAGGCAGTTGCTTGTAGACACCCATGGCTGTTGCTTACTTTCAAATTTCAACTAACCTCTTTAAGATACAGTTTCAGAAGAGGGGCCCCTGGATGGTTCAGTCGGTTAAGCATCCAACTCTTGATTTTGGCTGAGGTCATGAGATCAAGCCCCACATTGGGCTCCTTGCTGAGCGTAGAGCCTGCTTAAGAGTCTCTCTCTCCCCCTGCCGCTCCCTGCCCAACACACGCTCTCTCTTTCTCTCTCTCTCACTCACTCTCTCTCTCTAAAAAACAAAAAACAAACACAGTTTCAGAAAGAAGTAGCAATTCCTTCCCCACCACAGTTGCATTATGCAGGGGTTTACTTCTGCATAGCATTGTGTCGACTGCAAGAACTTAATTTTTTATGTGTGTGCATTGGAAAAGGATAAAATCAGGAGGTTGGGGATAGAAAGGAATATATAGGGAGTGGCAGATCAGGAAGAGAGGTTTTTCCACTAAAACTTGGGAGAAAGGAAGGAAGATGAGGAAAATCTAACCTGGGACTTGGAACATATTCTCCTGTCTGTGGGAGGGAGGGAGCTGAGACATTAATCAGAGCTGCTGACAGCTCCTGATTTGTCTTGAAGGGGTGCTGGGCAAGTCAAGTGTGTAACTCTGAGTAGTGAGAAGGGGCTGAAGAAGAAATACCTATGTGCACAAAGGCTACACAAAGCCTCTCAAACACACAAGTTGCTCTGTGTCTCTAGAATCAAAGCAAGGTTGAAACATTTCACATCATAACATTAGTTACAAAAAATGCAAAAAATCTACACGCTCATTATCTGTAAAAAAGAAAAACAAGCATTTCACTAAAAGCAGGAGAAGGAAAATTATGAAAGGCTTCTAGCTATTAGAACACAATAACTATAACTTAATCTTAGAACCATTACCATAGATTTATATACATAAAATCTCATTGGTAAATTATATGAAACTACCATATGACCCAGCAATTACATTTCTGGGTATTTCTCCAAAAGAATTTAAATCAGTATCTAGAAGAGATGTTTTCATTCCCATGTTCATTGCAGCATTGTTCACAATAGCCATGAGGTGGAACCAACCTAAATGTCCATTGACAAATGAATGGATAAAGAAAACATGGTCTGTGCATACCACGGAATATTATTCAGCCTTAAAGAAGGAACTTCTGACACAAGCCACACCATGGATGAAAGTTGAGGACTTTATGCTAAGTGAAATAAGTCAAGCAGAGAAAGACACTTATCATATGGTTTCACTCATTTATGGAACATAAGAAATAGCAGGGAGATCGGTAGGAGAAGGAAGGGAAGAACGAAGGGGGGATAAACAGAAGGGGGAATGAACCATGAGAGACTATGGACTTTGGGAAACAAACTGAGGGCTTCAGAGGGGAGGGGGTGGGGGAATGGGATAGGCCGGTGATGGGTAGTAAGGAGGGCACATATTGCATGGTGCACTGGGTGTTATACGCAAATAATGAATCATGGAACATTACATCAAAAACTAAGGATGTACTGTATGGTGACTAACATAACAAAAAAATTTTTTTTAAAAAATGAAATAAGCCAGTTACAAAAGGACAAATACCGTATGATTCCTCTTATATGAGGTCTTTAGAGGAGTCAAACTCATAGAGACAGAAAGTAGGATGGCAGTTTCTAGGGGCTGGGGCAGGGGAGAGAAATGGGGAGTTGCTGTTCAGTAAGGACAGACTTTCAAATTTGCAAGATGATAAAGTTCTAGAGATCTACTATACATCATTTGGCCCATAGCAATACTGTACTGCATACTGAAACATTTGTTCAGAGGAGACATTCTTATGTGTTTTTGCCACAATAAAAAATATCACTGGTAATTTAATTACTCCCTATGTGGTCTTTCTGCTTGATTTTTGTGCATATAAAGTGTTATTATGATGGCAGTCACATGTTTCCTTGCAATTTCTCCCTTCCCACCTTATTTTTGCCTTAACGTTTCTCCCAATTAAGCCATACCCTGGGGCTTCCAGAAAACTAGCTCTGCTGGTTAGGGGTGGCCGCCACACGGATGTTAACTTCTTAGGGTAACTGTACGTGGTTATAATTTTCTTAAATTAAGATTTAGCTAATAGTGTATCTGAGTCTATAATGTAAGCAATTTTCTGAGAGTGTTTTTACTGGAGAAACATGCAACTACATGGGAACTCTTTTAATTAATTACTTTTATGGTTGGTTACCCCTTCATTGCTTGTGTTTACAACCAATTTTCAGAAGTAATTTTTGCACTTCAAAACGAGCACACAAGGTCAGGAGAATGACTCAAAAACACAAGCTTACAAGAGCAGACTATCCATGCCATTTTAATTATTGCGGGTTGTACAAAAAGATTTTTGACTAAAGTAACTTACTTATTTTTTAGAACTTAGGCTTTTTTTTTTAAATCAACCTTTAACTTCTCCACAATAGAATAAAAACAGACTTTTGGATATAAGGTAGTATTCTGACAGGTTCTGAGTAGGCCAGTGGCCAGGAACTTTCTGAATCTAAGGTTGTGACTCTAAATTCGCAGGATTTTTTTTCCTTCTCTTGAAAATGAATCTTATCTATAGCAATGTTTCCTATTTTTAAAAAATCTAATCGCGGAAGTTATTCTTTAGGTCAAGAATTGTGATGAATGGGGTGCCTGGGTGGCTCAGTCCGTTAAGCCTCTGACTCTTGATTTTTGCTCAGGTCATGATCTCAGGGTCGTGAGATTGAGCTCTGCATCAAGGCTTCGTGTTGGGCATAGAGCCTACTTGGGACTCTCTCTCTCCCTCTCCTTCTGCTTCCCCACCACCCCGTGCTCTCACTCTCTCTCTCTCTCTCTCTCTCGAAGAAGGAAGAAAGAAAAAAGAAAAGAAAAGAAAAAAAGAAAAGAAAAGAGAAAAGAAAAGAAAAGAAAAGAAAAGAAAAGAAAAGAAAAGAAGAGAAAAGAAAAGAAAGAATTATTATTAATAAAAAGTCACTGTGGATGGTTAGGATGGTGTCAGGGTTCTATAAAGACCTTCATAGTTCACCACATCCAGACCCTCAGAGACAATCCATTCCCATCTCTTCTTTTTCAAAGAAAAGGGAGCAAGTAATCTGGTGCCTCACCTCACTATTCCACACTGGAAACCAGAAAACCTGGGAGATTGCAGTATCCGTGGTCTCGGGCTCTGTGTCAGTCGCCAGAGCCGCCATAACAAAGCACCATAGACTGGTTGGCTTAAACAACAGAAATCTATTTCTCACAGTTCTGGAGTCTGCAAGTCCAAGATCAGAGTGCCAGCTGCTTTGGCTCATGATGAGAATTCTCTTCCTGGCTTGCAGAAAGCTGCTTTCTTGGTGCGTCCTCACATAGTGGAGAAAGGAAGGGAGGGAGAGAGAGAGAGAGAGAGAGAGAGGGAGAGTTAATCCTTCTTTTTACAAGGACACTAATCCCATCATGAAGGTCCACTCTCATGGTCTCACCTTAATTACCTCCCCAGAGCCCCATCTCCAAAGACCCTCTCTTTAACAATGGGGGCTAGGCCTTCAACATATGAATTTGGGGGGCAACCCATTTCAGTCCATATCAACCTGCCTTAATTGCCTTTCTTCTGGAATAGAATAGGAGCTCTGATTTTCTGGGACATATTCAGGAAGAGAATTCTTCTCAGTATCTTGGTTTTAATAGCTGAAAAGTGATTCTTACCAGCAACTTCTCAGAAATGCCAACGTTTATTTAGATAACAATTACATATCACGGAACACCGGGTCTACTCTGATGCCTTGACATAGAAGTTAATCCCACATATATTTTTAATGATTGTTACAATTTTTGGAGAAATTATATCTATAAACCTATTCTTATTACCATTCAAAATTCCTTTTCACTTGTGGGGCCCACTTAGTGTAGTGGCATGAGGTCTAGTCTACGCGGCATCAAGACTGGGTTCTAGCTCTGGCTCTGGGACTTGCAAATCTAAGCTGTGAATTCTCCCACCTGAAAAGTTCCCTCTCTCCACATCACTTGGGAAAGAGGCCTGAATGTCTTCCATCTGCTCTCAAGGTGTTGCTGTGGCGTCTTGCAGCTATGTGTCTGTCTTTTCTACTGTAGACTTCACTTTCTTCACCCTTGGTCTCAGTCTGGAATCCACTGACTGTGTGCGTGCATGTGTGTATCCATGTACATGTGTGGTATAAAGGACACTGATTGAACAGGATCTTTATTTTCAAGTGATAATTATCCAATACCAAGCAGCTTAGGGAAAGGGGCAATGTATTAATGCAGATAAGTAAATGGTAGAAAGAGCAAGTTTCTCTCTTTCACTTCTTTCTTTTTACCTGCCATCATTTTCCTAAAATATTGTTCTCCTTAGTGTTAGAATCATGGGTAATGGTAGCACCGGGCACACATCTTTCCAACTTTTCCCTTTAAGAAGAAAGGGCTTCTTCTAACTAGGGAAGGGTTCTTATTGGCCTGGCTTGCATCCTGGTTCAGCTGGAAGAGCCTGGCTTGGGCCGAGAGCTTCCCCTGAACTCCGTGTGGCATGGGGAAGCACCATGAAGCACACAGGTGGACCACGTGTTAAGAGTAAAGCGATTTCCTTGAAGAAGAAAGGAGGACAAAGGCAAGATCGCCATGGGAATGATGAGCTGGGCAGTCACCTCATTTCTCAAACTGTTTCTATTACAATGAGACAGGCTTCACACCCCTCTTGGTAGCTCTGTGGAGCTTGTCTTTACAGCCTTCCACACATAGCTATACGGAAGGATCAGATTTTATTGGAGGGCTAGGAAAAGCTCAAGGGAATGACAACCTATGGCAGAAAGAATTGCAAACCATATGCTGACGTTGCCTGTGGTGTGCAATTCTGAGGACAAGTGTGCCAAATGGTCAGCCTCCCACAAGGGACTTTGTTCTGATACACGAGTTTCTGTGTGCGGATCCTCAAATTCTGTACCAGGTGCCTCCTTCCTCTAAGCTTCACCTTGACTCTCTCCCTGCCATTAGGAGAATGAGGGAAACCCTATGATGGGTTTATGTTATGCCCTAGGACCCACCTTTCTCATCTCAGTGGTACTCTCCCAGAGTCTTAGCCAGCCAGTCCAGAAATATCCCAAGGGCTCTGGGAGGATGGGCTGTGGTGGTCTTTGCCACTCCAAGTTCCCCAAAGTTGTTCAGGCAGTGGACTTTGGTACTTCTGCTCCAAGATATCCTATATCGGACTCTTCTCGGACACTGTCCTGGCAGACTTCTCAAGATTGTTCTTTCTGCCCTGCCCACCAGTGTGAGTTGTGGAAATGCATATTTATTTTCCTGATGGTCTAGCAGAAAGAAAGAGATTAATACTGTCCTCACAGTTCTGTAATTGCAAGGCCTACTTACTCACAATGAATGTTCACTTTGGATTTCAAATGGTTTCTCAGTGGGTCTGTTGGGGATAATAAACAGGCACATTACTCAGCCGTATTCAATGGCTGCTTCCCTGGCTACTAAAAAGACCTTGCCAATGCACTGAATTTTCTGCTTAGAAAGGCTGGATTAACTTCTTAGATAAGGATCATGCTTCTTAATCTCTGTCTGGGGAAAAGAGTCGGTTTTTTTCTCTCCATTATGCAAGTGATTTTCCTTTGAGTATCCCCAGCAGCCTTGAAATTTTCTTTGAAGTTCATGGTTTATCATAAAATTAATGTAAATTTTGCATCCTACTCCATTATATAAAAGTAACGTTTTAAATTGCTTCTTGTTGGTATAAATATATTTTCTGAAAAGATGTGTCATATTCATCTTGTTACCCTGTTATTCTTGAGCTTTGAGTAATTCTTGGCAATCACTTGAGAAGCCTGGTAATACGTCATTACAGCCTTACTACTCCCTCCCCTCCAATCTCTAACCTTCTGAAGCAACTTGGAGGAGAACAAGCCTTTGTAAAACTGAATTTTTGGGACATACAACCTCACCCAGATCTTAGAGGGTGATGAAGGGGAACAAACTTTGCAGACAAGCTCAGGACAGACATTGGCACAAGCAACACCCATACTTTGTTTCAATCACTTTCTAGCTTGGGACTTCAACTTCATGTACTCACTGGCCCTTATGAATCACTGATTCAGATATTTCTCAACTGAATGTAGCACCACCAACTCTTGGTCAACTCCTGGAGATCCTGGACTGGGTGTGTATGTGAGTCAGGACGTCCACACTCCTCTGGATCTGGCGGATGCATTTTGCTGCCCAGTATCCATTCACTTGTCTCTGATAACCACACCCCAATATCACTCTGGAGAACCACCCCTAATCCGCTTTCCTTCCATTTACTTTTGGTTGTTTTGGCTCCTTTGAGTTGCAGAACATATGACTCAGGTCTGGCCAATCAGCATGTCTCAGTTCCCTGGCTAGGGACCCAATATGACTCAATCAGAGTGAATAAAATGAAATCCTATTGGGCTTAAAGCCTGGAAGATATACAATCTAGATCTTCTGTAGACATCTTGTGATCAGGAAGAGAGAGACTGTCTGAAAATAAAGCCAAAACACAGAATAGATCATAGCCAGTAGACCATGTGATGAAGAGAAACTGGGTCCTGGCAACATTGTTTGGCATTTACACAAAGCTATGCTTGAAGCCATTACTACCCCTGAAATTTTCAGTTATCTTAGTTAATAAATTACATTTTTGGCTTAACCCTATTAGGGCTGGATTTGTGTGTGTGTCTTTCAAAAATGAATTCTAACTATATGTTCCATGTAAGCAGGATCTTGACTGTATCCATAGAACTGTGAACAATGGTTGACACATAATAGGCACTCAAGAAATACTTGCAGAATAAATGAGTGATCGATGAATTAGGACCAGGAGTAAGAATTAGCCAGTAGCAGATTCTGAAATAGGAAATTGGCTGGGTCAATGCTGAATGGAAGTCAGAAGGAATTCTCTATCCCAGGCTATAAAGTTGACAATACTAATTAAGCAGTAATAAACATGCTGGCCAAATTTTCACCTGCTGTGTGTTGGCACTCACACCATGGACTACCAAAGGTAACACCAGGGTACTTGGTAGGAAGTATTCCAGGTGTTAGAGTGTGCTGGATACTTTTTGTGGTTTCAGTGAGGGCTTACAATAAAAATACAAGCCTAACCCAAGTACTGTTTGTGATTGCTTGATTTTGAAGACACTCTTCAGCCTAAATTCTGTCATTAAGAAAAGAGTTGATAAAGTATAGCTTTTAAGTTAGGCATAACCTCTTAAGACCATCTCAGATATGACTTTATGGAGGATAATGGATAAAGAGATCTTCCAAGAAGATGAAACCATGAGCCACGGGAGAAAACAGATGAGGGAGAACTTCCCAGGGCTGTCCAGATTGGATAACCAAGGATCAAAATCCAATGCCAGGAAGTAAGCCTTGTTATTCCTATCCAGTGTAACATGATATTTACTTTGGATTAGTGACCACTCAGTAATTTCCAATTCTTGCTTTTCCCAAATGGTTTTACGGCAGTTATCTTGTTCTTGCCCCACCATTGTGTATTGAGTGTGAGGGGTTGCTAAAACGATCATTTTGCCTTGATTGACAACGTTGCATATCTTCCAGAGATCCTGGATTTGGTGCTGGATTAGAATTGGATTATCTCCTTTTGGAGAAGTGGTGTATATATTTTAAGGAGGTGCAGGAACTTTGCAAGATATGGGAGGAAGCATGCATGCCTGTGCATGTGTGTGTGTGCTCTGAGAAGCCCAGAAGAGTAAACTGTAATGGACTTTAGTTGTATTTTGCCACCCAGCAACCTTTTACCTTTATTCTGACAACCATACAAGTTTTCCCTCCGGGAAACCATCCCTTACCCATTCTGTTGATTACATATCCACATATAGATTTGGCTCATCCAATTCCCTATCTGCATGTGATCCAGACAAAGTGAAATAAACATGATGAGCTTTCTGGAACCTCTGGGAAAGATATTTTGCTGTTTCTAGTGGCAGTTGAAGCTTAAAGAAGAGAAGACATGGAACTTCTACAGTCACCTTATGACCACAGAGGGAGATCTTATTTGAGGATAAAGCCAACCTATGGAGGACAGTAGAACCAAGACAAAAGACAGCAATGCTGGATCTTGATGTTAGGTTTGAAATCCCCACATTGCAGTTAGTGCCTGAAGTCAAAATTCTGTCCTTAGACTTTTCAGGTCAATGAGCCAATATGTTCCCATTTATCAAAATACATGTTTTGCTGGATTTCGTGGCATTTCAACTGGAGGGGTTTTAACTGATGCACCAGACAAGTATCCACACCCCTGGAGATGCCCTGAAGGAGATGCTGTGCAAGGAGAGCCTGAGACAAGAACTCGCTCAGCTGCACATAATTTACTTGAATGGTGATTCCAGGCAGTAGAAACGAGAGAGGAGGGAGAGGGAGACAGGAAGCTTCAATCCCCCTGGGGATTCTTTGAGGATCTGTGTGGGATGCAACTCAAAATTGTCCCACCAGGAGACGGGGGGGGGGGGCNGGCTACGACATTTATATACTGGTCCCTGTCTGAGTTATTTGAGGGCTGTCCCCAGGAATCTTAACCCAGGGTGCATATGGATCACAAAGAGCTGAAGCTCAGCAGATTTCCATAGTTTTAGAGAAATCTCAAAGTCAGCAAAGCAGAGGGACCCTGAGAAAGGCACTTGGTGTGGGATGTCAGCAGTATGCACAGAACTGTCCATCACAGATGCACTGAAACTAGATGGGCCAGAGGGATGTGGTATTGATGTGCCAGAAGCATCGACTACAAGATCCATTCCCCATTTTTTCCTTTCAAGTTTCTCTAATAACAGACCTCTTTAAATCAACTACAGGAATTAAAGAGCCTGCTCTCACCTACCTTGGGCTTAGCCTATTCCAATGCAAATCCTGCAAATCAACAAATTGATGTCTCCAGTGCCACGGTGGTATACCAGAGCAATACCAACACCAACACCAGAACACTTTACCACTGCCCGTACACCTGCTTCTCAAAGAGGCTGGTTTGACCAAGGTAAATTTACCAGTGGGACATAAGACGTTTCCAAAAATCAAAAACTTTTAAGCAGAGAAGACCCAAACTTGGATGGATCCAGAACTCAGTGAACGTGGAATCTGACTATTCTCTTATGAGGAAGCTGACATAAACGAGGACAGCTAAAGCTCACAGTTGATAAAGTGAGTCCAATCCTTGAAATATTTGAATTCCAAATCTAATCTGTGCTAATATAGGCTGGAAACCAGGTCAAGAGGTATTACACCATAATGTGGGGAGATAACCTGAGGACTTCTGTCTTAGGCTCCCCCTTCCTCCTGGAAAAATACCATATAACAAATGTCTCTTCCTTAGAGCCTATAGATGACTGTGTATGCCTAGGTGTCGAGTAACTATTCAGTAAATTAAAAATTATTTTGGGGGCTAACTTGGCTGACAACTGGTTTGCCAACCAAATGTATCTGTTCTTGTTTTGTCCTTTAGATAAGTCTGAAAAGGGAATGTATACGAAATCTGTAGACCAATGGGATCATTACTTCATTTGGTATGGGCCTTGAGGCCTCCGGACAGCAATTCTGTGATAATTGAACTTTGGGGTATAGAAGTCCTCCTTGGGGGATAGCAGACAGGGAAGAGACTGATTATGAGTGTGAGTGGATGTGTGTTAAAGCAAGATCTTTGTTTTGTTTTTCTTTTTGTTTTGTTAAAGAGTTTATTTATTTATTTATTTACTTATTTGAGACAGAAAGTAAGAGAGAGAGAGCATGAGCAGGGTGGAGGGGCAGAGGGAGAAGGAGGAGCAGAGGGAGAGGGAGAAGCAGACTCCCTGCTGAGCAGGGAGACTGATGTGGGACTCGATCCCCGGACCCTGAGATCATGTCCTGGGCTGAAGGCAGACGCTTAACCAACTGAGACACTCAGGTGCCGTTATCTGTGTGTGTGTGTGTGTGCGTGCACGTGTGTGCGTGTGCGTGTGTTTGTGCGTGTGTGTGTGTTAAAGCAAGCTCTTCCCCTGCGCAAACTATTAGGCCACCTCTTACCCAGACAATCTGTCACTGGTAGCCAAGCCTTTCCAGATGTCACTGCTAAAGGAGTAGGCATGGCCACTTGATTGTATCTCTTTTCTTTCTTTCCTGTTCTTTGCTTAACTATTTGAATATTTTGGCCTTTAAATGGCCTTTAAAAGTAAAAGCAGTTGCATTTTGTCATGAGAGTTGTTTTGTCTTTAGTCAAAAATACCTTTCCATGAAATGGAAGTATACGGTATCTCCTGTATTACTTTACAAGATTAAATTATTTCTGTTCTCTGTCCCTTCTAAAGAAAGAGTAGGGAAGGGCAGAGGTCTCTTCAATCCAAGAGATCCATCACCACCCATCCCCAATTTTAAGCATTTAAGCTCACCATTTCAAGTCCTGAAAATACTCTTCTATGTCCTCCAAAGGACCCAACATTCAGGAAGGACTTGTTCTGCCAAATGACCAGTTAACATACCAGGGAAAGGAGAGCCCAGACCTCAGAGTTGCATTTTGGCTAAGACCCTACTCTGCAAAATATTGATCATGATCGGCAGAAACTTCTGGAAGCCTTGCATATAGGACAATGCCCTTTGTCATAGTAACTGTGATATTTTTACCGAGGACAATAGAAGACCCAGAGGGTTAGCTTCATTCCTGATTCCTGAACTCTGTTGGCAATATCCACATGGACTCCATGCTACTTCCTGGGCCAACAAGAATACTTAGTATTGTCAGACACTTCCGAAGATGGCCTATATTATGCCCTGTGCTGGTTCTCCATCCATTCCAGTTACAGCCACATATAAACAGATACAAGATTCTGCCTTACAGACAATCCCAGCCATCTTATTATGGCCTACGGTTTATATCCTGGTTCTGAAAAGTACTATCCAAATTCCACCATGTCCTTCAATACATCCTGGGAGAATATTTCAATACCTATATTTATGATAGACACAGAATGAGACAGAGATTCTCTGTAACACAGAGTTTTGTAGGCCAACCAAGACAAGCTGAAGCAAACCCTTTAGGCCCCCCAAGAAGCTGTTCAAAGCACAGACTCCAGAAATAGGAGAGATTATTTTAACAGGAGATGCAGCTGACTTTCCCATGGACATACCTATACAACCTGCCTTTGCTGAAAGCAGAAGACTGTTGCCAAGGATGACTTGCATTGTGGAGGCAATATCCATCTTCTCTTTTTCGCTAGTCCCCACACTCCACTCCTTATTCTTTTTTTCAGCTCTGTGGAATCAGCATGCACATTGGGGAAACAAATGAAAGTCTAGTTCTATTAGCATGCTGGCATAGGCATGTAGTAGGGATCGACAAATATTTGATTAATATATGAAGATATGTTTGCATACATATTTTTGGCAGATATTTATAACATTCCTAGACATCTAGTGCTTTAATCAAAATGTACCTCACCTCATTACATTTGGAGCACTCTCTTAAAACTCGGAATTTATCTGGGATTCTGGATTGTATTTTCCACCTAAAGGCTGCCCTGAGTGTATTACTCATCGTTTGTGCCCGAGCCAGGGGAAAACAATGCAGAATTCCATTAGAGGCATGTCCCTCAAAAGCACTAAAACTCAAGACTTCCACTTTGGGTTGTATCTTCTTTTTTTTGTTTAGTTTTGTTTTAAAGATTTTATTTACTTATTTGACAGAGATAGAGACAGCCAGCGAGAGAGGGAACACAAGCAGGGGGAGTGGGAGAGGAAGAAGCAGGCTCATAGCGGAGGAGCCTGATGTGGGGCTCAATCCCATAACGCCGGGATCACGCCCTGAGCCGAAGGCAGACGCTTAACCACTGTGCCACCCAGGCGCCCCTGGGTTGTATCTTCTTGAAAGCAATTCTATTTGGTTTTATAGGTGCTCGTTTTTGGTTTTAGATACAAGAAATACGAATTAAAAGTAGGAGAATCAAGCACATCTGCTTCATAAGCAGAGCAGTTTAGTAACTATCAACATAGAAGAGAATTTAGATTGGCTTCTTCAGTTCCGAAAGATCTTCCATGCCAATGGTCATTGTATTTAATCATTTAATTCATCTGATAATTTCCCCGACTGTCTTCATTACATTTGCCTCACATTGGACTTGCTTTTGGCTTAATTTTCTTTTTGTTGGCATAGTTTCGCCGAAACTAACTTCTAGATTTTCCTATCGCCTTCCTCAAATTCAGACTATGGGCTGAGTAGAAGGTGGAATTAATTAACTGTTATATTCCCTAAATATCTCTAAACTGTGGCCTCAGCTAATGACAGGTACCATAAGTATGTCTCCTACCAATGAGTGATCCTGTACTTGGGCAGGGATGTGTTCTTCTCTCCCTTTTCCGGATGGGTTTGGCTGTTCAGTTCAATAAGATAATATGTAGATGACCAGGGACCTGCCTAAAATAGAAAGGCCAAATGAGCAGAATGGGTCTTAATGTCCAACTTGGCAATTAAGGAAATTAATCGTTAAGCTCAGGGGAGATGCTACCAGTATTTAGGCAGGAAGGTTCTTCGGTGTGAGGGATTGTCCTATGCATTGTGGGATGTATAGCCCTTCTGGGCTCCTCCCCGTTAAAGTGACAACCCAAACTGTTCGTACTCCTCTCAAACCCCTCATCTGGTTGAGGAGTGCTATAGGAATGAGGACTTGCTTTCTAGAGTGCTATAGGAATGAGGACTTGTCTGGGGGTTCCATGGCGAATCTCTACTTACCTTAATGAAGAATCCTGAAGGTTAGGCAACAGACAAATAATGCCCTCACTCTCCATTAGAAGTAGCTCATTCTGCAGGATATGACTTGGACTTTAGATTGGCCAAGCTCTTGATCCAAGCCCAGATGCTCCAGAAAATTCTCCAAAGGGATGGTAGATGCCTAGTCTCATTTCAAGGCTTGACTTTGGCTCTAGAGTTTATCCTAAGCTATTCTGCTTCTGGGGATTGGAAATAGATTCAGGGTGATGGGCACTATTATCCATAATTTACTTTTTGTCGCTCTTCAGGCATCATAGCATTGACCAGATGAGCTGTGTTATATGGAGGGGGGAAGATCCTTTCTTTGTTAGGCTAGAAAAAATTTCTAAAACTAATGAAAACTCAAGGAACCAAATGCTTATTATATGTGAGTATCACAGTAAAGCATTGTTTTAGAATGTTGTTGACACAGGTCTTGGGACTGTGTGTTCATAAACATAGTGCTCTCGTGGGTGGAAGAAAATTCCAATCTAGGTTATTTTTAGAGAAAATTGTAGTTCTTTGTTTCTCCTGAAATAGAAAGGATCATATTTTCAATGCCTTTGTGGCTGTATCATGTTAATGAGGATAGTAAAATTATGTGGTCCTAACTGGTTAGATACAGGACTCGTAAGACAGGCAGGTGGCAAGCACACTCATGTTCCTTCCTAAAAGATTGAACACTTTTTGTTGATTGGGCATTATGTCTAGCACACTGCTAAGTGTGGAAGGAATACAAAAAAGTTACATAAGATACATTTATTTCTTCCCACCGGGAGTTCCAATGAGCCACATCCACAAAAGGCACAGTAAAGAATCAAAGGCAGATTGGGATATGTGCCACCAAGGCGGTCACTGTGGCATTGTTCAGAAAACCTTCTGTTGGCCATATCACAGTCGCTTTATCTCCAAGCCACATGCCCATACTTCCCACATTCATATAGTCTGCATGTGGATTTCAACTCTGCCTCTGTAGGAGTCTTTCCAAACTACATGTCTAATGAAATCTAATGTTCTGGGATAAAAGCTTCTGCAAGATAGTGATTTTTTCCAAATAGATGCAAACTTGAACTTTCTGAACACATCTGGAAATGCATCCTTTGGAAGAGTCACATTTCTTAGATAGCTGTGGGTTCAGTCCTTTGAGGGGCAGGGTGGGACACTCTGTCCACTTTGTTATATTGAAAATGATTAACCACTTTTGATTCAGGCTTTCTAGTCAACTTCAATCCCTTTTCAAATCAGCAAGCATTTACTGAATGGCAGTTCTGGGTAACACAGCTGTGGAGGACGTAAGAACTAGTGAGGCTCTACCCTTCCAGGGTTATGGATTAGTGATTCTGCACCCTGACTGTCTATCAGGAACATCTGGCAAATCTCAAAAATATTCAGAGCTGCCTAATATGATTCTCTGACAGTAGGACCCAGACATCATTTTATTTTCTTCAATTAATTAATTTTTTAAAGATTTTATTTAAGTATTCGATAGAGACCATGAGTGGGGGTAGAAGCAGAGGGAGAAGTGGGCTCCCTGCTAAGCAGGGACTCAATCCCAGGACCCTGAGATCATGACCTGAGCCCAAGGCAGATGTGTAACCGACTGAGCCACCCAGGCACCCCCAATTAATTTCTTTACTGTATGACATCAATTATATTTGGCATCTAAAAATACCCTGAATTCATAGAACTCAGAGTTCTATGGCAGTTGCCATAGGTATGGGATATGGGTGAAGGTGGCCAAAATGTACAAACTTGCAGTTATAGGATAAGGGAGTCCTGGGGATATGATATACAACATGGTGAATATAGTTATACTTCATTGTATATTTGAAAGCAGCTAAGAGAATAGATCTTCAAAGTTCTTATGACAAGAAAAAAAACTGTAGCTATGTGCAGTGATGGATGTTAACTAAACTTATTTTGGCAATCATTTTGTTATTTATACATATAACAAATTATTATGTCACGTATCTAATGCTGTTATACGATATTGTATGTCAATTACATCTGTTTAAAATTTTTTTATTTTTCACTATTTTTTTGTTAACGAGCAACTTTTTAGATGATTCTAGTGGACATATGGGGTCTGGACAAACAGACCAAAACAACAACAGTTTGATAAATATTATAATAGAGGTATAAGTAAAATTCAAGGAATGGCTGGAAAAGGAGATTGATTACACATGGGAATACTGAAGATCACTTCTTGGAGAATGTAAGTGTGGAGTGGGTCCAGATGGCTGAAATTTTGGAGTTCATATGTCTGCCCTTCATCATTTGTTTCCAGCTCTCTCTCCTATTAATTGGGTATTAACTGTCCCTCTTAGAGCCGCGAGTGAATGTCTATAGCAGCCCATTTCTAATATAATATTGCTAAGCATCTGGGGCTAGGAAATTTAATTTCTAAGTTTGTTGGACTTGAATGTAAATTAAGAATAAATAGGTTCCACTTCCCATGAAAGGAACTAGGACTCCTTAGAGAAATGGCTGACTCCAGATCTGGGGCAGGAAACGTATGTGAAGAACCTAGGGTGTCTTGTCATGCCAGGAGGAAAGGAAGCTACTGAGACTAATGGGGTCCTGTCACAAGAACACAGATCCAACTTGAGGAGCCTACCCTGGCAAAGAGGGGGCTATCTGAGTATCAGTAAGGATAATAACTGCAACAGATCGAAACAAATTAAATATATAAATATCCAAGGGCTCATAATGATGCTAAACACAAAAAATAATAAAAGCAAAAGACCCCTCCCCCAAATCCAAAAACCCCAAAACATCCAAATCTCACTGCTGAATTGAAATTACAGGACACTGTGAAAATTCAAAAGTAACATCAAGTATTTGTCCTTCCTTTCTTACATTTACCCTTTCAGGGTGAACAAATAGTTGTTATGGGAAGTTGTCCCTTTTTTTTTTTTTTAAAGCAGATTTCCAGTTAATCAATGAGGAGGAAATGAGAAAATACACATTTTGAAACCCATAATGAGTCCAGGTAATAGTCATCAGTGGATTGACTTATTTATCTGTCTGTCAGTCTATCTATTATCTATCTATCTATCTATCTATCTATCTATCTATCTATCATCTATCATCATCTATCTATCTATCGTCTATCAAGTCTCTCAGTTATCTGTTGATGCATGACAAACCACCATCATGTGGGTCAGCTGGGGTCACTAACATGGCTACATTCTTTGGGGAGCTCAGCCAGGGCTGCGGTGTCTACAATGACCCCACTCACATTGCAGGCCTTGTGCTGTCACCAGGGAGCCTTGGTTCTCCTCCAGGTAACCTCTCATCATTCATAGTCTGTCCTGAGCTTCTTCACATGGTGGTTGGTTTCCACGAGGGTAGAGGCAGAAGCTGTCAAAGCTGACTGGTCTCTTAAGAACTAAACCCTCAAGGGATACCATGTCACCTCTGCCACCTTCTTGGTTGAAGCAAATCACAAAGTCAGTCCAGATTCAGAGGAAGGGGAAATGGACTCCAGCTCTGATGGGAGGCATGGGCATCTCAGGAACAAATTATCAGTGTCTATCCCTTAGTCACAATAGTTCATATCCCTTCCACATGCACAATACATTTAACTCCCCACCAAATGTCTCCATTTTGGCATCTGCTGAAAGTGCAGGGTCTTATTAGTTAAACCAGGTCCTCAGCTGGAGCTCCTGTTGATCTGAGACCTACTGACTAGGAAGACAAATTATGCCCCCCTCCATACATGGGGCATACAACGAGGAGGCTGTGATGGGGAATAGTGGGTCAAAAGAGGAAAGAACAGGAAGCACATGGCAATCACTCCTCCATAGCAATTCTGAATCCAGACACAGGTCACCATTCCCCACAATTCTGGGACCAGACAGGGGAGGCATTGCTGCTGGTGGTCTTTGGAAGCAATATATCACAGATTCGAAATTCTTTAGGTAAAAAGTTTGCGGAGAACTTTGCGCTAGAGAGATGGTACTGACACTGTAGGAACCTGATAACCAGTCTCAGCAGTAGTCAAAGTAGGGCAGCCAGAATTATGAGCCTTGTGATGCAGTACGAGAGGAAGCACATGGTGTCACTCCACAACTATTCCTGTCCCAACATTGATCTTGAACCTCCTCAAAGTCCTCCACCTGACAACTAATCTACAGGAAACACGAGCTAGAGGAACGAGTTAAATGACCCAAAAAAGTAATAAGCCAAAGTCAAAATACTCAGCACGCTACAGTATAAATGACTTTGCTTCTTTAACAAATCAATGGCAAGAAAAACAGGGAGGGGTTGTTAAAGAGTAAAAGAGGAAAGGCATATTGATGAAGTACCAATAGCTCATTTTTGCTTTTGTTTCTCTTGCCTTTGTAGACTAGCAAGAAGTCACTGTGGCTGAGGTCAAAGAGGTTGATGCCAAAGGATGAAAACACAGCGATTTGAGGGGACATATGTGCCCCAGTGGTTATTTTTTTTTTAATTTAAAATTTTTTTTAAAGATTTTATTTATTAATTTCAGAGAGAGAGAGAACACAAGTGGCAGGGAGGGGCAGAGGGAGAAGGAGACTTCTGCTGAGCAGGGAGCCCAAGGTGAGGCTAGATCCCCGGACCCTGGGATCATGACCTGAGCCGAAGGCAGAGGCCTAACTGACTGAGGCACCCAGGCGTGCCCACCCCAGTGTTTATAGCAGCAATGTCCAGAAGAGCCAAAATATCAAAAAAGCATAGATGTCCATCAACAGATGACTGGATAAAGAAGATATGGTCCATATATACAATGGAATATTACTCAACTATCAAAAAGAATGAAATCTTGCTATCCGCAACAAATATCAAAAAAGCATAGATGTCCATCAACAAATGACTGGATAAAGAAGATATGGTCTATATATACAACGGAATATTACTCACCCATCAAAAAGAATGAAATCTTGCTATCCGCAACAACGTAGATGGAACTAGAGGGTATTATGATAAGCAAAATAAGTCAGTCAGAGAAAGACAAATACCATATGATTTCCCTCATGTGGAATTTAAGAAACAAAATAGATGAACATAAAGGAAGGGAAGGAAAATTAAAATAAGATGAAAATTGAGAGGGAGGCAAACCATATGAGACTCTTAACTCTAGGAAATAAACTGAGGGTTGCTGGAGGGGAGTTGGGTAGGGGGAAAGGAAAAATTGGGTGATGGGCATTAAGGAGGGCACTTGGTCTAATGGGCTGGTGTAAAATGTAACTAATGAATAACTAAATTCTACCTCTGAAACTAATAAAAAATAAAGAGAGAGAGAGAGAGAGAAAAGGCATAGAAATCAAATGCAATGTGTGGACCTTATTTGAATCCTGATTCAAACAAAAGTTCCTGTCATCTGGTGATGCATACTAAATTATATTTATGGGTAAAATACCACAATGTCTGGGATTTTCTTTAAAATATTCCACACAAAAGAAATGGGGCAGGTTGGAGGTGGGGTGGGGCAAATAAAATAAATGGGTAAAATGTTGGTAACTGTTGAAGGTAGTAAATGGGTAAATGCAGGTTCTTTCCACTTTTTTTTATAATAATATTTTTTATTATATTATGTTAGTCACCATACAGTACATCCCTAGTTTTTGATGTAAAGTTCGATGATTCATTACTTGCATATAACACCCAGTGCACCATGCAATACGTGCCCTCCTTACTACCCATCACCAGCCTATCCCAGTCCCCCACCTCCCTCCCCTCTGAAGCCCTCAGTTTGTTTCCCAGAGTCCATAGTCTCTCATGCTTCATTCCCCCTTCTGTCATTTATGGAACATAAAAAGTAGGAAGATTGGTAGGAGAAGAAAGGTTCTTTCCACTTTTGTGCCTGTTTGAACATTTGCATAATAAAAGTTAAAAGAAAGCATGTTTCTGAATGAAGGGATTTTCCTAAGTAAACAAATGAAGGGCCAGCACCATGGGTCAGCCTCCCTGGTCATCCCAGCAGTGACTCAGGGCCGGACTTTGGCTGGTTTCCTAATTCTCCTCTGGGAGAGGTGGGTGGGGACTCTGGTTGAAGCAGGAGGAGACAAGCTGTGAGTTTACCTGATAACTAGGGTCCAATCTTTCCTCCTGGCACTTTCTGTAAAAAATCAAATAATCCTTTGGTTTATATTAGACAAACCAGTCAATCAATTAATCAAGTATTTATGGGGCTCCCTTACTTTAAAAAAGTTAATATTTATTATTGTAAAGTAACACATGCTGCTTATTTATTTTATTCAAATTTTTAAATTCTACTTGGTTAACATACAGTGCAATACTGGTTTCAGGAGTAGAATTTAGCGATTCGTCGCTGACATCTAACACCCGGTGCTCATCACAAGTGCCTTCCTTCATGCCCATCCCCCATCCAGCCCATCCCCCACCCACTTTAAAACGCATTAGTAAGAAGTCAAATAGTTCCACACAATTTACAACAAAAAGGAGCTGGTAGCTCTTTGCTTGTCTCTCCCCGGCTTGGATTTTCTCTGGCCAGAATAGCAACTTCTTGTAGTTCTTTCTCATGATATTTATTTCCATAGGTCAGAATATCTGTTTACCCTCTTTCTCTCTTATTTTCCTATTTTAGATATGACCCTATGGCCTCCCACTGAAGAGAGTGAGGATTTAGCTCTTACATCACCCTCCACACATACAAACTTGACTCTCCTATTTTCCCAATCGCTTCATTTTTTTTTTTTTTTTGTTAAATCAATATTCAGTGTTTGCACTGTGAGAACCAGGTAAATATTGGTCACAGCCCAGCCAAGTGGTGAGCTCAGAGTCTATTTTCTTTCTTGTGAAATGTGTTGGTCCTTCAGGTGTTAATAACGTCTTATGTGGTCATCTCTTCATTTGCCTTGTATTCTGGGAAACCTATGGCTCCAAACCTGTACTGCGGCCGTGGAAGTCCAGAATGTTCTAAACATACTCAAACACATCAGGTGTTTGATTCCTTTGTGTTCTTCTTTTCCAGAGAAGTCCCTCCTGGATATGTCTGACCTCCAGTTCCAGAACGAACGGGCCACTCCACAGATGTCCTCCGGAGCTTCCGTTCACGTCCTTGCTTTGCTAAATCCCTGGTTGCCTGGATCCCAGGCCTCTTTCCTGGTTTGCTGCCATATTTCGGCGGAGCACTCTTCTATAGTTTCTTGAGAGAGGGACACGTAGTGGGCAATAATGAATATTACAGCGGCGTTACGTGTAAGAGAAAATGAAGAGCCAGGCCCGTCTTACCACGGGCTGGGTTCCCTGTGAAGCAGGTTCTGGGAAGGAGGTTAGGGAGCTGGACGTGCTCTAGGGACGACGCTCTTGGGAGTCAGTACCCTGGAAGGGAAGGAACCAGGATCGGGCAGAGGGAGAAGCTGAGCCGCAGTGCAGTCTCGGTGGGGCCTCCGTGGTGTTGGAAGCTGTTCCGGAGCTGAACTGAGCCTGTCGCATTGTCCCAAGTCGGGATGACAATGCCAGGCCTTCATATGCCCACAACAATCAGGTGCTGGACTCCAGCCCCTCTAGGAAGTGGCTGTGATCTTGAGTGAGGACCTCTCTTCAGCCAAGGTAATGCCTGCAGGGGCTGGGAGGGGGTCTGGGCAGCACAGCACCCACTGCAGTCCTTCCCCGAGCTACTTGAGTCCATCACCTTGTGTCAGGTCTGAGAGCAGTTTCCCTGGGATTCCACTGCACCTCTTTCCCGGGGAAACTCAGAAGCTGGAAATCAGTGCAATAACCTGCAGCTCTTCCCACTGCAGCCGGTCTCACTGCCACGAGGGCTCTTACCCCACAGTCCAACGAACTGGTGGGAGAGATTACTAAGCACCAATTACACATTCTGAGACTGCGGAAATGACGGCTGGGCAGGTCTGTGGAGCCAGCGGGCTTACAGTGAGCTGGGCCATAGCCAGGACGGCTGGACCCCATATGTCCCACTGTAATAGGGGGTGGGGCACGATGCCACTTGGGGTCATCGGGTAGCAGTGTCAACTTGGACCCTGTAACCAACAGTCTTGAAATGTTTGTTTCCTTTCTCTAATGACCAGTCGCCCAAGTTAAGACTGTGGATCCTTCTAGAGAAGAGCGAAGAGACCCATTACCGTGCACACTTCCTATGGTATATCAGGGTCTTCCTCCTGGGGCTCAGCTTCTCCTTTAACAAATGGGCTCTGGGTCTACAAACTGCCATAGGTCTAGAAACAGAGAAAGTAATAATGACTCTCAGGGCCACGACTGTCAGCTCTAGCCCCTCCATCCTTGATTTTGTAATTGCACAGGTGCCATAGTACCCTTCCTGGTTGCCCATCCAGTCTGTCCCTCGGGGGCCCCGTGTTCTGCTAACTATTTCCCGAGCTCCCCATGGGTCAGGCCCCCTGGCTGCCCCTCTGATGTGGGCACTCATGTGATAATTGCCCCCATCTGGGCTCCTGATAATGATTGCCATCACCTGGCCTTGATTGTTGGGGGGATTTGATGAGTCCTTTCTGTGGCAGCATCCCCGGCAGAGCCACCACTGAACCCCCGAGGGAAGCTGGAGCCCATCTCACCTGTGCCTTCCTTCGCACTTTGGGGAGCAGGGCGTCCTCTAGGCTTTCCCTGTAACACGGTCCACTCCAGTATGCCCACTTCTCTGAGATGCTCAGTCCCCTCATTCACCATTTGCCATGGCAGTTCGGCATTTCTTCTTCACTTCTGAGGGCCATTGTTTTCTCCATGCTTTAAGGTATATTTGCACCACCTCCTGGGGCCTTGGCACGGTATTAAATCCTGTCTCCCTGGAGGGTGCTCTCAAAGTTCTCACCCAACCTTCTACCCTGGCTGCTTTGATAAAGCACCCACATGACCGGTGCCCTGTGTGTTCTCCCAGCTCCTGAGATTGAACGAATGGCAGGTGCTACAGATCATCCTACTTTTATCACCTAGCGGGACCAGCATATCCCCAGGTGTGTGATGAAGTGACCTAACCCTGGTTATTGGCCTCATGTTAGGGCGGGGAGGTGAGGAGCAAGGCAGATTCTGAGCGGGAAGGGGAAGTATGTGATTTTGTGGGAACAGGCCTTTGTATTGTTTTGAAACAAGGGAGGAGTGCTAGCCCTCAATGGGGAGGAGTGGATCACTTCAGTGGACTCGGAAGGTTTTGGGAAATCTGGGAATTCAAGATTTTTGGATGCATCCACTCAGATACCCTCTTCCCATGCATCTGTGTCCTGTTGTTTCTCAAAAAGGGACCTGGTCTTGGTAAAGATGAAATACCTTGATTGTCTTAGCCTTCTCTTGAGCTCAGCTACTCTTAGGACTTCAATCTACTCTTAGGATTTAAAATCTTGAGTCTGTCCTCAGCCTTCCCTGCCCTCTCCCTGCAGGACGTGGGGATCTCTGTATGCTCCCCAGGGGACCCTCTGGCTTCCACACTTAGCTGTTTTTCCCCCCTTTTAACAGCTTTATCGTGAAATAATTCATAAACCACACAATTGAGTATGCAATTTAAATTTTTAAAGCATAAAATGTACATTTTTAAAGTATATTTGCAGGGTTGTGCAAACATCATGACAATCTAATTTTAGAATATTTTCAACCCTCCCCGCCACCGAAAGAAATCTCAAACCCACTCGCTGTCACTCACCATTTGCCCTTCCCCTAGTTCCTGACAACCACTCACTCCTTTCCACCCTGTAGATGTGCCTAGGCTGGACATTTTGTGTAAATGGAATCATATTGCATGTGGTCCTTTGGGACTGGCTTCTTTAATTTAGTATAATGCTTCCAAGGTTCATCCGTGGTGTGGCGTGGGTCAATACCTCATTTCCTTTTACTGTCAAATTCCATTGCATAGATTTGCCACCTTTTGTTTATCCCTTCATCAGTGGATGGACAGCCCACTGTTTTGAGGAGGCTGAGGATGGGGAATAGGGATGGGTCTTCACTTTTAATTCCATATGCTTTTGTGGGGTGTAGAATTTTCACAGAAAGCAAGTATTCCTTCTGTTAGAAGATATCGGGGCTGGGGAGTCAGAGGGGATGATGAGGTCAAACATCAAACGTTACACGGACAAAGAACATCATTGGGGACGCATTTAGAAGTGGCTTGGAGATGCTGTTGGTGACGTTCATGCGTGGTGGGGGGGGAGGCCCGATGACCGAGGATGAGATAGGTCTTGGGGAGAGAGGAAGGAGAGGCTCGGCATGTCCAACCACCTTGGGGGTGTCCAAAAACTGACCAGAGGGGTGAGGAAAATAGGGATATATTAGGGATTGTGGTTGTAAAGGCTTCTCAAATGCTACCCCTTTTCCCAATTTTAAAATCCCAAAGACTTTTCTCAATTTGCTTCCTTTGAGGAAATTCTGAAAACATACAAAGTTTACCAGGAATTCCAGATAATTTGACATTGCAAATGCTAGTCACTCATTGTATTAGTTGTCTAGGGCTGCCATTCTTTCTGGAACAAAATACCAGCCCAGGGGGCTTAAACAACAGAAATTGACCTCATGGTTCTAGAGGCTGGAAGTCAGAGATCAAGGTGTTGGTAGGGCTGGTTCCTTCGGAAGCTTCTCTCCTTGGCTTGTGCCTGCCGTCTTCTCCCTGGGTCCTCACACGGGCTTCCCTCTGTATGCGTCTGGGTCCTAATCTCTTCCTATAAGGACACCTGTCAGATGAGATTAGGGTCCCCTCCAAATAATCTCATTTTAACTTAATTACTTCCTTCCAGGTCTTACCTCCAAGTACAGTCCTTTTCTGAAGTACCGGGGGTTAGAACTTCACCATATGAATTTCCGGAACAAGGGGACACAGTTTAGGCCACACCACCAGTGACCATTTCAGATGGGACGCAGAGCCAGGTGGTTCCCTGCAACCAATATCACCTGTCTGCCCTGCAAGAGCAGTCAAGGTGGCCACCGCAGACCCTCAACCTCAGCTCTCCCTCCCTCCCTCCTCAGTCCCTCACGTCATCTCCCATAGTGACACACACATTACACTCCTGAATCCTAAATGTGAACTGACTGCTCTTCATTTATCCTGGGCGTACCCAACATATGTGAGTCATCGAAGGGCCACTCCTATTTCTTTCCTTGCTCATTGGTCACTTGAACTTAAAGAGGTTAAGCAAACTGTGAGTTCAAAGCCACAGTGTATATAGTGATGTTTGGGGTTTGGGATGTAGACAGGGAACCTCCCTAAAATATCACAATCTTCCTGGCCCTTTGGGGGAGCCGAGGCATGCCCAGGGAAAGAAGATGCAGCCCAGAGGAAACCGTCCCCGGAGAGAAGTGTGATCCTAGAGAGACATCCTGTTTACTCTGAGTCATTTCTGAGAGTGTGTCAGCTCATGTTTTTTGGTAATCTGCTAATGACACGGTATCTATTAAATATGTATATAGAAGGTAAAAATAGGTCGAGCATTTTCTAAATAGCTCTGGCTCAAAGCGAAGCGGTGAAGGAGTTGTTAGTTCTTTTTAGGGCAAACTGAAACTGCTCTCCACCATCCCCAACCACCCTTGTACAGCATCCCAGGACAAACAAGAAATGCCCCAACCAAAGAAAATGAAAATGCTGTTCTTGACTGGATTGCTTCAGAAATATGCCTGGACCCGAGAGTTCCAACTTTTCCGAGATTCATTCTTCCAGAGTCTAACCCTTGTGGTTTTTTGGTAGGAGGTAATTTCTGTGCTGGTTATGAGTTGAAGGAGCTGGGCCACAGCTCAACCTTCCTTAAATTGGAAGAAGATGTCACCAGTGGTCTTGCTCCCATAGTAGGCACTTGAAAATAGATTCTCGGTGGACAGACGGCGTCGAGGCCATTCTGTGGGACTCCTGTGAGTTTCCATGACTAGAAATGACACCATCATTCTGTCACTGCTTTTCAAGTCCCTGGTACCATGTAGGAAGTGTGAGTGTTGTGGGTGGGTTTTTTTTTTTAAGCAATGAAGGCAATGGCAAAGAATTTTTCATAAAAACAAGTGACAAATTTCACTCAAGTTACTGACACATAAAAGGAAAAAATTAGTTTTTGCTTTGAAGCTAACCAGAAACAAATGGCTCTGTTTCTCCAAAGGGAAAGTTGGAGTTTAGTTATGATACATCCCCTCCCAGAAATCTAGGAAATTATACATACTGTACCCTCTGTTTATAAGAATATGAATAACATGATTGTGTGCACAGGGTCAACTGCAGTTCAGATGAGAATTTACTGCTGTTAACCAGCAACAGCATAAAGGGAGAAAGAGCTGCTGTTAACCCCTTATTCACGGGGTCCAAACGCCTTCCTTGTAAGAAACACGGAGATTGAAAGCTCCTTGAAGCCAAGAAATACATCTTCAGGGTCCTTCGATATCTCCCCACATGCAGCTCAGAAGCTGGGGTTGGCACGCAGTAGAGATTAACTGAAGGGTGTGAATACGGGGTGCCTGGGTGGCTCAGACTGTTAAAGCGTCTGCCTTCAGCTCAGGTCATGATCCCGGGGTCCTGGGATTGGAGGGAGCCCTGCATTGGGCTCCCTGCTCGGTGGAGAGGCTGCTTCTCCCCCTTCCACTTGTGCGCTCTGTCTCTGTCAACTCGATAAAAAAAAAAAAAAACAAAACTTAAAAAAAGAAAGAAAGAAAGAAAGAAGGAAAAAAGAGTTGTGAATCCCATTTGACTAAACAGAGCAGCAGTGTTTGCCTTTTGCATCAAGAAATGGAGTGGTTTTATTTTAGCTGCATGGTCCAGTCCCTGGTGCCGAGAAATTGAGAACTACAGGTACCGTGAACTTGCTCTCGGGGTGGGGGGGGGGCCGCGGGGGGCGGGGCGTCTTTTCACACCTCCCAAATCAGGTCGTGCTGTTAGCAGCTGCCACAATGTCTCCACAAGGGCAACAGCTGTGTGCTGGGCTTAGTGTTAAGTGTGTCCCATGTCTCCGTCCCATTCATCCTCCCAACCACCCAACAACAGTGGGCGCTGTCTCGGTTTCAGAGATGAGAAAGGGTAAGCAGCTTGACCACGTAGTAACTGGCGCAACGAGGACCCACACTCAGGTTGGTCTGAGTGCCAAGGCCACCTCTCCCTGCAGCCCTCCAGGATTTTCCCAGAGGGATCATGCTTTGTTCCTGAAGCCAAGCAATCTGCAGGCCCATAGAGTCACAGTGGGGGAGCTGGGGAAGAGCAGTTAGCCAGTCTGCGGGCTGTTTGGGATGGCGGGTTCATCCCAGCCTATGACCCACTCGCTCGCTCCGCGGGAGGGCTCTCTTTAACACGCGAATATTCAGGCAGCCGTCAGCGGGAGAAGCACCAAGGACGCCAGCGTTGGGCCAGAGCCATGGCAGCAAGGAAGAAGCTAAAGGAGAGGGGACACCCGACAGACCAGGGCGCGGAGGACAGCTATGGGGGCGGGAAGGAGGGAAAGAAGTGGGGATTCGGCCGCCAGCCCCGCTTCCCGGGCCTCCCGGCCTCTGGGGGAGGAGGGGGAGGCTGCAGCGGGGTTGTTTATAAGCACCTCGGACCTCCTGACCTTACCAGCGGATGGCGCCACTTCCTTCTCTTCTAGTTTAGGGCCCTCTGAGTCACGGGGGCAACCAGCTACCTGCCGTCCCCAAACTGGGGCCCCGGGGGGGGGGGGGAAACGCAGTGCCGCAGAATGAGCACGCGCTTTGGAGTCAGATGACTCCAGCTGTGATTGGGGGCAGCTGTGCACAGCTCACCTAACAGCCCCCAGCCCTCCGTGGGGGTAGCAATACCCGCCTTAACACCACACGGGTGAGAACAGAAATGGGAGTCTGAGCGTGTGAGGTACGTCGGCTAATGCCTGGCACCCTAGAATGTCCAGTGCTGTTTCTATTCTACGTTCGCCCGTCCTCAGCCCCCCACTTGGGGAGATTGCTTTGCATCGTCACCCACTCGAGTTGGCTCGAAGCTGTACAGCTACATTCGGGCTTTCGACACTAGCAAAAGGGGAACTTTTCCTGCCTCTCTTTTCCCGTGTTTCTAAATCTGATCCTAGTTTGACAAGTGCAAATAATGGGTTATTGACGGCATGGATGTCAACAGTTGTGCTTCCCGTTTACTCAAGACCAACTACGAGCCACGCACCATGCTCGGGAAGGACAAATGAACAACACGTCCCTGAAAGCAGGGACCTAACATTTCAGCTGAAGAGACAGACACATAAGTGGCTTAACTGTTATATGTTAAATGCATGACCATGGTACACACAGAATGCTAAGAAAGCCCAGAGAAGGGTTGGCAATTCCCTGAGGAAGGTGGTGCCTTCACCGAGTCTTAAAAGAAGAGCCAGTTAGCCGGTGTGGTGACCTTGTACTTGTCCACTTGACTAAGCTGAAACTACACTCCCCCAGAATTCCCTTCCCTGTATGGTTCTGAGTAAGGATTCATCACAAGAGGATTGTGCATGAGGTCTGGAAGGTGAAGGACAAGCAGTAGCCATATTTATGCCCAGAATGTCAATGTAGGGCCAGACGTCGAGGTACCTCACACTTGTGGTTGCAGCTTTGTTGACCTGCCCTGTTGGGGTGAGGTGAGCCACCGGGCCTACACCTCCTTCCGCTCCCACCTGACTTCCTCCTTCGACTTCTCGACTGCTAGGTCACGTGTGTGTTCAGCTCTGTGATGAGGGATGCCAGCTTCCCCTAGAGTATCACTGAAGTTTGAGGCGGGAGAGACCAGCACGGGCTCCATTCATCCTTCTCGGCTTCCATCTTATCCAGGCGGGTTTGGTTTGCCCTTGGCTCTCCCCACCGCACATCCGTCTTTCCTTTCCAGACTTGAGCATAGTCCTGCTCGCTCCAGGCTCAGCACCACATGCAGACACGACAGTTGTGCCCAAGCTGTTTCACCAACATCCACAGTGGTGTAGGGTCAATTCTCCGTAACAAACCCCTTGTTTCACACCACTCCAGTGGCTATACTTCTGTGATCGACGTTGATGAGTAGACCAGTTACACATGGCTGGGAAAAATGGTCCAGGCAGGAGGAATAGAATGAGCAGAGTCACGAAATGTCAGAGTCTGTGCAGGGAACCATGGGTAGCTTGGTGTTTCCAGAAATCGTGAGAAGTAGGGAGAGGAAGATGGGACCAGAAAGGGTGGAAATGCCTAGGCCGTGGAGGGAACTGAATGCCACAGTAGACATTTGGCTCAAACGAGAAACAGCTGAATGTGTGGGAAAGCTGTGAACAGTTCGTGTGACCTGTTCTATTTGTTGTCCTCTGAATAATGTTCCACACGACAGATCTTCTTTAGAACATACTACTTGCTTTAAGAAATGGGGTTTTCCACTGTCAGATGACAAGAATTGGATAACATTCTATTGGGACTGGATAGGTTATGCTGTCTAATAAATAGACCGCAGATTTCAGTGGCTTAACACCTCAAAGGGTGTTTCTCGCTCCTGTCATGCCGGGAGGATGGCTTTCTTTGGTGGCTCTTTATCAAGCAGTGTCTGGGGGTTTCAGGCTCCTTTTATCTCGTGACCCTGCAATCTTTAAAGCGTGGTCTGTAAGATTTCCAGGAGAGGAGAGCTTGTGGACAATGCCTCTGGGGGACTGGGGCGGGTCGTTGGGGGTGGGGGGTGGGAGAGTGGCTTGTGTAACTTCCGACAGCAGCACCCAGTCCTGCCTCCCCAACGGGGCTAGGAAGCTGGGAAAATAGGGGCGGGGAGAGAAATAAAATGGGATCTGGCAAATGCGTAACAGTCTATCTATGACCCTTCTCGGTTCGGAAGCTTTTATTTACGGGTCAACGGTAGTAACTGCGTAACTGTGTTAGCACATACTTGGGCTTTTTCCATCACGTGGGTTAGATTCACTATTCTTGTTTCCATGCTTTTGTATATTCAAAGGCAAACAAAAATTAACTCCAGTGTTCACATCACAATTCAGAGCTGTTATTCTAACCCTTAAAACAATTCCTCTACCTATATCTAGACAAGCTGGCCCTTGCCTGGTAAAGAAACTTTATGTGGAAAAAATTTTAGTAAGAAAGGACTCTCTCCAGTTTTCCTTTGTTTCCTGGGATAAACACCTGGGTACCAGGGACGGTTTGGGTCAGAGAGTATCAGCTAACAAAAATGGAGAATGATTGCTTTTCATGATTGTGCAAATGCACAGAGAAGAGAAGTGACTAGCAGCCAGGAGCACATTCGTCTTCCCATTCCCGTTCATCTGGAGTCCCCAGAGTCATCCTTAATTTATGGGAGGCTGGTATAGGCAGGATACCAAAATACTGGTATTTTGATGTACAGGTTTGAACGTATTTCCCCACAGACATAGTCTTACAAATGGTGATTAGATTACTGAAAGGAGAGGCACCAGTCTCACACTTTGCTGGCATACAATGGATTAAGTAGGTGAGGTTGAACCAGGTATTACAGTAGTTGTTGCAATTGCTATATTATAAGTCCCACACAAAGGACTTCAGTTTTTGAAAAAGGGCCTGTTCTTTCCAATTTTTAAGGGATCCCAATTGTAAAATGTTCATGTCATAACATCTTTAAAGGCGAAGTGATAAAGTGCTTTGAGAACTGTAAGATCTTGGGGGCGCCTGGGTAGCGCAGTCGTTAAGCATCTGCCTTCTGCTCAGGGCGTGATCCCGGTGTTCCAGGATCGAGTCCCACATCGGGCTCCTCTTCTGGGAGCCTGCTTCTTCCTCTCCCACTCCCCTGCTGTGTTCCCTCTCTTGCTGGCTGTCTCTCTGTCACATATAAATAAAATCTTTAAAAAAAAAAAAAAAGAAAACTGTAAGATCTTGCATAAAATAGCACAAGGTTTTAATTTCTTGTAGAGAACTTCAGATGGAGCATATGGCAGTACAATGGTTCATTTTATGTGTTGACTTCGCCGGGCCATGGTGCCCAGAGATTTGGTCAGACACCAGTCTGACTGTCACTGTGAAGGTATTTTTAGATGGGACTAACATGTAAATCAGTAGACTTTGAGTAAAGCAGATTGTCCTCCATAATGTGGGTGGGCCTCGTCTAATCACTTGAAGACATTATGAGAAAAGACTGGGTCCCCTGAGGAAGAAGAAATTCTGCCTCCAGGCTGCCTTTGGACTCAAGCTGCCACATCAGCTCTTCCCTGGGTCTCTAGCCTGTTGGCCTGCCTTACAAATATCATACTTGCCAGCCCTCACAACTGTATGAACCAATTCCTTTAAATTTCTCTGTGTGTGTGTGTTTGTGTACCCACATATCCTGTTGGTTCTATTTCTCTGGAGAACACTAATAGAGATATTTTCTGAGAAAAGGAAAACAGACAATCTTTACTAATTTGCATCTAAAATATTTGAAATTATACACCTACAAAATATTCTTTGAGAGATACTGACCCAATTGATTAAGGAATCTGCTATTTTCTTTTCTTTTCTCTTGTGTTCTTTTCTTTTCTTTTTTGAGAGAGAGAGAGAGAGAGCATGGAGGGGGGAAAGGGAGAGAGAGAATCCTAAGCAGCCTCCACACTCAGTGCAGAGCCTGACATGGGGCTTGATGTGGGGCTCAATCTCACGACCCTGAGATCATGACCTGAGCTGAAATCAAGAGTTGGACATTTAACTGACTGAGCCACCCAGGCATCCCAGGAATCTGCTGTTTCTTATTCTTATCTTCAGCCATCTTCAGGTGTCTCCTCTTTTCTAGAAGTCCTTTATGATGTATCCCACTTCTGCCTTCTGAGCTTGAAGGCAGAGCAGCCAAAACACTCTTAGGTAAGAGAATCCATAATCCAGTGATAAATCCAAGACTGTTCACTCTTAAATCTATGGAGAGGATTGCTCATATTTCTTGCAAACTCTTATTTCAACTCTGATAAGAAATTAAATTCACGTTAGGTACACATTCAATACATTCCCAGAAACAAAGGGAACTGGCACTAACTGTTATTAAATAGCATTTAGGACGCAAGCCAATGGAAGAAATGAAAATTTACAATATGACTAGACTCCTCTGACCTAGCCCTCTCCGCCCAGGCTTGGCTGGAGTTCTGACGCTCTGTGTGATGTGCCGGGTTTGCAAGATGGTTGGATGTTGGAACAAGAAGGGTCACACGAAGACTATAATATCAGCTCTAGGAAGGTGGTTTGTACTGTGTGAGGTATTCCCTCCTGCACAATGCACGAAGAAGGAGGCATGTCCAGTAAAGAAGTCACGCTGCTTACACAGTGGGTCTTGGGGCACGTCAGAGGGCGTTCGTATCTGCTGAAGGAATTAAAGTGAAACAAAATGAGATATTGTGAATAATGACATAGAACAGAGGTCCGTTTACAGATGTCTAATCTAGGCTACATTTTAAGAAGTTCTTTTCCACGTTATGTTAGAAGACGGTGAGTTTGAAAAGATTAAAGAGGAAGGGTCGGATTAAAAAGAGAGAGAGAGAGAGGAAAAAAAAGGAAGGGCCAAGCTAGAAGTGAAAATCATTCAAATCGTTCTTACGTGCTCTCTTTTTCTTTCCCTCGTTTGGAAGCTGGTGAGGTGGTGTGTTTCTCCTAGAGTAAAATGACCCACCATAAACCTCATATGTCGAAAACCTGAATCTTATTTTCCATCCACATTGAAGACAAAAGCCATGACGCTGTCGCTAGGAGTGATATTAGAGGAGCCCCAAATGAAACCAGACAGCAGTATAGGCGTGGACTTAAACCACGGCTTTTACGACAGAAGACACAGGTGAGAACGGGTAGGGGAGCAGAACGGACATTTGCACGTACAGAGGAGGATGGTTCGTTAAAGAGGAGCACCGAATTAGGGACTAAGGAGCTGTTTGCTTCCATGTAACCTTCCCACGGGGGATCCCGGTGGAATGACAGTCGACTCTCTGCCTTTCTCAAGACAGTAGTAACGATTTTAATTCACATACTTGCAAGGCGGTGGGCCCCTGCCCTGAGCACTTAGCGCAGTGCCTGGCACCCAGCAGGCTTCCAGATCTGGCTGGAAAAGCAGACAATTTCCTCAAGAGAAAATCTAAAATGAACATATCAGTATTTTGCCTTCCTATGTTATAGGGTCATCAGCATTAAGTCCTGGGAAACTTGTTCTCAATCTCCGACTCTTGTTTCTGATTGTATGTCCTTGGGCAAGTCAATCATCTGCTCAGGCTCCAGCTTCCTCATCTGTATGGTCTTTAGATTCTCTCTGGCGTTAAAATTCTGATTCTGCGAAACTGGCTTCAGGATACCCAACGCTTAGGCTTTGACTTTATTTTATAGTTCATTTGATTTTACATTTTATTTTACAGGCCAATCCAGTTCAATCATAAATATCCAAACAATCGTAAATATCCAATCGTAAATATCCAAAAATATGTGCAAGACACTGCATTAGCTGCTTGAGGTCTGTGAATTTGTGAGTGTTAAGGAGCAGACCCGTGGGAAGGGGGGAAGGCATGACATGAGGTAAGTGCCAGAAAGTTCCAGAACCCCTCAGGGGAAGTATTGTCTCTTTAATAGGAGGGTAGTGACATTTGAGAACTAAGGAAGGGGTGTTGTGCTGAAAGGAGGGGAGCAGAATGGAGGCTCACAGGGTAGTGAGTTCACTTCTCTCCAGAGATGGAGGAGAGCTTCATGAGGGGAGAAACTCAGAGTGTACGTCTTGAACAGGATTACCGCGTATGTCTAGAGGGGCAGGGGAGGCAAGATGGAGGGCTTCAACGGCAGAACACAGACACTGAACCCAACTGACTCTAAACATTTCTGCGGAAGGACAAGAGAGGATGTGTGTGCCAGGGAAGTCCGAAAGCAGAGAGGAGAGTTGGAGGGACACACCCGTCCAGTAAGACCTTGGCAATGGCTGGTGATGGGACGGCTTCCTTACGCTTCGTCTGGTTCATTTCTAGAACACTCTGTGAAAATAGCACGTGGTAAATGCACATGGCTGCAGGACGTCTCTGGTACTGAGACTCTTTGCTTCTGACGCTGCTTGCTTGTTTTGTGAGGCTGTCCCCCGGAAGTAGCTTCCAGAACCTGCTATTGCCCTAGCCCATGGTGGGGGAATTTAGCTTTTCTTCTTGGCTCATCTCCTTTTCCTTTTTTTTTTTTTTTTTTTTTTTTTTTTGGCTGTTCAGCAGTGGTTTGGTACATGTCTGGGTGAAATGGTTCTGAAGGGAGTGGCTGTAGATGATCCTTCCACCCGCACCTCCACCCCCCAATCCCACAAAGACATGCACCACTTCATAAGGCGGTGTTGGAAATGGGAGAATCATGAGTCGCTCGGCTTTAACTGTTGACTTTATTGCCTTTTTTTTTTTTTTGGCTAACGTAGAGAGCAACCCAAATGAGGTTGAAATATATATTCTTAGCTATCCCCCATAATCATAATAATGAAATGATCATTGCTTTTCTACCAGGAAGATAATGCAACAAGGCGTTCCACCTCTTACTTTTGTTGCTTTTTTTTTTTTTTAAAGATTTTGTTTATTTATTCGACAGAGATAGAGACAGCCAGGGAGAGAGGGAACACAAGCAGGGGGAGTGGGAGAGGAAGAAGCAGGCTCATAGCAGAGGAGCCTGATGTGGGGCTCGATCCCATAACGCCGGGATCACGCCCTGAGCCGAAGGCAGACGCTTAACTGCTGTGCCACCCAGGCGCCCCTTGTTGCTTATTTTTAACCCACCTGCTCTTTTCTGTTTTTTTTGGTTGTTTGTTTCAGGAACTCCTAGCATTTTTTTAATGCCTCCTTGATGTGACAACCTGAGAAATTTCATACCCGAAGGGCAAAGGGAATAATCCTGGGTAAAAGGGCTGGGGGACTGGCATTGCATCTCCCAGAGTGTGTATTTTGGAGGGGCTCAGCAAGGAAGCCAAGGGGACCATAGAAGGCTGAAATCCACCGATCAACCCCGTATGTGCCCCTCCCTCCCTACTGGTCAGCTTAACTTTCCTTTCTATTTTTGTTTTAGGCAATTGAGCCACTGAATGGCCTTTCCTCATTCTGCTGCTTTCTTTGTGAGGATTTTTGTCTATCTTTGTCTATTTTTGGCAAAGTTTCTGTGTATATGTTTGAGCTTTGTCAGAAGGTTTCTACTGGAATCTCTCTTTTTTGTACATTTTTCCTATCATGTTTTCATTTACACGATCATGTCCTTTTGCTGATGAAACAATGGATCGTTCATACTTCAATTTTAGATGTTTGGTTGTCTTGACACGCATGTAATAACAGATGTTTCATGCAAATGGGGCTGTCAAAGTCCATTCAGCTTTGTTTGCAACCACTCTTTTAAAGAAATTTGGATTTTTTTCAGCTCCTTCTCTTTCCCTTTTACTTATTTGGAAAGATAATATTTGTCACATAGTTGAATTATATGTTACCCCTTTGTGGTTGATAGCTGTGCCTCTAAAGCCCCCTAAGTTTTCAGCATATTTGAATGTGATGCTTCTCCCATGGGCAGAAAATCCCAGCTCATGGTAGTTACTTCTTCTAAGCAGTTGTTCTAGAAATAATACACCCAAAGTTTTCAGTAAGGTTAGTGCATGGCTTTATCTGGTGGATAACACACACACACACACACACACACACACACACACACGCCACAATGCAAACCTTATGGTTGACAAAAAATTATGGTGCGCAAGGAAAAAAACAAAAAAACAAGGATAAAAGGCAGAGCAAAAACCTCCTCAAAGTCGGGCATTTGTTTAAAGTTGCTAAATTACAGATTTTGGACCCGAAAAATGTTGGTGAAAAGTGCTCTGAAATTATTAGACCACAATACTTCTGAGTCTGAAACACATTTTGAGATTCTGTGACGTGGAGCGTGGAGTCTGGGCTGGCCAGGGAGGCAGGGCCGTCGGGAGCACTGTGACAGGCAGGGGGACAAGACGGTGGCCGAGGACGGAAGGTCTGTCACTGCACTGTTTCAAGGCTGGCTGTGGGGGAAGCCAGCGTGTGACAGAGCTAACAAGGTGCGGGTTCGGTGGGAAAGAGGAGATGTTGGCCATCTAATGCTTCCGGGGAATCCCGTGACTCCGTGTAACTGTGGGTAGTGAAGGGAGTAGAGGGGAAGTGGCTGGAGCTGGGGTGCTCAGGGACCAATGGGGGAGGCAAGCTCCCAGGTGGTCTTCAAAGATGCAAATGCCCTTCAGAAACTCACAACTCTGGAGAGAGCAGAACCGTCAGCCAGAGCAAGACGTGCCTCTTCCCACCGCTCTCTTGAACGAAATGTCAGTCCATCATTTAGGCAACACTCATTCAAAAAATAAACATGCTGTAAGTACCAATCATAGGCCAGCCACGGCTACTGGAGTTCCCAAAATACATCGGGCCCGGTTCTGACCTTGGGGAGCTGACTGCCAGGTTGGGGAGGGGACATACATACTCTTTATCTCAAGCAGAGCTTGCCAACTCACTGGACTTTGGGGGGCATGCTAGCCATGCAAATGGTGACGTCAGCAGGTGTAGTAAGTAGAGAATGTTTGGCAACTGCAGTGAACCAAGGCGCCCAGAGCTTCCCTAAAGGAGGCAGCCAGTACTCCATGTTAGCAAAGCTTCTGGTTTTCTTTTTAAAGTCAGAAATGCAGACTTACGGGAGGTGCGATTTCCCAACTTTAAGATTTTAGCTAGTGATTAAAAAATTAAAAGCGCAGCATGGGCCGATGATCTATGAGCTCTGATTTAAGTAAATGGAGCTGCAGGTAACCTTGGGTTCTGGCTCTGGCTCTGGCCCTAACCCACCAGTGATCTCCAACACCGGTGATCGCCCCAGTGATCACATCTGTAAAATGGAGCAGTGAGCAGCAGAGGACAAGCTCTGGAGTTTTTCCTAGTTCTGTAAGTCTATGATTTCAATGTCTAAAAAGACTTCTAATTAACTTTTGTCTGCAAGGAAGGCTGGGAAACACAGGGACTATGTCTTTTATGTTCCTTCCTCTGAAATCTGTACTGTGGACAGGGCTGCCACTCTGGGGGAATTCATTATGGTGCCCAATGTGGGCTACCTGGATTCTAAGAAGAGGCCAGCTTTGTGTTTTGTTTCGTTTTTTTTTGTTGTTTTTTAATTTTTTATTATGTTATGTTAGTCACCATACAGTACATCATTAGCTTTTGATGTAGTGTTCCATGATTCATTGTTTGCGTATAACACCCAGTGCTCCATGCAATACATGCCCTCCTTAATACCCATCACTGGGCTAGCCCATCCCCTCACCCCCCTCCCCTCCAAAGCCCTCAGTTTGTTTCCCAGAGTCCATAGTCTCTCCTGGTTCATTCCCCCTTCTGTTTACCCCCCCTTCATTCTTCCCTTCCTTCTACCGATCTCCCTGCTATTACTTATGTTCCACAAATGAGTGAAACCATATGATAAGTGTCTTTCTCTGCTTGACTTATTTCACTTAGCATTATCTCCTCCAGTCCTGTCCATGTTGCTGCAAATGTTGGGTAATTGCTCTTTCTGATGGCTGAGTGATATTCCATTGTATGTATGGACCACATCTTCTTTATCCATTCGTCTGTTGAGGGGCATCTCAGCTCCTTCCACGGTTTAGCTATTGTGGACAATGCTGCTATGAACACTGGGGCTACCATGATGACTTAGTATCTCTTGCTCTCTCCCATGCCGTAGTCAACAAGGGAAGCAGGATGGTGTAAGGGGAATTGTCCAGACATAGGCTGGAATTCCAGACCTGTTTCTTCATGATCTCTGTGACTGGGAAAGTCATTTTCCCTCTGTCCCAGATGTCACCAGCTGTAGAGGTGGAAAAAAAGAATGTCCTCCCATAAATACTGTATGCTTCTCTCTGCCAGAAGAGAAACACATCCTCCCTTGTATGTGTGTCAATTTGTTTTTCTGTTTTGCTTTGGGTGTTACAAAGTTTACCAGAAAGCAAAATACCTGGATCAAATGAGCTTAATTGTTCAAAGAATTTGCTTTGACTAAATTAGAAGTTAATGTCATAATCGCAGCTTTAAAAAAAAAAAAAGTCTTCCTAATTGCTGTTGAAGGCCTTATTCAAATGGTTGCTCAGTGTTTCTTACGTGGGAAGATAAAAGGACACCTGTTGTGAAGTAGGCTGCAGGTGGTACTGTTGGTGGCCAATTGGCTTCCCACTGAGCTTGTTCTTTGCTGACGGAGGTATGGTGGAAGGGCGTGAGCTGAATTGCTGGGACCAGTAAAGAGGATTTTTTTAGAGGCTGTGGATGAGGAGTTGGGGAATAGCAGGAGGGAAGGAAAAGAAAATTTATCTGAAGGGGGAGTGGAGAAGAGGCCTTGGGATGGACAGGGACAGATTAAGGCTAATACAAGTCGGATGAGGTTATGTCTGTTGCTTGGGGACATAGTCTTTTTTTCATCTCAAAAAACCCACAAGAAAAAATTGCTAATGATTTTTGTTACTTTTTCAATGTGATGAGTGTTGGGTCAACTTCAAGGCTGCTGGATGACTAGAGGCCACATAAATGGTCCAGCCACACATGAGTTACACTGATAGAAAGGTTCTCCATGATATTTTCTCACCAAATGTTATTGCCAGGAAACAGGAGGTCTTGCCAAATACAAGCATATGCCTCCTTCTGCCTAATGAGAACTATATGATTCATCAGATGCTTTATTTGTCTAGCTTTAGCTAAACAAGGTTAGAACACGATTTAGGGCTGCATTGTGTATTATCACTAGTTCCTAGTGCATTGCTTTGTCTTTCTCTCTCTCTAATTTCTGAGCTCTCTTTTCTACATTTATTTTAATTGTAGATCTTGTAGGTTTTAAAGGTATCTCAAATTAGTGTGTTTTAAGACACCCCAAATCATCCGTGGAAGCCAAGGAGGGTCTAAATCAGCACCATCCAACATAATGTTGTGCAATGACAGAAATGTTCTATATCTGTACTGAACACCAGTGGTAGTCATTAGCCACATGTGCCTCTGGAGCATTTGAAATGTGGCTAGTGCAACTGAGGAACTGAATTTTTAATTTTATGTAATTTAAATTAACTCAAATTGAAGTTTAAGTGACCACCTGTGGCTAGTAGCTGCCATACAGGACAGCACAAGCCTAACCATTTATAAGTAAACAAATGTGCGGCACCTGGGTGGCACAGCGGTTAAGCGTCTGCCTTCGGCTCAGGGTGTGATCCCGGCGTTATGGGATCGAGCCCCACATCAGGCTCCTCCGCTATGAGCCTGCTTCTTCCTCTCCCACTCCCCCTGCTTGTGTTCCCTGTCTCGCTGGCTGTCTCTATTTCTGTCAAATAAATAAATAAAATCTTTTAAAAAATTAAATAAATAAATAAATAAATGCTTCCGAACATTTGAAAAAGGGTCCTTCTCAAAATTAAATGTTCTTTTTTTACATGATGGATTAACTTGGAAAAACCTTTCTGTATAATAAGGAAAAAGTATTGCATTGTATTTGTATAGTATGGAATTATAAGGAAGTTTAAACCCCATTTATTTATAAAAATAATAAAATTAACCAAGTACTTTCTATGTCCTGGAGCTTTGGTAGTTCCACTATCAATTTATATCCTACTTTTTAATAAATGACTGAACATGATTGCCTAACCATCAGAACTAACTGATAATTCTTATTTTACATAGGAAGTTTGTGGGAGACAACTTAAAAAAATTAATTTCAGTCCCATTTCTTGATCTGGGTGGTGTTTACCCAGGGATTCCCTTTATAACTGTTTAACTATTCTTACATATTTTATGCACTTTTCTGTATCTATGTTAATTTTCACAATAAAATTTAAAAAAAAGGTTCGTCTCTTTCATGTTTAAAGGCATAATGTGATGAAATTGTACAAGTGTCCATTTCATACACCAATTAAGGAAAAACCACGGAGAGTCTAGAAATAAACCCAACAACAAATGGGCATTTATTATACAAGAAAAGTAGAATTTCAAGTCAGTGGAGGGGCTATGAATTGCTTAACAAATGGTAATGGGACTGTTCTAATATATTTAGGATAAACTATGCATTTGAATTTACTGGGATCAAACTATTGCATTGGAATCCACATTTTTCCCAATGGGGTTTTTATAATGAATGGTGTTGGGTCTACTGTTTAGCTCCTCGAGATCGGATTGTGTCCTTTTAATTTGCATTTATATTCCAAATATTTAATTAAAGAGCAGACCTCAATGCCACATTTCCCCAAGAAGTCCTGTTACGTTCAATTTTAAATAAAGCTGAAGAAAGTAAAAATCTCAAAAGTTTATAAAGCTGGAATGTGGCAGCAAATGAAAGTGATTAAAAAACCCTACATTAAAAAATTTATTTTGGAAAAGAAGTTTATTAATCTTTTTTTTTTTTTTAAGATTCTATTTATTTATTTGACAGAGATAGAGACAGCCAGCGAGAGAGGGAACACAAGCAGGGGGAGTGGGAGAGGAAGAAGCAGGCTCATAGCGGAGGAGCCTGATGTGGGGCTCGATCCCATAACGCCGAGATCACGCCCTGAGCCGAAGGCAGACGCTTAACCGCTGTGCCACCCAGGCGCCCCAGAAAGCTTATTAATCTTAAAAAATTAAAATTATTAAAATTTAAATTAAATTTTATTAAATTAAATTAAAATTTAAATTGTTAATTTAAATTTAAAGTGACTAAAAAACCCTACATTAAAAAAATTATTTTGGAAGTTTATTAATCTTACGAAAAATTTTTCTACCTTTTACCTGAAGATTTTAATTTCTTTTTCTTAATTTTAATCTCAGTAGGTTGAGATCGTTTCCTTAGTTGTTCCCCCGAATTAATTCCAGGTAGATCAATGTTTACACGGAAGAAAATGAAGTAAAAAAAAAAAAAAAAAAGAAAACATTGGTGAGAAGTTTTTATAATTTTTGAGTGGAAAAGGGCTTTCTAATTATAATACCAAACTCAGGAAACACAAAGAAAAATAATCATAAAGTTGACTATAAATTTAAGAAAATCTCTAGCAACATACTTTCACATAAAGTAAAAGTACCAACTTATTAGCAACATAATGGCAATCCACCACAGTCTGACTTCCATAAGACACAAAGAGCTCCTTCTTTCTTTCTTTTTTTTTTTTTTAAGATTTATTTATTTATCTTTGAGACAGAGAGTGAGCGCACATGAGTGTGCCGGCTCAAGGCCAGGGGTGGGGCAAGGGAGAGAGGGAATCAAGCAGACTCCGCACTGAGCACAGAGCCTGTCTGGAGTTGAGAACCCCGACTCTGACTCGGAGACCATGACCTGAGCCAAAATCAAGAATCAGATGCTTAACCGACTGAGCCACCCAGCTATCCCACAAAGAGCTCTTTCGAGTCAGTTTTTAAAATACTAATAGAAAAGGAGCAAAGTATCTAAACAGGCAATTCACATAGAAAGGAACACAAATGGCCAGTGAATATAACCTACTCAATATCAATTACTAAAGAGATTCAGGTTGAAAAGGAAGTTCATCATTTTTTTTTTTTAAAGATTTTATTTATTTATTCGACAGAGATAGAGACAGCCAGCGAGAGAGGGAACACAAGCAGGGGGAGTGGGAGAGGAAGAAGCAGGCTCATAGCCCAAGAGCCTGATGTGGGGCTCGATCCCACAACGCCAAGATCACGCCCTGAGCCGAAGGCAGACGCCCAACCGCTGTGCCACCCAGGCGCCCTGGAAGTTCATCATTTTAAAGGAAGTAGAATCCTTTCAATCAGCCTGCAGAACTATATTGATGTATATATTTCTTCCTTAATTTTAAGCTTACTATGTGTACCATTAGCAGAACCTTGGGCAAATGTTCTCTGCAAACCCAACCTCTTCATCAATGAGAATGGCTTTTTTAAAAAGAGAGAATATTAAGTGCTCACAAGGATGCAGGGCAATTAGAATTCTTGGTCATTGCTGATGGGAATGAAATGTACAGCCACTCTGGAAAAAAAGTTGGCGGTTGTTTTTTTTTAAATAAAGTTAAACATGTACCAACCGTATAATCCAGCAACCCAACTCCTAGGTTTTTACCCAAGGGGACTGGAAACTTTTGTTCACATAAAAACTTGTACACAAATGCCAAAAACTGGAATCAATGCAAATGTCCTGCAACTGGTGAATGGATAAACTATGGCACATCCAAATACTGGGAGACTATTCAGAATGGAATAAAAGGGAACAAATTACTGGTTCGTGTAACAACATGGATGAATCTCAAATGTCTTGTGTGAAGTGAAAGAAGCCAGACTCAAAGGACTACATTTTGTATGATTCTAATTATATGACATTCTGGAAAATGCAAGATTATAGGAACAGATCCGCGGTTGCTAGGGGTGAATGTGTGGGAGGGGTCAACAGCAAAGGGGCAGCTCAAGGAAATCTTTGGGGCTGAGAGCTCTGTTCTGTATCTTCATAATGGTGGCCTGATTGCATGCATTTGTCCGACTCACAGAAGAAGGCACCCAAAACTGTGAATTTGACTGTATGTAAACTTAAAAGGTGAATGAAAAGCTAATGGGTTTCTAAATTAAATGTTGGATTGAGAAAAAAAATGACATATTTTTTTTTTTACTTAGATTTGGTTATCTATGCTCTTTGGGGGGGGAAGTAAACTTCTAGACTGATGTATAACATACATGTAAAAGTGCACAGATTAAAGGGGCGCCTGGGTGGCTCAGTCAGTTAAGCGTCTGCCTTCGGCACAGGTCATGATCCCAAGGTCCTGGTATTGAGCCCCACATCAGGCTCCCTGCTCAGTGGGGAGCCTGCTTCTCCGTCTGCCTGCAGCTCCCCCTGCTTGTACTCTCTCTCTCTGTGTCAAATAAATAAAAATCTTTAAAAAAAAAAAGTGCACAGATTATAAATGTAAGCTTGATTATAAATGTCACAACTATCATGCATGAAACTAACCATCACCTGGATCAAGAGATAGAACTTCACCAGAGACCCCTCCTCTATCTCCTTCTTCCTTCCCAGAAGGAGCCAATATTCTGATTTCTAACACCATAGACTAGTTTTGCCTGTTTTTGAATTTCATGTAAATAAAATCATATGGTGTTGAATACTGCACTCTTACTAGGCTTAGTTATATTTCAAACTAGCTTTCTATATAACTAAGTTTCAATATGCCTAGCAAAAATGAGGAGACGGGACTGGGTTATCACTATGATTTCTTTTAGTTCTCAAACCTGGAGTCTGTGAGTTGAGAAAATTGTGAAATATTTTTTGTTTGAAATACGGTTTTGGTCAACCAAACAAACCATCTTTTTTTTTTTTTTAAGCTAATCTAAAGGCATTTGGAAAATGCACACCATACTGTTTCTTTTCAATCTCCAGAATTATATTTTTCTCCAGCATTATATTCCCTAGTATGGGTAGACGTCAGTCTTAAAATTGGCCTGATATACTGATCCTGTCATGTGATACATCCTTAGTACTTCACCAAATGATGATCTATGAACTTTTCCTGCTTTGTTCTTTTGAGATCATGCTTGACTTTCACTCAGCTATATTTAAAGCTGTGGGGAGAAGAGACTTCTTGAAAACATGGTACTGAAGTTAGCTCTAAACTTGAATATTTGGAAATCTCCAGTAAAAGTAAACCCATATGGCGGGTCTAGTCCCAGCTTGATTCCTGCATGATTGGGTCCAAGATCCTTTATGAATTGGTGTGAGTGTGTGTGTGCGCGCACATGCACAATCTTGTAGGTGCCCTTTGTGGTGTAAGTCAATTTTGCTGGTCTTTGTTTTTGTTATTCTTTCCAGTGAGAGAACCTGGAGTATCAGTTCTGAGTTTCTGGGTTGGGACGGGTTTTATTTTCTTAGCAGGAACCAAGCCACAAAAGGGAAAAACAAAACAATCTCTGACAATTAAAAAGTGTCTTGAAAAATAATATCAATAACAAATACTAACTTTTAAGGGTTCAACGTGTTCTCTAACTAACTCAAAGCCTACGTTAAATATTACATGCTTAGATCCTCTTTCACAAAGCCTGATGGACCAGCTGCTCTTTCCATTGTTGGAGTCAACCACAACCACATAGCTCAAGTGAAGGGTGACCCCTGGCTGGGTGTGACCAGCAGGGCTACCAAAACCATAGATTCCTTGGTCATTATAACTCAAAAGTGCTCCAAGGATTGGCTTTTGTGAACAGTCCTGACCAGAGACTTCAGTAGTGTTCCCTCGTTTCCCCTCTCCCACCTCTCTGTGTTAGAATTCTAACCCTGGGTTTCTTGCCTCACAGAGTTTTAATGCATATAAAATGTTTTGTTGTGGTTGTTGTTATTTTCGGAGTTCAAGAACATGGCAGAGTTCACATATATAATTATAAACTACCCCACAGGACTCAATAAAAGTTGGAGATAAGGGTCGACAGTTACAATTAGGGAATGTTGGTGTTGGAAGTCTGGTTCTTTTCATTCAGCATATGAGTTGTTGGGCTCAAGAAGGTTCCTGGCTTGCCGAAGTCCCATTGCTAATTGTGGCAGAGGAGGGGTAGTACCTAGGAAGTCTTAGAGTTTCTAGACAAGCACTCTTTTCTTATTTTACTTTTTATTCTCAAGAATACACATGTAGGTTGGGATTACTGCTATGGACACGTGTACACTGGAGTAGTGTCTTGGAATTTTAGTTAAGATATTTGAAGGGATTTACTGGACCACGTAACTGGATAGTCTGAGAGAGGGTGGACTTAAGAAATGGTTTAATTGCACAGCTCAATGATGTCTTCCAAGATGAGGCATTTCCCCCATTTTTCCATTTTCCCACATAGCCTTCCATGGTGTCATCTCTTTATGGTCATAAGATGGTTGCCATCAGCTCTTTGGTGTTCATGCCTCTTCATCAGGATCCAAGGTGTGAGTGACAGGTCATTCTCGAAGCTCCCAGGAGACCTCGTCAAACTGCTCCTCACATCCTGAACCTGCAGCTGTGGTCAGGGGACCAGGTTATGGTGACTAACTGAACCCCAAGTCAGACGTATTGTTCTGAAATCACATTCCTCTAAAGCATGGCGTATGGCCCTGGTGGAAATGTGGACAACAGAATTGAGGTAGTTGCCCAGAAAGGGGAACTGCGGATAAGGAGGCAGCCCCAGTGCTTACTAAGGTTGTAAATATCAGAAATGAACCTGAGCTAGCTTAAGTACAGGCTGGGAAGGAATTACGCAGACAGGTGTGGTACGGAACCGAGGGCGGGAAGAGTGTGGTTGGGGGAAGGGTCTGGAGTTCTCTGGTCTGGAGTACAGAGAAAGAGACGGTGGGCAGGGTGGGGGAAAGTGCAGATGGCATGGGTGAGAAGGGAGAATCCTGGCTTCCGAATAATTTCAGAAATCTGAGGAAATTAGACTTTGCCACCATAAACCCGAAAACAGATATTTGCTGAATCACCGGCAAACTGTTCCAGTGTTTGAAGCTACCAACTGGCCGTGTGGATGACTGCTCGTCCACAGTGATCTTTTTCAAACCCCAGATCTCCGCAAGGCTGATCTCCGAGGAAGCCCGGCGGCTTCCTCCCCAGATAGTGCCTTCCCGGGGTTCTCAGGCTTAGGTGTCCTGCACTGTTTGCTTTCAGCAGCCCCACCCTTTCCTCTGGGAGGGTGAGTCACCAGCTGGGGTGGCGGTGTCTGAAGTCGGAGAGCAGAGTCAGACGTGCCTCTTGTGGGGGCTTAAAACTATCAATTGCAGTGGGGGGTCGTTTTGACCTTACCGTGGAGGAGAAAGCTATCAGAGAGGGTTTGGTTTTTTTTTTTTTTTTTCTGTTCTGTTTTACTGTTTTACAACTTCCTCCTAAACCTAGAACAAGAGCCTTATAAAAGGGCAGGAAATCTGATGTGTGTCTACTGCAGGGAAGGGGAAGTAAATAGACTGGTTGGTGCCTTTTATGTTATCTCATTGAATAAGGTCAGGGTTGTTCAGTTTGAAAAGTGAGAAATCGCAAGAGGCTTTCACGCTGAGTGAAGTCAAGCCCCACAGAGGAACGAGATGATTCTAAGGGACCTCAGCCTAGCAGGGGGCACATGGAGCGGGGAGGGGGGCTCAGGTTAGCTAAAGCCTAAGGGGTTAAGAACACAAAGAAACTCCAAGGTAGACCTCTTTAAGGAACGAATGCTAAAAGCCAAAGGAGGGTGTCAGCGAAGGAGGAAAAAGATGGGAGGGGAGACCTGAAACAGAAGAGAAGGATGAGATCCATGGCTGCCATTGTAAAGCCTCAATGGTGGATTGATTGCTTTGGATACTTGTGACCCGTAACACGAGCTGGCAGTGATTTTTTTTTTTTAAGTAGCACCTTGGACTTTACAAAGCTCTTTTTTTTTTTTTTTTTTTTTTTTTTTACATTCACAATATCATTTCATCCCAAAGCTACATTCTGTGGTAGGCATTGTCCCCATTTTGTGAATGAAGAAGGTGAGGCTTGGTAGTGTCCTGCGGACACACTTTGCAGCCGGGAGAGATTGAGGTCTTCGGATGCATGACGCTGTCTGTCTTGGTATTCTCTCACTCCTTAGGTCTTTATTGTCTCCCTTAATTCTCACAGAGGCCCCGGGGAACACAGATATATTCATTCCTATTATGCAAATGAAGAGACTCAGGAACGCTGACCTAATGTCTGACCTGTGCTGATTCCGTGTTGTGTGTCTGGCTCTCCACTAAGTTCCCCACACTGTTATGCCCCTTGACATTTTCCCCAATTCCGGGACTCTCCATTTTTAAAGTGGGGAAACCGAGGCTTGGAGAGGCTAGGAAACGTGCCCAAAGCCCCACTGCCGGGAGGTGGGGCAGCCTGAGTTCGCACGCCGCCGGCAGACCAACTCCGACCCTGCCTCCTTCAGCAATCTGCCAAGGACGTCCACGCAGGGTCACCTCCGGGCCTCGAATGCAGGCCTACCGGCCTTCCAAGCCCAACAAGGACAGCTGCATGACCTTCTCCACCACACCCAGAGCCGGCTCATTCAATTTACTCATTTCACAAACATGTAGGGCATGCTAGGCACTTCGCAAACCGATAAAGAAGAAAACTTGCCCAAAATCTGCTTCTGTGCTCACAGAACTCAGGGACCCACAGGAAAGTGGGACAGCGATTTTCACGCTATGGTCAGTGCTGTGGCGAGTGTGAACATGGGTCCACCTGCACACGGAGCCTGGGAAGCATTAATGTGTATGAAGGTATTTCTTGCCAAGCCACTGGGCACGGTGGGCTCAGGGCTGAGAGCCTACCATACTTTTAGGAGTTCATGAAAATATCTGAATTTTTTTTTAAGTCAAAAGAAAAAAAATAACTTTCAGGTTGAAGATTTCGGCTTAATACATAACATTTGTCTTTAGACCAATGCAGTATATATACATGTAATATATAATATAAATAATGGTTGTCTGTAAACATATATAGAATGGAGAAGGGAAGAGATGGCTGGTGCCCATGAGAGTTACAACGTGTCCCTGCTCAGGCAAATCCGTGGTAAGGCAAAGCCCTTGCCTGGGTCTTGTACCAGGTTCCACTATGAACTATGTGGCATGTGATGTGTGCTCCTTCAGTCTAACTCCCAGGTCTGCTAAGAGCATTCTATTCATTATCTATTGAGGGCCTGCTCAGTTTTGTGTGGTTAGCTAGTTTCCATGGCTGAATTGGGCTACTCGGCAGGGACTGGCTGACGTGCGCAAGGGGCCTGGGGAGCGAGGCCTTGCTGACACATTATCATCCTATCCTCCTCATTCTTGAAAATATTTTTAGAAATCTTAAAAAGTGGTTTTTCCCTTGTAAGAACTTTGCTTACAGTTTTTTTTCTCTTGATGCAGGATGTCTTAAGGGTAGAATCTGGTTAGGCCTTCACTAGGAGGAAGTAGGAAAGAAAGAGGACGGCACCGGAAAGCTGACTTCCAAGGTGTGGGACGTGCAGTGGGATGCTTGTGGGGGTCCCAAAGGAAGCCCACTTGGGAAGGTAGGACTTAGAGGTGCACCACAGTGGGGCTGCTCTTCAGCTTTACAAAGTCTGAGGCTCTCTTTCATACAAAGAAAACCAGAACATAGAAACACCTTCTGGAAGGATTGTGCCAGCTAACGCTCTACCATCCTGATAAGCAATCATCACTTGGGCTCTTGAGATTCACCCCTTGCCTCATTCGATGTTCTCCTTGGAGATACCCAAGGACTGAGGCTACTTGGATTCCCTGGCCTAGTGAGGGCATTGGACCTGTCTTACCAGAGTACCTCCCAGTGTTTTGTAAACAGGTGAGTTGGGTTAGCCAAAACTGACATGACTAATGGCAAAGGTTACCAGGGTTTGGGTCAACTTTCTATAACCATGAAGAGAAGAATCGTTGTCTGTCCTTGCTGGGAAACTGGTGTGTGCCAAGTTTATCCTTAATATGCGTTGCTAGGGGTATTCCTAACAATGATTAATAATTAAAGCAATAATTCATTTTTGGATCTCCTGGAGTTTTGTTTTTTTCTTTTACTCAACCATTTGCTTGCGTGACAAGAATAAAATTGAAATCTGACTAAGTCACCCACTACTTACTCATTAATACACCTTAATCGCTTCTTGCTGTTCTGGGGAGAAAAACTAAAACGTTTATTTAGTGGCTACAAGCCCCTTCATGGCCTCTGTGCTACCCAGCTTACTAGGCTCCTCCCTGACCCTCCAAGTCCCTCTGGGGCTCTGTCGTGCCCTCGGGTGACCCAGACCTGCTTCTAGTTCTCCAGGTGCCGGGGCTTTGCACCAGGAAGCAGCATTCCACCTGGATTGCTCTTCATTCACCCTTTCAATATTGCTCAGCTACTGCTTACGTCAAGATGCCTTTTTAAAAAATTAATTAATTAATTAACTTAGAGAGAGAATGCACGAGCATGAGTGGGGGGAGGGGCAGAGGGAGAGGGAATCTTAAGCTGACTCCGCACCGAGCGTGGAGCTGGAGGCGGAACTCAATCTCACGACCCTGAGATCATGACCTTAGCCAAATCCACCGGCTATGCCACCACATGTCCCATTGCTTCGAGATGCCTTTCTTGACCTCTGTGATGAGATTCAACCCTCTTGACATTGTGCTCTACCAAATGCGATGTTTTTCTGAGGAGTCCTTATCAGGCTTGCTTTGCCAAACTAGTTTGGTGATTCACATCAGTCTTTCCTACTCGACTCCCCATCCCAAGGGCTGATGCCACTCTCTTTTGTTATCTCGATGCCTGGAGTACAATAGGTAATTAATGAATCTATATTGAATAAATGACAAAGATGAATGCAAAAGAGATCAGGGCAAAACAAACCCTTGCTGAGAGATTACAAAACATAACATTACTATACAAATCATTTCTTTAAAGGAGAATAGACTTATCGCCACAATACCTACATTATTCATATAACACACAGGTTTTTTGGTTTTGTTTTTTTTTTTAAGAATCCCATAACTAAACCTCACATACAAAATGATAGATGGCTATTATGTATTTTTTCCTTCTCTGTATTTTTCTTAATGGAAGCAAATGGAACTTTCCAAATATCACTGTATGATTGGAAAAAGTGAAGCAGTGTGTAGTGCCATGTTGGGGGGAGGAGGGGAAAGAAGGGGAAAAGGTCCTGAAAAGGGCTTATGTTTTCTAATCAAAGTCAGATGTAGAGCTGATTTTATGTTGCTTGAGTAACAAGCTTCATTTTCTCCGTTAGTGGTCTGGTCCAGCATAGGATGTTCAGAGGAAGTCCCCTGAAGATAAGTGTGTTCTTTTCATGCCGTAGATTTTATGCCCGAGCAGTCTGCTCACTCTGGCTCTCAGCAGAGCAGAAACAAACACTTCGGGCAGACCTCAGACAACTTTGAATAAGAACCTGCTTGAGAAAGATTTCCCTTACAAGCTAAATGTTACATTTCCACTCCACAGAAAGGTACTGCTGTGTGGCCATAAAAAGCTGGCCCAAACCCTGTAACCTTTGCAGCTAGCCATGTTATTTTTGGTTCATGCCAACAGGGATCACAGCAGTGACTCAACAGAGCTGCTGAAGCAAGAATTCAAAGAGTTTAAAGAACAGCAAACTCGAAAATGACTTTTTTTTCTTATGGTGTCATTATGCAACATTTCTAGTAGTTTACCTTTTCAAATTTACCAACTCCGTACAGATGAGCTCAGTTGTTGTTTGGCACATGAAATCCTGAGTTGCGTCAGCACACTTCCCCAAATCCCACTGCAGGCTGGGGATGATGAAGCTTTCCTTTCTGGGGTGTTTGTTTTACGTAAGTAGTGACTTACTTTTCAGAGGTAAAAAAAAACAAAAAAACAAAAAAAACCTGTGTTGATGTATTTCTGCCTCAAATAAACCAAAATTAGGATTGGGGTTTGATTTAAATGTTTGTAATTCCCTTTTGGAAGAGGACAGAAAGCCCCTATCAACGGGTCCTGTTTTGGGTTTTTCCTCAATCTGTATGAATTAAATGAAGCCATGAGCTCGGAGCTGGAAAGCAGGCATGGACTCAGTAGACGATGCATCAGCACGTTTATCGATGTTCTTGAGAGTTTGAGCTTCATTTTGTTAATTACTCCTTAAACTTGAAGCATATCCCAGTTCTCCCCTTCCAGGGCGTGCAGGAAGGGGGAACGCAGAAGAAATGATGAAACTTGTCCCTTATCTACTAACTACAATTTTTTAAGCTTTGTGCTTAGACTTAAGCATTCTAAGGACTAAAGGAAATACTGAGGTGGTGTTATTTTTTGTTGTTATTTGCTAGATTAGGTCATTAATCAAATGTTTCATAGAGCCGAGGAAATGACAACACCTCTGATCACTTTTCTCTTTGGGAAAATAGATCCAGATCTGTGTTGTATGGTTAGGCTCGTTGCTTAGTCTCGCCACTTAGAAAATGCTGCCTGGGGCGCCTCGGTGGCTCAGTCGGTTGAACATCTGCCTTCAGCTCAGGTCATGGTCCTGGGGTCCTGGGATCGAGTCCCGCGTTAAGCTCCTCAGTGAGTCTGCTTCTGCCTCTCCCTCTGCCCCTCCTCCCCACTCATGCTCTTCCTCTCTCTCAAGTAAATAAATAAAATATTTAAAAAAGAAAGAGAAAAAGAAAAAGAAAGAAAGAAAGAAAGAAAGAAAGAAAGAAAGAAAGAAAGAAAGAAGAAAGAAAAAGAAAGAAAATGCTGCCTGTAGCAAATGCCGCCACTGGGACCAGATTCAGTTCTTCATGTGGGTAGTTAAATGCAAGTTTAAAATGTGGAGACACAATTTTGGAGCTTTCCCTCCAACAGCAGGGCCGTTTGCCTAAAAGGAATTACATTTCTGGGCTACTACATCTTGGATGTGTCCACAAGGCAAGTATATGAACCCCTCAGGCACTGTCTCTAGGGACCCTCCAGGCTCTGTACAGGGAAACAGAAGATGTCCTAGTGAGTGAATGTCTCATCTTGGATGGTCCAGGATCAGTTCAGTACGTGGCAGCTGCTAGTCCTCTTTAAGTCAAACCGATGGAGCTTCTCCTTCCTTCGGCCTGGTTCTCGTGTTTCTAGCAGGTTCTTGCCTACGCTTGAAAACTAGAAAAATTCAATTGGTTTGGGAAATAGGCTTTATTTCTTACAAAGATTAATGGATTTTTGAGCTAGGAGAGACTACAGAAATCATGTAGTTTTACCACCTTATTTATAGACAGAAAGTAGCTCAGAGAGGTTGAGAAACTTGCCTAAAGTGACACAGCTAATATGTGGCAAAATTGGGATTTGCAGCCCTGGTTCAGTGTGTCCTTGAGTCGTACCACCTGCTTTAGAGAACAAATTTGTCCAAGGAACTGACTGCTTCAAAGAATTTGGATTTAAAAATCTTATGACAAAATAAATCGTTGTATCACAAATGTCATGAAAGAAAACACTGATTATTGAGTAAACATTGAGACTGTTAAGTTGTGGCTATTTAAAGAAAAATAAAGTGTTGCCTGTATCCTTATGTGTATAATGATTTTTAAATTATTTTTTCCGTTGAATTCAGTTTGGCAAAGCAATTAGCTTTGACAGATGTGTTGGTAAACTAAAGTTTCATTTACTGACTATCTATAAACAAGCAAACCCTGAAACATTATTGTTAGAAATGAAGATTCATTGGTTCCTGGCAGACATTAGGAGGTTGACAAATATGTATTGAATGATTGATCGGTTAAGAACTACAGTGTTGCGGTCGTTGGCATTTGACTGTAGACACATGAATAAGGTGTATAGAGCATGGTGTTGCACAAAACAAGCCAGACACAAATCAGCACACTGCCTGATTGCATTTAGATGAAGGCTAAAATAAGCAAAATTACTTAGACTGTCAGAAGTCAGGTTGGTGGTTATCCTTGGAAAGAGAAGTTGCTGGTAGGGGTCCGAAGGGCTGGTCACATTTCTTTGACCTGGGTGCTGGTGACATACATGTGATCAGTTTGCAAAAATTCACCGAATTGTGTGTTACGACAGAAGCACCTTTCTGAATGTATGTTTTCTGAGTGTATATGCACTTTTCTGAATGTAGTGTATGTCTATAGGAATATGTATTCAATAAAAAGTTTAAATATATGCGTAGTATCTCATCTTAGAAACAGAGCAGCTTAATAAATGCTTAGCGCTTGGGAGAGATCCCCATAGCATGAGTTAAAAAAACACACAGAAGTTGGGATGAGGGTTTTACTTTCCATAATGCTATAAAATTTGCAACTCTTACACTGTCACAGAATAAATAGAACCTTGACTTTGCTTTCAAAATGTAGGCAGCTGCCTCCATGTGCTTTTGACAGTTTTATCACATCTGGGGCAGTTACAAAGCATGTTTTAGACATCAGGATGATGTCTAAGCTTGCAGATACTGCAATACTTGCAGATATTGGTCGGGCTTATATATCTATGACCTTGTAAAACTGAAGAAATTTGCAGCCAACATAAAACACTGTGCTGGTCTACTGAATTATTTTGTCAGCTTTATGAGAAAGCACTTTTAACGTAATTGACTAACTACAGAGTGTTGAAGGATGATCTTTCTAAATTAATAAATCAGTTTTTTGAAAAGTTCCATTTAAATAAATACCACATTAAGAAAGGCTGTGTTAAACATATTAATGTGTATCAAATGGAATTTTTAAAAGAAACAGTTGATGCCCCTCAAAGTTGACATGAGAGTAGAAATCTCAGTTTTGACTTCCAAATGCCCCCCTTTGGTTAGAGCAAAAATGTCCTGTGAGGCATTGATGGGAAAGGAAGCAGGGATCATGGGTAAAGGTTGTGCATGACTGTCACATGGGAAACTTTCTTGGGGTTGTCCGTGGCTGAACTAAAAAAAATCACTTTTTTAGGGTTTTTACACACTCTTTTCCAAGAAAGGCTGATGTGTATCTATGCTCCATCTTTTAGCATGAAGAAGTATACACTGTCAAGACTCCTGCAAGGACACAGCCCTTCCTTTCCCCAACACACTGCCCTTTGAGCTAGATAGTCTTTCAGTTTGGCCATAACAGAAGAATCCTTTTGTTTAAGACGTTTGTTCCTTCAACTTTGAATGGCCCAGTTCCTTTCATTTATCAACATATGTTACATTGTAGATGACTTCTCATTCCAACGTGTTGTTCTCAATATAGCTTTCTTTTCTTTTTTCTTTTCTTTTCTTTTCTTTCTTTTCTTTTCTTTTCTTTTCTTTCTTTTCTTTTCTTTTCTTTTTTTCTTTTCTTTTCTTTTTTTTTCTTTTCTTTTCTTTTCTTTTCTTTTCTTTTCTTTTCTTTTCTTTTCTTTCTTTTTTTTTAATAGAGACTTCCCACGATTTCTCCTTAACAGCAGGTACAGGTGTATTTCTGGTGAATTGAAAAATAAGTGCGAGCTAGATCCAGGGGACAGGTCTACATTTTTGTAACACTTAAGCAACTAATTTCCCTGTTTGTAAGGAAAATGAATAAGGAAATGTCTTCTCAACAGACGTAAATCTGGCAGCAGCAGCATATTAATAGCTATGTTTATTTAGCACTTTGCAGTTTACAGAACACTTTTCCTATTTTTTTCCTTTATTCAATCCTCGCGATAATTCGATCAATACTAGTTAGGTATGATTTTACCCCTATTTTACAAATGAGAAAAATATGACCCAGAGGGCAGAGCCAGAGCTGTCTCCGTGTCCCCAGCTGGGTTACATCCTTTCCACAACACCATACCATCTTGTGACCAGAGAGGGGAGGAATTGTTTTCTAATTTTGTGTGTGTGTGCAAATGTTATGTTATCATTGGTATACTGAGAATGTAATTTTCAAATTGTACAAAGTTATTTCAACATAGTAGTTTATTTTATTCAACAGATATTCATTGAGCATCTCCTGGGAATCATAACAATGCTGGCTTCTGGGAGGAAAAGAAACATAGGCCCTGATCTCCTAGAGGTGATAGAGTTGTTGGCAAGACATGCATTAAGCAATGGGGCACAAATAGATAAATAGCTAAAACTAGGATAAATAGTACAAAGAAAATCTAAAGAGGGCTATGAGAGATTATTATAGGGAGCTAAATATAGACTGCGAAGGCCTCTGAGAAAGTGACATTTAAACATTGAAGTAGGATTCACCTACGTGAAGAGTTGGGGTGAGGGAAAAAGAGTATTCCAGATGGAGGTAACAAAATGTGACAAGATCTTGAGGCAGGAGATACAGCCATGTTCTTGGAAATGGAAGAAATGGTGACAGGAACGCCATGAGCATTGGAGGGAGGGGCATGGTTTTGAGGCTGGAGAGCTCAACAGGATTTTTGGAGGTCTTCAGGAGATTTGAGCAGGGGTACAGTTTACATTGAAGACCATCATGGCTGTAGGAGAAGGGACTGGAGGAAGGGAAAAGACAAAGCCAAGAGAGGAGGGTTTCATAAAAACCAAGAGATGAAAGTATCTCAAGAATAAGGGAGAGATCAAGCTAATGGCGTTGAGACACTTCCAAAGTTGCTCTTGCCTTTGACAATGCAGAGACAGGTAGTGACCCTCCCTGCATAGTGGGGGTGGAAGCCAGACTGGGGTGGCTGAAGTGGAGCCAGCATCATCAAACCCCACTTTATAGGAACTTAGCCATCGAGGGAAGGGGAAAGATGGTGAGAGAACTAAAGATGGGGGCTGGGTGTTGGGTGGGGACTGAAGGGAAGGTCTAGCATGTGGAAGATACTAAAGCATTTGGGCCCAATAAGGTAAGTCATCTACCATGGAGGGGGAGATTGATGGTGATGAGGGTGTTTGGATGAAGGAGAGGGTGTCAGTTTAGCTAGTGGCTAAACAAAGGAGCGAAGTTTTCGGGAAGTCACAAGGGGACGTGACCACGTGCACATGGTGCATTCTGCTCTATTTCACACCGCTCTTGCACTAAGAGGAGAGCCCCCTCCTTCACTGTGACAGCGAAGGAAGAAGTAGAAGGTGGGTTTAAGGATTTGATGTGGCTAGGTGACAGCATTTGTTCCCCATAGGTGTCCCCCCACCCTCTGTAAGGTGTGAAGCAAGGTCACAGTGAAGGGTGAAAGGGGCGCTGGGTTCACAGCAGGTTGAGCAGGTGTCACCCTGGGGTTGTGTGGAGCTGGAGGGAAGGCTCTGTAGGCAGAGTCTGGGGGGACCACTGCACATGATCCTGATGGCCAGTCCCCACATTGGGGGTTTTTCTCGAGCAGTGTTTGGGGCTCATCCAGGTTTGGGAGGATATTGGAGGAGTTATTGGTTGCCTCAAATGACTGATCATTTAGTTAGCTATGCTTTCAAAGATGCTCGTGGTTTCTATCAAAAGGCTAGATGTGAATATTACGCTGCAAGAGTAACTGAATTCACAGGTGTTTGGTGACACTGGCATAGGATTTCTGGTTTCCATATTTCTTTTGTTGGGAGAAAAAGCAGAGATTTAAGCATAATTTAAATAAATAAATAAATAAATAAATAAATAAATTTATTTTCACCTAATTCACCCATCCCCCACCCTACCTCCCTACTGGTCACCATCAGTTTGTTCTCCACAGTTAAAAGTCTGTTTTTTTGGTTTATCTGTTTGTTCTTTGTTCATTTGTTTTGTTTCTTAGATTCCACATATGACTGAAATCATATGATAGTTGTCTTTCTCTGACTGACTTATTTCACTTAGCATTATACCTTCTCATTCCATCCATGTCATTGCAAATGGCAAGATCTTATTTTTTTTTTTTTTTTTTTTTTTTTTTCCGAGTAATATTCTTGATGGACACTGGGGCTGTTTCCATAATTTGGCTAATGTAAAAAAACTGAAATTTAGATGTTGGAAATTTGTGGCTACTAAATTCTACTGAAATAGTATACACTTTGTGAGACAAGTAAGTAAAATTTAGCAAGTTCCAGGCTAGTTTAGAAGTACCATCTCCAGAATTCAGCCCATGTGGAACTGTAGGAAGCCCCCAATGCCACTCTCCTGCCCATTCTCTGAATTAAAGTGGACCCCCCCAGCACACCCTCTTGCCCACACACACCATCCTCTCTTGACTCCACGTCCTCCTCCAGCTTTTATTGTCTCTTTCTCTTTTTTCCTTTCCAGTAGACCTTCTTCTCCTTCTGCCCTCTCTACTTTTTCACCTCCCATTAACTCTTCAGCGCCTTCCACCCCAACCTCCTCTGGTCTTCACTCCCCGAGATGTCAAATGACATTCTGGTGGTTGCATTCAGTGGAAACTCTGCAAATGCCATCTTATTTGACCTCTCCTATGGCATTTTCACTATGTAATCTCTTCCTTAGGGAATTCTATGGCACTATTCTCTCCTACTTTCCCACCTACCTCAGGGGTAAATTCTTAGTGTGGCGTGTGTGTGTGTGTGTGTGTGTGTGTGTGTGTAGTTTCCTCCTCCTCTTTCCACTCCTAAGATGTCAGTGGTCCCTTGAACTTTATCCCAAGTCCTCTTATCACTCTATACTTACCCCACTCACGCTCGTGCTCCAACTTCCAAATCAACATCTCCAGCCAGGCTGACACTGGGGGACATTCCTGCACATCTGACTAAGCAGGTCCACGTGAATGTCCCATGAAGACCCCAGACTCAGTATGTCCAAAGTAGAACTTACCATCTTCTGCAGAGCTCTCTGTCTCTGTGAATATCATCCACCAGCTTCCTCAATTCAGAAACCAATGGACGATGGTAAATGTCCCCTCCTCCTTCTTCCCGTGCATCTAATTACTCACAAAGATCTGTCTGGTGTATGTACCACATGTCTTTCACCTCCTTTCATGCTGCACATCACAGCCACCAATGCAAGCTCTTCTCCCCTTTCCCTTGAGACAGGTTGTCCTGTTTCTAGATGCAACCCAGTAATCTCCCTGACACACTGCCACAGAGCCACCTTCCTAACATGCAAATTGGTCTTGTCAATTCTTTTGCAAAACGTTCTTCAGTGACTCTGTATCACTTCTATTACATAAGTTTTACTCTTTAGAAAGACACATAAGTCTCATCACAATTGGCTTTCTTTCTGGGCTTTCAGCCTCATCTTTTTGACTCAGGTCTCAAAGTCCTTGCGAATCAAGCATTTGGATCCACTTATCTGTACCCGTGGTCTTTCATGCTATTGAAAGGCCTCTTGGCTTTTGTATATGCTATTCTCTTTCCCCAGAATATCCTCCAATGATTGTTTGCCACACAAAGTGAGACATTTACTATTTTCCTGGCTCAGGAGCTGGGGTTCCAAAGTAGAGGATAGAGAAGCAGTAAGTGCCAGCAGCTGCCCACATTTAGAGCCAGACACTCCGTCATGGATTATTAAGGAGGTTACAGAAGCTTCCCTACAATCCTCAGCCATGATTCTTATCCTGTCCCCATACTCCTAAGCGGGGCAGAGAGGGTGAATCTCTGGAGTCAGGAGTCACTGGCCTGGTGGGGGGATGCGTGCCTTTTCTGTTTCCTCTCCATGGAGGCGGGGGGCTGTTCCCCACAAAATCGAGTGTGTGCAGACAGCATTCAGAGAATCACTTGCAGAGGTGAGTGAATCGTAAGAAGAGAAGGCTGGTGTCCACTCTGATGGCTGCCAAAGAACCCGAGAGGAGCAGGATGAAGGAATCTGTGGGAGATTCATGTCAACATGAGTCCCCTGGAGTTTAGGAGTGTACATGTCTATAGAAACAGTGTCTCCTCTGCCTGAAATTTCTAAGGTGAGAGGGCTTTCTAACGCTTGCCAGCAGGGTGAGTAAGGACTGTGGTTTAACCTGCTTAGTGTGAAGAAGATGGATGTTGGGGAACCTCAGTGTAATTCCTTTGGCCTTCAGAGAATGTGGAAAAGTATTTCAGTGGCGTCTATGGCTCAGCATAAAGGAGCCCAGAAATTAGAAGACAGGCAGGAAGGAGAGCTCTCCAGGAACCCTCTGGGCCAGCAGGAGATGCCCAACGTGGGGAGGTGATGGAGGTTGTGGACAAAGAGACACTTGGTGCCCTTCTCTGAAGGGATCCTCAGTAATGGAGAAGATAGGGCTGAACCTGACATTAACCCGTAACCACACATACCGGGTATAGGTAAGCCACCATATTAGCAGAGGGTACCAGCATCATATGAACCAAAGTGGATCAGAGATGTTCCCCATCACCACCACCAGAAATATATCAGTTGCTTAGGATAACTTCTGCTTTCTTGTTTGTTTCTCCCAGTCCTCATCCCTGGAAGAGGCAGACTCAGAGAGAGAGGGGAAAGATGTGTTGCAGAACTAGACCACACCCTTCCGTCCAATTCAAGGTGCTGGCACGGGAGGAGGTTCGGGGAGAAGAATAGCTTTAAATTGCACACACACACACACACACACGTGCACATGTGCACACACAGTTTCAGTAGTCAAGAAAATATATTTGGAAATAAAAACATTAATTCCAGTGCTTGACATTTCTGTAGCTCAGCATATCCCAGGCTTTCTTAGACACTGAATATATTTAATTATAACATTGATACAACACTAGCAGGAGCACATGAGATATTTTGCAAACTTGGATGAAAGTAGTGAACAAATATTGTCTCACTGATAAATTAATCCCTCCAAAAAATCATTCCAAATGTATTCGTATCAGTTAAAACATTAGAGATACTTAAGAAAAAAAAAAGTGTCAAAGACATTGAATGTTGAACAAGAGATCTAATATGTATCAATGATCATCAAATCAAGACAAACATCAAGGCATTAGTAAATTTAGAAATGTTCCTAGCCATCAGTCAGAAGATTAAAGCCATGCAGTCATACACAAAACAATCACACTAAAATATTCTCAACATTTACTGATCAGACACACCATTTTTAAAGGTAGATTATCAAGGATGGAGAAACACAACTCTATAATGCAGTTAGACATTTTTCTTACAGTTATACTTTAAATGAATTCTAGAGAAAATAAAGAACAGCACATGCTTTGGTTTTGTTTTGGCAGAATTCTAAAGAATATGCAAAGAGCCATTGTATTCTGTGGGATACCCTTGGTGAAAGGTTAGTATAAGGTTTAGAGCACTGGTTACCCAACCTGTAAACCACAAAGAGGGTTTTGGGGTGCTCTTTCAAAATCTTAGTCAGACATTTTAATTCTGGGCTTTTAAACTGAAAGTGAGTGGCAAGTTATGACATCTCCCTGAGCTGTGTGGAGGAATGGGCAATGAGGACTTGAGAGAGCAAAGCTGAATGCATAAATTGGAAAAAAAAATATAAAATATTTTACATCTTGACCCCATGGAGTTGAGACTTTTTTTTCCCAAAATTTTATTTTTAAGTAATCTCTACACCCAACATGGGGCTTGAACTCATAATCCCAAGATCAAGGGTTGCACGCTCTACTGACTGAGCCAGCCGGGTACCCCCTGAGTTGAGACTTTTTTTTTTTTTTACGATTTTTATTTTATTTTTAGAGAGAGAGAGTGGAGGGGAGGGGCAGAGGGAGAGGGAGAGAATCCCAAGCAGACTCCATACTTAGCATAGAGCCTGAGGTAGGGCCTGATCTCATGACCCTAAGATCATGACCTGAGTCAAAGTGAAGAGTCAGACACGTAACCAACTGAGCCACCCAGGCACCCCCTGAGTTGAGACTTCTTAATAAATGGGTTATTTAATGCTGTCAATCCTAACCATAATTCTCCAGTTAACTGAATTTCTCATTGTTCAAGGTTTCTGTTCCTTATTTTCTTCTCTGTATTAGTTTTTTATTGCTATGTAAAAAGTCACCCCAAATTCTAGCACCTTGAAACAAGTATTTGTTGTCTCACCGTTTCAGTAGGTTAGCTAGCTAGGAGTCCCAGATTTGAGGGTCTCTCATGTGTTTGCAGGCAAACTGCCAGCCTGGGCTGCAGTCTCATCTGAATGATCAAGTGAAGGACGAGCCCTTGAAAGCTCACTAGTGTAGTTGTTGGCAGGATTCAGATCCTCATAGGCCGTTGGACTTAGGGCCACAGTTCCATGACGGCTGTTGGCCAGAGGCCCCCTCTGTTCCTTGGCAGGTGGGCCTCCCCACAGGGCAGCTCACAACATGGCAGTTGACTTCCTTTGGAACAAGTGACTGAGAGAGAGTGTCCAAGAGAGAACCATATTCTTGTCATAACCTAATCTCAGAAGGAACATTCCATCACTTCCCATCCCATCACTGCCATTCTGTATTCATTAAAGGTTAGTAAATCCAGCTCACACGCAAGGGGATGAGATTACACAAGTTCACAAAAAGCAGGAGGTGAGGCTTATTGGGAACCATCTTAGTGGCTTCCTCCTAAATTCTCTCTCCTCACACCACAAGGTATCTCTGCTCTCTGCCTTTGATAATTCTCACTCTTACCTGACAACCTGGCCTCCTATTCTTTAAGAAAATAGATAATAAGTCATCTTTTATCTTCTTGCAACCAAGTCTCACACCTTCTTCATTTTTAGCTGTTTTCTCCACCTTTCCACTTGTTAACACTGACAAACTGTCCTTCCTCCTGGTTCCCTTGTCACACACACACACACACACACACACACACACACACACACACACACACATCCCTAGGCTTTTTGTCCTCCTCAAGCTATCATCTTATTGTTCTACTTCCCTTTATAAAAAAACTTTTTGAATAAGTTGCCTTCACATGGTCCCTCTACACCTCAATTCCCATTCACTCCTAGGCCCTAATCTGCCATGCTTCTGTCCCATCACTTCACTGAAATTATTTTCATCAAAGTCACCAATGATTTCCATATTGGTACATCCAAGGAACACTCCCCTATTTTTGATCGCATTCAACATGGTTAACCATTCCTACCCTCCTCCTTTCTGGATGTCCACAACACTACATTTTCATCATGACATATTTTTTCTAATCATTCTGGTTACTCCTTTCGATCTCTTTTGTTGGTTTCTCTTATATCCCCGTCCTAAATGGTGGTGTTTCCCAGGGCTCAGTTCTGTGTCTTCCTTCTCTCCCTCTTTCCATAAGTGACCTCACCCACTCCTGGGGTTTTAAATATTATTTATATGTAGATGAACCTGAAATGAATTTGTTCAGCCAACGCTTCCTCTGAACTTTGGAATGGTTTCTCTAACTGCTTACTTGGTAATTCCACTTAGAAATCTCAAGGGGACCTCAAATGTAATGTCTATAACAGATCTTCTGTTTTCCAACTTCTCTCTCCCTATTTCTCTTCTGAGTTCCCCACTTCAGTAGATGGAGCCACCAAACACTCTGCTCAAGTATAAATCCTTAATTCCTCTTCTTCTTTAATCCCTCATTCCAATCTATCACCAAGTCCTACACTTTTTGGACTTCCAAATATATGACTGCTCTGTCTGTTTCTCCTCCACTATCTCTACCTTAATCTAAGCCACCCTCTTGTCACCTAGCTTCCTACAGTCGTCCCTTACTGGGCTTCCTGCTCTGCAAAGGAGCCAATTAAATAGTTTAGAAATACTGTCTCAGGCTGTGTTTCTCTTGGATAAAACCCTTTTGTTCTGCTCACTTATCCTTTGTAAAAGCTAAAGTTCGCAAACATTTTGTGATATATCTTTTGCTTGTCTTTTCAACCTGAGATCATCGCATTTGCCCTGAACTTACTATTTGTCAGGCGCGTTGGTTCTCATCATTTCTTAAGCACACTGATTTCTCTATTTCCAGGTCTTTGCACAGGCCATTCCTTCAGCTTGTAATGCCTCCTTCACTCACCACCCCTCTGCTCTCTTCCGGTGGGCTCAGGCATTTGTCAGAACTCGTAATTATAGATTTAGACATTTCTGTATTTATTGCCTATTTTGTCATACTGTAAGCCCCATATGGACAAAGCCCATGTCCGCTTTGTTCACGCTGGTATGCCCAGCATGAAGCACTTTGTAAGTACTTAGTAAAGATGTGCATAAATGAACAATCTCCTTGTTGTGCTCCAGTCCCAACCGAGAAACTGTCTTCTTAACAACTTTCCCAGGCCATGGAGTCATATTTAACAGGAGATCTACCCTCAGCAAAGTTTTAAGTGCACAATAGAGTATATTTAACTGTAGGCATGACATTGTACAGCACACCTCTAGAACTTACTCATCTTGCACCACTAGAACAAAACAGTCTTGAAGAAAATATTTGAGTTGCTCTGCTAAAAAGCTAGAGAAAATGACATTGAGCAAAGGTTATTATGGTAAAATGCTTTAATGCACACTTCTGTAAACTTGGTAAGTGATAATAACACCACTTTCTTAGTTTAATAAGTAGCATTTTTACTTCCCTTCATCTCACTTCTAATGACAGGGACAGGTCCCATTCTTTCCTTGGCAAACTGTTTGGCTGACAGGAACCCCATCCTACTGATGTCATCTGGAAGAGCTTCCTTTTACTGATTCTGGGGAGTCTGAATTTGAAACAGGTGGATATATGCATTGGAAAGAATCTATTCCAGATGCCAGAAGATTCAGTTCTGGTGAGGGACGTGAAGGAAAATTATGAGAACAAGTATCCTATTCACATGCTAGGAAAATAAATGTTTTACTAATCCTTAAATAACATTTTACTCTGAGGTGTATTGGCAAATTGTAGTTTTATTTCTGTATGAAAGTCTCATTTTTATGGGTGTGATTTAAGTAGTTGAGGTGACTGCTAAAATCAGTTTCTGTTATCCCACGCTAATGTCTGTGCAGGAAGGGACTAAAGTACAAAGTTTTAAAGCCATAACATTTTAGTTACATTTAGTTACATTTAGTTACATTTTAACATTTTAACATTTAGTTACATTTAGTGAACATTTTAACATTTATCATCATTGGCTACAAGTTAATTTAACTATTATAAATGCACATACTTTTCTATGTTATGGGGTCTTCTCACGGTAGAGAAAGTATGTGATCAAGAAGGGGTCCTATGTGTTCTCTTTCCCAAGCCAAGGCCCTAACCAATAAAATTCTATGATTAAACTCATGCTTATACTATGTGCCAGGCATTGTGCTAAGTGCTGAGATACAACAGGGCTTACAGTCTAGATTTCTTTCTTTTTTTTTTTTAAGATTTTATTTATTTATTTGAGAGAGAGAGTGAGCGAAAGAGAGAGCACAAGCTGTGGGAGGGACAGAGGGAGAGAGAGAAGTAGCCTTCCCACTGGGCAGGGAGCACAATGCTGGGCTCCATCCCAGGACCTTGGGATCATGACTTGAGCCGACGGCAGACTCCTAACCCACTGAGCCACCCAGGCATCCCCCAAACAGCAGTTTCTACTTATTTCTGAGACATACCACACGATCCATACTGGAGGAGATCTGGCTTATTCAGGTAAAAGGAAAAATGAACGTGTACTCATCAACAGGGAGAAGGAGTGAATGCATTATGCAGTCGTTGGAGGAAGATATCCTGGAACCAACATTTTATGGTAGATAATCAATATGTGGGTGTTTAAAAGTTGGCTCCAAGATATTCTCCTCATCTTGAAGGCCTCCCTTCCCCCACCAAGAGACACCTGATAGTCTGGACTGGGGAAGGCTCACCTGTCCCTTCAGGCAGTACCAGCAGGGACAATGGGAACCCCAACAGTATCAGATAAACCATGCAGATAAAAATAACACCACCAATCTGACAATTAAATTGCCATTGGAACCATGGCTACAAAAGTAGGCCAGGACCTACAAGCTGAACCTATAAACAGGGCAACTGCCTGATAAAATAAAAGATTTAAATGGGACCTACAGACTCCCAGTGTAGCAGAACAAATGTCCAGGATACAATTAAAAAAAAATTTAATTTAAATTCAGTTAGCCAACATATAGTACACCATTAGTTTCAGATGTAGAATTCAGTGATTCATCAGTTGCATACAACACCCAGTGCTCGTCCTTAATACCCATCACCTAGTTACCCCATCCCCCCACCCACCTCCCCTCCAGCAACCCTCAGTTTGCTTCCTATGCTTATGGGTGTCTCATGGTTCTTCTCCCTCTTTGATGACTTCCCATTCAGTTTATTTTTTTTTAAATCACCTGTCATATGAAGAAGCAAGAAAATCCTGACTTAGATGAGAAAGGACAATCAGCTGACTCCAACATCAAGATCTATCAGATGCTGGATTATCCCACATTATCCAAATCATCAAGAGTTGAAAAGCAGCTGTTGTAAAAAAAAAAAAATGCTTCAACAACCAATTATAAGTTCTCTGGAAACAAATGAAAAGTAGAAAGTCTCAGCAAAGAAACAGAAGTTATTAAAAAAAAACTAAATGGAAGTATTAGAACTGAAAGAATATACTTACAAATATAAAATGCTCACTGGATTGGAATGAAAAGACACCTTACTTTGAATAGCAAAGGATATGGCCAAGACTTAATGATTTCATCCTAAGATTAAAGCTATAGGAATAATTTTTAAAATAAACTCTTTCAGTATAATTTAAAATTTACAGAAAATTTGTCAAGTTAGTACAGGGAGTTCCTATAAATCCCACACTCAGTGCTTCTGCTTATTAACCTCTTACATCATTATGGTGCATTTATCACAACTAATGAACCAATGTTGATATATTATTCTTAACTAAACTCCATATTTTATTCATATTCCATTAGCTTTTACCTAAGATCCTTTTGTGTGTGTGTGTGCTCCAATATTCCATCCAGGATACAACATTTATAGGAGTCCTTATGATATTAGTGTCATTGGCCAAACTTCTCATCTTATAAGAGATTTTATATTCAGAGGTAGAGCTGTTGTATTACTACAGAGGGAATCTTGTTGCAAGGCTGTTAGGGGACTTGTCTTGAAGCTGTTCTTGGGTACACCCTGTTTATTCTGATCTTTTGTAGCATGGGTGCTGATGGAGATGGGTTATTTAAAATCCCTCAGGCTGATCCTTATCAATCAGTATATTAACTCACAGTCACCAGAACACTAATGCTCTTCTCCTCCACCCACAGCAAATTCCCACTGCTGCCCCAGGCCTCGTGCAATGGGGGAAGCCATGCTTTGCTGGTGCTGTACAGGGGAAGAAGTTGTCGGCATGACTTATTTTTACATGCAATTAGTGCACCCTCTTGACATTGGGGTCTGCCTTCAAAATATATCCAGAATCCAACCACTTTTCTCCATTGCTTCCATCTGAGGCCCCCCTCTGAGCCACCAACATCTCTGTCCTGAACATTCACGAGAATTTCTTCCCTGGTCCCCCTGATTCTGCCCTGGCAACTCCATAATATATTCTCAACACAGTGGCCTGAGACGCTCTGTTAAAATTTAAGTCAGCACATGTCGTCTGCTGAAAAACATCCATCCAATGAGCCTCCTTTCTTGTGCTTGTCCTTGTTGTTGTTGGTGGTGGTGGTGGCCCTTAATTGTTTTTTAGTCAAACCTTTTATTGTAATATAACAAAATACATACAGAAAAGTGTGCAAATCATGAGTGCCTCTCAATGAATTGTCAAAATTGACCACTCCTGTGTAACCACCACCCAGGTAAAGAAATAGGCCAACTCTTGGGAACCCCCCTTTGGTTTCATTTAGTTATTATTCCTACTCTTCTCCCCAAAGGTAACCACTAACCTGGCTTCTAGATTAGTTTAGTCAGTATGGTTTGTTTCTGAATTTTAATTAAGTAGAGTTACAGTATATATTCTTTTGTGTCTGGCATCTTCTCCTCAACATGATGCATGTGAGATTTGTCCATCTTAGGTTTTGTTGAAATCTGAAGCCTCTACGAGGATGACCACGGCCCTATGCCCCCTTGGCTTCCAATTCCTACCCTCCTTGGCATTCTGTCATAACTTCCCATCTCATTTCCACTGCCCTAGCCTTACTGGCTCCCTTCTCTTCCTCAGATTCACCATGCATGCCTCTGCCACAGGGCCTTTGCACTTACTGTTTTCACTGCTGGGGAATCACTTTCTCCAGATACCATCATGCCTGGCTCTCTTTACTGTGACACACCTCTGCTCAAGTGTTGCCTTCTCAGCGAAGGGTCTTCAGGAGACCACCCACATACTCCCTATCCCCTCTTCCTGGTTTGATTTTTTTTTTCCACAGCCCTGTATACATCTTAGTTTCCTGTGGTTGGGAAACAAAATACCAGAGATGTAGTGGTTTAAAACAATCAAATGAATCATCTCACAGTTGTGTAGTTTGGAAGTCCATTAGGCTTGGCTACTTTCTTTGCCCTCCGTCCCACCAGGCCAAAATCAAGGTGTCAGCTGCCTGGGGGCTCTTGTCTGGGAGACTCTGGATGAGAATCCACTTCCAGGCTTGTTCAGGTTGTAGAAAGAATACAAAGTTAAGACTGAGGTCATTCTTTTCTAGCCAGCTGCTGGCTGAAGTTTGCGCTCAGCTCCTAGAGGCCACCCACATTCTGGAACTTGTGGCCCCTTCACCCTCAGAGCCAGCAAAGGCAGATTGAATCCCTCTCAGGCTACATCTCTTCTGCCTTTCTTCTCTGATTTAAGGATCCTTGTGATTACATTGGGACCACTTGGATAATCCAGGATAATCTTCCCAATCTAACATCACCTGTTTCACAATCTTAATCCCATCTGCAAAGTCCCCTTGGTGACATAAGGTCACATATTTGCAGGTGTAACACTACAGGTAAGAATCATGGAGACAACATCCTGCCTATGATAATATATTTTCTTAGTTGTCTCATTGATTGTTCATCTCCCCCCTTCTAGAATCTGTGAGAGCAGGGATCTTTGGCTGCCTGACACATACTAGGCATTCAAATATTTGTTGAATGAATAAAAGAATGAATGAATGAATGAATGAATGAATGCAGTCTGGGTGATTATTGTCAACATCTGCCCTCCCATTGTTCCACATCTTCTTAGACTCTCTTTTCTTCTTTCAGAGATGGTCTTGACTTTTATTTCAATCTGATTTTGCACAGTCAGTGTGGTTTCCCTGATCCCCATACACCATTGCTTACAGCGCTGCTAGTTAAGGGGCGTGGCAGCATGATAATATCATATTTTCATGGAGCCTCCCAGCTGCCACAAGAGACACATTCAGGACATGGGGGACAGAGGGGACCACAGAATGGAGTGCAGCTCAGAGGCCAGCACAGGCTGCGAATCCTCAGGCACTCCCCAGTGGAACCAAGTGTCCAATGATTTCTTGGAACAGAACTCTTCAGGGATAGTAGAACTAGTCATGGAAATGTCTTAAGCATTGTTTTGCTCAGTAAAAAAAAAAAAAAAAAAGTTTAAGGCTTAGTCTGCACATGTCCATTATCCAGTGAAACATTTAAAAACCACTTAATCATTTAGATGTTTCTAAAGACTGTTGCTTAATATGATGAAGACAGCCTAAATCCTAGGACGATAAAGATCTGAGCTTGGCCAAAAAGTTTGAAGCACACACAAGTAACAGATTTGCCATTTGGGTTACAGTGTGGAAAAAAATCTCTGGAAACAGATTTATGTATTAGTTTTTCACTTTGCCACCAGATGTCCTTCATGAGTAGGAAAATATGATGGCTCAAATGATATTTTGAAGTGTGAATGCCCAGCATTTTTGAATAGTTGACAGAGAAAGGAAAGTGTGAGTGAATGTAACTGTTCGCACAGACTTTTGGGTGAGGCACATATTTTGAAGGCTGCCCTACAGGTGTAGCTTTCAGAAGCAATATTTAAGTTTCAAATTTTCATCTCTCACACTCCGCAAACATTGACTCACCGTATTTCCTTTTCACTCAACTCCAAATCAATATTTTTGAAATCAGAGCATATTGTTCTATTTGGAAATTAATATTAAGAAAGAATCAAATCCTTACACAAATATTAGGGATTAAAATATAGTATTTTAAGCGGAGTTTTCCAAGGATTCAAGGTGACTGGACCTCAGGCTGGACACAAGAGCAACGGAGGTTATGACACTTACTTTCTAGAAGCAGCCTACTTACATCTGCAAGACAGTTGAAATGTGTGATTTAGGACAAAATTAAAGACGGCAATTGCAGTTTATTGCTAATAACATAATTCAAAGGGAAGTGTGGAGGATAGAATATTTAAATTAATAAATTACATCTTTTAAAAATAGAAATCGTTTGGCCATGTGTATTTTAAATGTGTAACAGAAATCCTCATAAAAGGAACAAGAACTGCTGTTTTAAAGAATTTGTTGTGTGAATTACCCTGTGCATTAATAACACCTGGGTACGGGCTTCTCGCCCTCTCCCCAGCGTAACTGAAGTCAGGGAATAAACCTGTGCTTTATGGTGAGGGGTTCCTCATTCCTTCATTAAATGGGCGGGAGTGGGACAGGCAACCTATTTCCAGAAAACTGAAGGCCATCTGCATGAGATGTCAGCCAAGTAACCAGATGTTTGATGTGGATTGGCTCCCGCATCCGGCTTCTTGACCGAATTCCTCCTCTTTCCACCCAGATGTTTTGGAGACACATACAGAGAGCTTAATGAAGGTTGTTCCGGCACAGAGGAAGGGGAGGTAATATTTTGGTGTCCTGCAGGGGGCGAAGTTACCTCTGATTTTCTCCAGTTGGTTCACACATTTCCAGCAGATTCCAAAGCCAAACTTCTCCTTTCCCTTCACCCCATCCCTCCGGAATCACATCTGGACTTTGTCCAGCTCTCTGAGACTTCTCAGGGGGTGCTGGCGAGGGGTCAGAGAAGCGGGGAGCGGGGGAGGTGGTGGTTAGAAGTTCTTATCCACCCAGAATTCCAGCTGTCTTGAAAAAGCAGTGGTCCCAATTTTGAGGTTATTAAAATGTTAGAACTGCATCTCGTTATCCCCTTTTGCCCCAATATCCAGTCCAAGGGGGTTTCCTAGTGTTTTACAGCAAACGTGCACCTGTTGGGAGTGGGGGGCACCTTCTTTTGTGGCCCTCAGTTAAATGTCACTGCCTTTATGATCATTGTCATGTTTCATTACACATATTTTCCCTCTGGCTCTTACGAGACTTGTGTGCTCTTGTGCTCGTCATCTGGGGGCACCCTCAACACCTCCTTTCTACAGCACTATTCTGCAGGAACTGAGAGGCCTTCTTGATGGGAATGGGAGGCTCACGGCAGACCTGAATCAGGGCTGTTGCTCAGATGTTTGATAAAGGGTCATTAAGTGCCATGTCACAAGGTCCATCTAATTCTAACCAAGCATTTAAGAAAAGGGGAAGATGGTATGATTGTACGCCTGTGTGTGTTCTCCACTAGATCCTATGTGCATACCCAATAAGTGATTATCTAAGAGATGGCTCACAGCCTATTTTTGTGTTTTCAACGGCACAGCCCTATCTAGGTGCCCTTGCCTATGCTCAGGCGTTTTCCAGTTTTCCAGTGCTTTCCCCCTGCCCTGATAGGTTGGAACTGCTTTTACTCTCCTTCTGTCTCACTAGAGGTCTTAAGAAGAAGGTGCGACTACATTTGCAAAGGGAGAAGGATCTTGGCAGGAAGCCTACGTATACTTGCTGAGATTTCAGATCTTTTGATCAGGGCTCTTGGCTGCTGTGATTTTATGCTCAAACAAGTCCCATACAGAAGAAAGAAGTGATGGAGACTTTTGAATTCTAAGGATCCTGGCATGCCAGACCAAGTAGTGATATATTTTCTTTTCACGTGAAAAGAATCCCCACTAAAGACCAGTCTTCAGTGTTGTTGAAGCTGTGTTGCCTGAGGTCAATGGCTACGGACCTTTGTAGAACTAAAGACTTCACTCGTAGAATTAAATTTGAAATAAATTAAATTTGTAGAATTAAAGACTAAAAGATCACTGTCTGGGTCAAGAGAGAACCAGAAAGAGCAGTCCGGTGGGTGGGGGGAGTTGAAGACCCTTCCCCATGAAAAACAGATCCTTTGAAATAAGAAGAAACGTTTATCAGATTTCAATCAGCAGAAACCCCATGATCGCGTAAGTCCACCAATCCCACAGTTTTTATCTATTTGGTCTGGCTCAGAAATGCCTTGGACTATGTGAACTAAGATAGTCAGTGAAGTTTTTGTTTTCTAATCCGTACACTTTTCACCAAGTAAAAGATCCTGGTGTTTTGAGTGAATTTGTTTGTATGATCTGTGGATTACTGGGCGTTCTTGGATAGTGTAAGAGCAGGTGGATTTGCATCCTGAATGGCCCATGGTGGTGGTGTCTGGGTAGAGGGATCCATCTCCATGATTGAGAAGTGGCATGCTATGTAACCTGTGGCTTCTACATTGATCTTGTCTAATGCTCCCAGCAACCTGACTTTGAGCACCTGAATGGGAATATGCCATGCCCCTACCTGGGCTGGAATTTTTTTTTTAATTTTATTTATTTATTTATTTGACAGAGATAGAGACAGCCAGCGAGAGAGGGAACACAAGCAGGGGGAGTGGGAAAGGAAGAAGCAGGCTCGTAGCGGAAGAGCCTGATGTGGGGCTCGATCCCATAACGCTGGGATCACGCCCTGAGCCGAAGGCAGACGCTTAACTGCTGTGCCACCCAGGCGCCCCTGGGCTGGAATTTTCTATACCACCTCTCAGGTTTTATCTACCCAGCCTCACGAAAGCTCTATTGTCTTTCAATACATTAAAATGAAAAGTTAACAGAAAAACTGGAGAAGCACTGAAATATTTCCGAGAAAAGTAGAGGGTGGCTTTTCTCTTTTATTACCTAATTACCCCTTTTCTTTAAGGTGCTAGCTTAAGAAGCCAAGCCAAGGCCGAACTGCAGAGATAAATCAAGATATTTGGTCCCAAATGCCCAGGACGCTGGCTCTGGTTTACATTTGGCTCTCTCTGTGGCCCGTTGGTGAGCAGCTTCTGGGAGGGTGTGTCCCAACTTCCCGCAGCTGCCTTTGGAAGTCACGTGTCCGCTAAATGCCTATGTTACATCCGTAAGAGACACTAATACACTATTCCTGTTGTTCCTCTGTGAATACAGGTGGCGTTGAATTAACAGCTGATTTTGCTTTTATTTAGTTAAATCATCAATTCAGGCCTTTAATGATGTGATTGTTAAAGAGACAGGTTTACGTGCTGATTGGATCATCCTTACTAGCGATGACCTCTTCGCCTTTGCTACCTCGCGCCTAGGGTGCCTCCAAGAATTCTCTGTACTTGAAACCTACGCGCGGCCGGGGCAACGCCTCCCTGGAGAGGGAGGGTGAAAGAAGGGGGCGGGCCTATTTAAATACAGGCGAGACGCGCCTCTTCCATTGGCTGCCAGCCTGTCTGTTACCCAAGAGGGCAGGGACTCTCGGGGGCTGGAGTGCGGTACCTGAGCGAGACGCGCACCAGAAAGCCCACGTTGGCCGCTGCGGGGAGCGCAGCGCGGAGAGGCGGGAGACTGAGAATTCCCGCGCAGTCGCCGCGGTCACTGCTCGGCGCGCGGGTCCTGTCCCCTCCCGTACCCTCTGCGAGCGGTGTTTGCGGGGCAGCCAGGAGACTCTAAACGGAAAGCAAGATCCTTGTCGCCTCCGCTTGGGGGTTAGAGCGGCGCGCGGAGATTCTGAGAGGGAGCGACAGTGCCCGAGCGCCGAGGGGCGCGGAGTTTGTGAGCGGGAAGGAAGTTAAGCCTCGCGGAGAAGATTGGCGTCTCGGGACGCCGTGTCGCCACAGCCTCGGCCCCACGGCGGAGTAAACTTCGCGGCGGCTGTGCGAGCCCAAGGAGAGGCGTGCGCGGGGATGATGCCTGGCATCTCCCCCAGCTGGTGAGTCGCCCCGCCGCCGCGGTTCCCACTCAGCCGCCCGGGAGGGCGCGGGACAGCGCACGTGCGCGGGCAGCGAGGCCCGAGAGTGACCGCGCGGTGACCCGCCCAGGGGCGAGGGCGCCGGCTGCAGAGCAGCCCAGACTCGGACGCACCTGGCCTGGACCTTGCGCCTCTAGAGACCTGCGCCGGAGTGTGGGGCTCCCCTCCAAGTGGTTCTCCGGGTGATCTCCCCCTTCGCCTCCCCTCCAGCCTGGGCAACGGGGGTCGCCCCAGAAGACGATGAGAGATAAGGACTGAGGGCCAGGAAGGGGAAGCGAGCCCGCCGAGAGGTGGCGGGGGCTGCTCAAGCCAAGGGCCACAGCGGCCGCGCTCCGGCCTCGCTCCGCCGC